>NC_080546.1:50804408-51121408 GCF_028640845.1 Ahaetulla prasina | reverse complement strand
CACCCATGGGATCACCCCTCTCACCTGTCATTGCCAATCTCTACATGGAACACTTTGAAACCCAAGCTCTAGAAAAATCTGATCACAAACCCAAACTCTGGCTCAGATATGTAGATGACACCTTCATAATCTGGCCACACGGGAAAGAAAAACTTGACAACTTCCTCGCACACCTCAATAGCCTACACCCCAAAATACAGTTCACCATGGAAACAGAAGTTAATAACCAACTTCCCTTCCTGGATGTCTTAGTCTACAGAAAACCCAATGGCTCCCTAGGACACACCATCTACCAGAAGAAAACACACACAAACCGCTATCTGCACGCACTCTCACACCACCACCCAGCACAGATCAACTCCGTAGCCAAGACACTCATCTCCAGAACAAAATGCTTAGCTGATGAACAACACCTAAAACCCGAACTAGACACTCTCACTAACGTACTAACATCCAATGGATTCCAAAGAAATAAGATTACCAAGCTAATGCAAAAGAACCCCCACTAAAATCCAAGACAGAGAACAAGAAAACGGCACAGCCCTCCTCCCATATATAAAAGGCACCACAGACAGAATCAGCAAGATCCTCCACAAACACAACATCAAGACAGCATTCTGCACAAACAGAAAAATATCCACCATCCTAAGAAACCCCAAAGACAAAATTGAGTTAGAAAATCAAGGAGTATATGAAATCCCATGCACTGCCTGCCCCACCACATACATTGGACAAACCAACAGAAGAATAAGTGCACGATTGAAGAACACAAGAACTCATTCAAAAAGAGGAACTAACTTCTTCCTGGTCCAACACTTTAAAGTCACAGGACATGATATTGACTTTAAAAAGACCAGAACTATCGCCAAAACTGAACACTTTAACAACAGAATAATCAGAGAAGCCATTGAGATAGAAAAACGCCCACACAGCATGAACAAACGAGATGACACCTCCGCCTACCAGCCATTTGGAAACCCGCCTTATTGACAAACGAGTCCCTAACACGAGGAATGACACCAGACCCACACTCACAAGGTCCACACAGGATGTCACCACCGCACATCCACCCAGAAAGCAGACCCAAACCCACACTGATCATGAAGCACGACCAAGGACCAGAAGCCAGACCGCAGCTGCAACATTAGCCATTTCAAACCCCTCCAATCCATTCATGCAGCAGACTGACACCCACTATGAAGATGTAGCACGACCACAAAGCCAAACAACAGCTATGCAGCTCACCAGCTCAAATCCCCCTGCAGCACAGACTAGACTGAGCACAACCAAGCCCCCACCAACACAGGACACACCCCAGCCAATCAGAGCACAGAAAACCCCATCCAATCAGAGCACAGCCAAGCTCCCACCCAATCAGTTCAAACCCCCACTAGCAGTTAAAAGGAAGAAACAGCTGCGATCACACATTGCTCCCAGAAGCACGAAGCTGAAGCCTGAAGATGACGAATGAGACTTCGTCGAAACGTCGCCAAGACACTTCCAATTTTACACGGGAGAAAACCCGAACAGCCAAAGACCTATATATATATATATATATATATATACATACACACGCATACGCATACACACACACACACACACACACACACACACACACACACACACACACACACACACACACACACACACACACATATATATATATATATATATATATATATATATATATATATATATATATATATATATATATATATATATATCTATAAAACAGTAAGAATAAAATAAGAACTTTAATTGTTGCTCTGGGATTAGAGATATAGAAAGTAGCACACTCTGGCTGCATCCATTGGTGATGGGCCTAAGGATTGTTGGAAGTCTGTTCTTCTGGTCTCCCATGAAGAGGACAAGAGGGAAAATAACTTGGTTGCTTAAACCAGACAGAGAAAAACATCTGCAGAAAGTTTGCTTTGTTCCTTCTGCCAAACAGAATGAGACAATTGCCCAGAGACCGAAGAACTGATATTCAACGCACCCTTTGTCAGTCAAAGGAATAATAACCACAACTGGCTATTTGAGCAAGAAAGCCAAGAAGGAGAGAGAAGTCCAGCTGAATGGTACATAAATGCCTACCCATAGCTAACTAATTCTTTTTTGCTTGAAAAACAGATTTTTCTTGCTTTTCCCTTCATCTCCATATTTGTTTGATTTTTTAAAAAAAATATACTGAACCAAACGGCAAGATCCATCATTCTTTTCTTAGCTAATATGAACTGCTGCTCTGGAAAAAAGAGCAGCCTGAAAAATCAGACACAATATATATGTAAGAGATCAATGTTACACACTATAAATTGCATATAAGTATATAAAATAATAAAACAAAACAGAACATAGCAGCCACCATTGCCAGTTGCATTACAGCACACAGATGCATTATTTGAGCCAGGTTAATCCTACATATTTTGTTTTAGCATCATTACTTATAATCATAACCTGTACAGGTAGTCCTTGACTTACGACCACAATTGAGTCCCTAATTTCCATTGCTAAATGAGACGGTTGTTGAATGAGTTTTGCCCCATTTTATAAACTTTCTTGCCACAGTTGTTAAGCGAGTCACTGGAGCCGTTAAGTTAGTAACATGGTTGTTAAGTGAATCTGGCTTCCCTATTGGCTTTGCTTGTCAGTAGGTCACAAAAGGTGATCATAGGACTCCCGGACACAACAAACATCATAAATATGAATTAGTTATCAAGCATCTGAATTTTGATAATATGACCATGGGGATGTTGCAATAGTCATAAGTGTAAAAAATGGTCATAAGTAACTTTTTTCAGTGCCATTGTAAGTTCAAATGGTCATGAAACGAACTGTTGTCAGTAGAGAACTACCTATAGTTGCACAGATTGCACAGTTGCACAGATTTAAGAATAGCATAAAATCTGTGTCAAGCAGACTCCTTATATCATGAATAAAAATAACAGCATATTAGTCTTCTAAGGAAAAGGTTCTCCTTCTGAAGGCTTCCTGTTGTCATTCTTGTTGAAAATCAGCTAATTCTGAAAAGAAAAGAAAAATAAGGAAAAGGGGGGGGGGAAAGCCACAGTATCCACAACCAGATGTGGTTTTCCCTTTCATTATTATGCAAATAGGTTTTCCTCAGTGGTGGGATTCAAGTAATTTAACAACCGGTTCTCTGCCCTAATGATTTCTTCCAACAACCAGTTTACCAAACTGCTCAGAAAGTTAACAACCAGTTCTCCCGAAGTGGTGCAAACTGGCTGAATCCCACCACTGGTTTTCATGCAATCCTATCACAAGTAAATGCCTAGACAAATTTTCTGTGTATCCTGACTCTGTCAGATAAAGTAGGGAAGTGATTTATGAGAAAATAATAATAAAAACTTCCACAGAGAAAGGCCTTTTACAGTAAATACCATGACAGTGATTGGTAGATATTTAAATTTAGGGAGGCCTATCTCAGTCATTTCACTGATTGACTGATAGCATAGCTGTTATGGCAGGAAGTGAAGGAGGAGGTAAATACAATTCTCTCTAGCAGCATGAAATGAATTTAGAAGAATTACTTTCAACACCAGATTGTACATATTCAGGAATAAAGCTTGATAATAACAATGATGAGGAGAAATCTAACAAAGGTCATTTGAAGTAGCCAACAGTATTGCAGCTGGTAGCTATGGCCATCTACAAAAGGGCAAGTAGACTGAATGACATCAATTGTACCGATAGAAGGGAATATTTTATCACAAATGGGTGTCAAATGCTTCACAAAATAACCAAGGGGAAAAATTTGCATGTAGGCATATTTCTACTAAGGACATTCCTTAGTGGAATTCCTATGCCAGCATTTCCTGCCTACCAGTGTCAGATACAAACCTCCAATAAACTGCATAGCAGGATGGAAAATAACTCTAGAAAGTTGGTGGAAAATGATACAGCTCATGATCACAGATGACAAAACAAATTTCAGCATGGAAAACCTCAAGGAACAATTAGAACAGACCATCACACCAGACCACATGGGAAGGCTGACAACCACCATCAAGACAACTGCCCAGAGATGTGCTGGAAAAAGGAAAAACATACTACAAATCAAACTACACAAACTAAACTCCAGAATCAAAGAGGTGCCAGAACTTTACTGGGTGGTCAAAATAGCCAGCTGGCCACTAAGCTAACCAATTAGAGTTCTTTGCAGCCTTAGGAGGATTGTTTTAAACTATAGGACTTCCCACAGAGACCCATCAAACAAACTATGATGCCACAGACCAAATCAAGATGAGAACAAAACTCAAAGCCGAGGACAAAGCAGTCCTCAAAAATCTAAAGAAAGACCGAACAGCCATCATCCTACCTGCAGACAAAGGCCACAGAATATATATAAAAAGTGAAAGAATTATTAGGAAACATAGAAATTTTCATTCCAGTGAACACCAATCTCATACAAAAACTAGGGAACTGGTTAAAAAAAAAAGCTGTCAGTGACTTCACCAAGAAAGGTCAAATTACCAAAGAAAACCAGTGGTAGATAGTAATGGCCCTGTCCTCCTGTGCTTCTATGGACACTGTAAAACACCCAAGCCAAATATACCTCTCCATCAGGGGTGGGCTTCAAAAATATTAGCAAGGAGTTCTCTGCCTGGTTGCTGGGTAGGTATGGCCATGGTGGGCATGGCCTAGTCGGCCTCCTGCACCACGGGGAGTGAGGTTTGCCTTCCTGAGGCTCCTGAGCCTCCGGGAAGGTGAAAACAGTCTCTCCAGGCTCCGGAGGACCTCTGGAGGACAGAAATGGACCCGTTTCTGGCCTTCCTGAACTTCCAGTTGTTAAGTTCGGGAAGTAACGAGGCTGGAGACCAGGGTAGTGACAACAGCTCTTTAATATATGGTGAACCCAGCAACCTGGCTGGGGAAAAACAACCCTTTATATACTGTTTAACCGGCGGCTTCAACCAATCAGCAACGTGCTTGTTTCCCGCCTAAATATTTAAAGATACATAACACTCCTCCCCTCCCAGAAAACACTTTACCACTATTTACATATTATTTACATGTTATTTTTCGACGTAGTCACGCAAATAACCTGGGCGTCTCCTAATTCTTTCGGACCTGCGCGGTTCAGTCCTGGGTGGTGTTTTGAGCTGGTCGGAGGGGCTTTTTTCTCCTCCCAGCTCTCTCTCTAGGCCATCGGGCCCTGGATTACTGGCAGTCTCTTTTTCTTGGCCCTCCGGCCTTGGATTACTTTTTGAGTTTTCCCTGCTGTTTCCATCGGGAACCTGATGGCGTCGCTGGACCTCCGGGACCTCAGCTAAGTCTTGCGCCTCCCCCGGGTTATGGTCAGCTGTGGATTCAAATAAGGAGTGGTCATGATCTGTCTCAGCTAGCTCGGGTTGTTCAGCTATTCGTTTCCTTATCTGATCTATGTGGCGCCTCCATACTCGGTTGTCTTGTAACTCGACTAAGTATGACTTTGGACCGGTTGCTTTTATGATTTGCCCTGCGAGCCAACTTGGGCCGTCCCCATAGTTGCGGGCCCACACTCGGTCGCCTATTCCCATTTCTCTCGTTTTTTCTAACTCCCCCTTGTAACCCTCTGACTTTGGCTCTGCGCATGCGCGAGAATGGTGGCGGTTTAGAAGAGCTCGAGTCGGCGATGGTGGCTTTCCCAGGAATTGGAGACTTCGGCTGACTCACCAGGCTTCTCCGGTCCCTCGGTGTGGGTATGATCTATCTGGCTGCCGCTGGAGAGGTTTGTGGCCTCTCGGGACATACGGCAGCCGAGAACGGGCCGAGGGACGGAGAGGCGGTCCGGAAGGGGCGGCCATTTTGGAGGCGGCGAGGAGGAGGCGAGAGAGGCGAGGGAGGCCTGCGGCCTGCGGCTTGTTGCGGGCTCCGGCCTTGGCTCCGGCCCTGCCCCAGCGGTGATTTCGGCCCTGCCCCAGTGGCGAGGAGGCGGCGAGGAGGCGAGAGAGGCGAGGGAGGCCTGCGGCTGGTTGCGGGCTCCGGCCTTGGCTCCGGCCCTGCCCCAGCGGTGATTTCGGCCCTGCCCCAGTGGCGAGGAGGCGGCGAGGAGGCGAGAGGCGAGGAGGCCTGCGGCTTGTTGCGGGCTCCGGCCTTGGCTCCGGCCCTGCCCCAGCGGCCCTGCCCCAGCGGTGATTTCGGCCCTGCCCCAGCGGCGATCCCAGCGGCGATTCCAGCGGCGACCCCGGCGATCCTGGCCAAGTTCCAGCGACGGGAGATCGTCGGCGGCGGTCCCGGCCTGGCTCTGACAGCTTCGGGTTGTGGATTTGAATCCCGACCCGTTTTCTGGCTGTCAGTGGGCCTGCCAGCTCCGTTGGCGCCAGCTCCATCGGCGCCAGTTTCTTCGGTGCTGGTTGGGCCCGGCGAGGCCTTGTGGACTGCGAGGCGCCTGCCCAACGGCGCCCTGTGTATGGCAGTCCCACCAATGGATGGGTGTGGTGAGGCCCTGGTGGGAGAGGAGGCCGGATCCATGGCTGAGGTTTGTCCCCTCTTGTGGCCTGTTTTGCGTGTCATCAAATGGCCCTTGGAGGCCTGGCTTGCTCCATCATATTTCTACCTCCCCTTCCCCCCCCCTCCCATACCGGACTTTGATCACCTAAACTGGTCGGTCATGCATGTCCATCTGCGGGTTATGGAGAGGATTGGACTGGATTGGAATAGCTTGGACTGGTCTATGGACCCGGACAGACCGAGAGCCACTTCTACTTGACTAAGACCTTGTAGAACTATTCCCCATAGGCACACTATGGAGATTGCCGGCCTGTCTGTTCCTGCTCTGTCATCGCTATCCGGTTCCGGCTCCATCGGTCCTTTTACCAACTGGACTCCCGCTGGAAGATTCACCATTTTATTTCTTTGGGATTTTACCATCTTAGCATCCCTCGTCGATTCGCACTTTTTTCTATGCGCTACACTGTACATGAACTCTTGCGCCTCAGTGCCCCCGCCGCAGGAATGGCCCATATCGCTACCAAGGGCCGGCCTCAATGACGGGTCTTGGGACCCACAGAGGTGGCATGCGAGAAGAAAGAGCCTTTGGGGTTTTAGACAGGGCAATTTTAAGGGGTGGGAGGGTAGGGCGGGTGATGGGGTAGCCCGTCGGGAGGAAACCAGTTCCAGCGCATGCTCGTGGCGACTGTCAAATGGGTTCGGAGGTTATGGGGAAGTGCGTTCCTTTGTGTGAGGTGAGTCTATTTGCACGGTAAGTGGGAGGGGCAGATATGGCGGAAGGGGATCGTGTCGATGCAAGGGTCACGTTCGATGTATGCAGGCGATCGCGTGCCCCGATCCTGACTTCACCCGTTCCCGGATGGTCAAGACTCTCAGAGCCTGGGCCTTCGTCTGATGTTATGCAACGCACGGTCCGTGGCCAATAAGGCCCCTAATATATGATCTGATTCAGGGGTGCCACGGATATTATAGGCGTTCGGAGACCTGGTTGGGTACTGAAGGCGTGCCCTGGTCGAGATGTGCCCACGGGTTTCCGTGCATTCCATCAGCCGAGGCCCAGGGTAGGTGGAGGGTGGCGGTTGTTATTAAAGAGAGTCTAGAGCCGAGGAGACCACTGTACCTCAGATTGCGGTGTGAATCCCTCTTTGTGAGGTGGGGTCGTAGATGTCAGTTGGGCTTGCTGGTCGCGTACCTGGCTCCTTGCTGCGTGACAGCTGCCCTGCCCGAGCTTCTAGAGGTGCTTGCCGGGGTGGCAGTGGAGACCCCCAGACTTTTAGTCATGGGGGACTTTAATCTGCCATCTGCTGGCTCGTCATCGACGGTAGCTCGGGAGTTCTTGGCTTCCATGACGGCCTTGGACCTGACTCAAGTAGTGGATGGCCCCACTCACATCGGGGGAGGCACACTGGACCTGATTTTTGTCTCTGGTCAGTGGTTGAGAGATCTGGACTTAAAGGAAATAGTCATTGAACCTTTGTCATGGTCAGATCACTCTCTCCTTCGCCTGGACTTTCTGACCGCTACCCAACACCGCAGGGAGACGGAACCAGTACGTTGGTACCGTCCCAGGCGCCTAATGGACCCAGAGAGGTTTCAGACGGAGCTTGGGCCACTTCCTGAGGGTCTGGCTCACGGCCCGGCAGAGGAACTGGCGGCAGCCGGGGACCGGGCTGCGGCTGGGGCCTTAGACCGTGTCGTGCCTTTGCGGCCTCTGACCCGGCGCAGATCCCAACCGGCTCCTTGGTTCTCCGAGGAGCTGAGGGGGATGAAACGCCGGAGAAGACGCCTAGAGAGTTCTTGGAGGTCCAGCCGTTCAGAGGCTGATCGGACACTAGTTAGATCCTATACTAGGACCTACCTAGTGGCACTGAGGGAAGCGAGGCGTTGCTACGCCTCCTCCCTCATTGCGTCGGCAGATAACCGCCCAGCTGCCCTGTTTGGTGACCCGCTCCTCCTTCACCAGGGGAGCGGGATGACCCGATGCAGGACGTGCTGAGGAGTTTAACGGTTATCTATACGATAAAATCGTTCAGCTTAAGGACGGTCTGGACCAAAATTGTGGCGATTCGGATGGGGCGTCCGAGGCGGTCTTGGTGATGTTGTCTGGGATGAGTTTGACCCTGTGACTCCGAGGACATGGACAGGTTGCTGGGTAGACTGAATGCCACCACGTGTTTACTGGACCCGTGCCTCCTGGCTGGTGCTGGCCACTCGGGAGGTGACACGAGGCTGGCTCAGGGATTACAGTGCTTCCTTGTTGGAGGAGTCTTTCCGGCCGCCTTGAAAGAGGCGGTGGTGAGGCCTCCTCAAAAGCCTTCCTGGACCCGGCTGTTTTAGGTAATTATCGTCCGGTCTCCAACCCGCCGCGGCGAAGGTTGTAGAATATGGTGGCATATCAGTTTCCCCTGCACCTGGAGGAAACTGTCTATCTAGACCCGTTCCAGTCCGGTTTCCGGCCGGTTACAGCACTGAGGCGGCTTTGGTCGCGTTGGTGGATGATCTCTGGAGGGCCAGGGATAGGGGTTGTTCCTCTGCCCTGGTCCTATTAGACCTCTCAGCGGCTTTTGATACCATCGACCATGGTATCCTGCTGCGCCGGTTGGGGATTGGGAGTGGGAGGCACCGTTTATCGGTGGTTCTCCTCCTATCTCTCCGACCGATGCAGACGGTGTTGACGGGGGGGCAGAGGTCGACCCCGCGGCGCCTCACTTGTGGGGTGCCGCAGGGGTCGATTCTCTCGCCTTCTGTTCAACATCTATGAAACGCTGGGTGAGATCATCAGTGGTTTCGGTGTGAGGTACCAGCTGTCCGCTGATGACACTCAGCTGTACTTTTCCACACCGGGCCACCCCAATGAAGCTATCGAAGTGCTGTCCCGGTGTTTGGAAGCCGTACGGGTCTGGATGGGGAGAAACAGGCTCAAGCTCAATCCTCCAAGACAGAGTGGCTGTGGATGCGGCATCCCGGTACAGTCAGCTGAGTCCACGGCTGACTGTCGGAGCAGTCACTGGCCCCGATGGAGAGGGTGCGCAATTTGGGCGTTCTCCTGGATGAGCGGCTGTCTTTGATGAACACCTGACGGCCGTCTCCAGGAGAGCTTTCCACCAGGTTCGCCTGCGCGCCAGTTGCGCCTTTCTGAACCGGGATGCCCTATGCACGGTCACTCACGCCTTGTGACGTCTCGTCTGGATTACTGCAATGCTCTCTACATGGGGCTCCCCTTGAGGGGCATCCGGAGGCTACAGTTAGTCAGAATGCAGCTGCGCGGGTGATAGAGGAGCCCTCGTGGCTCCCGAATGACACCTATCCTCGCAGGCTGCACTGGCTGCCTGTGGCTTTCGGTGCGCTTCAAGGTTTTGTGAACGTCTTTAAAGCGCTCCATGGCATAGGGCCGGGCTACTTACGGACCGCCTGCTGCTACCGAATACCTCTCACCGACCCGTGCGCTCTCACAGAGGGACTCCTCAGGGTGCCGTCGGTAGCGACAGTGTCGTCTGGCGACGCCCAGGGGAAGGGCCTTCTCTGTGGGGGCTCCCGCCCTCTGGAACGACCTCCCCCCAGGACTTCGTCAACTTCCGGACCTCCGAACCTTTCGCCGCGAGCTTAAAACTTACTTATTTATCTGCGCTGGCCTGGGTTAGTTTTTAAATTTATGGGTTTTTAAATGGGTTTTAGTTTTAAATTTTAATTGTGGCCAATTTTAATAAGTTTTTTAAGTGTATTTTAAACTGTATTTATATATTGTCTATTTTACTTGGCTGTGAACCGCCCTGAGTCCTTCGGGAGAAGGGCGGTATACAAATTTAATAAATAAATAAATAAATAATGGGGATTCAAACGGTCAAGTGGGCACCGGAGCTTCCGTCCCATCAATAATTCGGCTGGACTTCTGCCTGTAGCAGTGCTTGGGGTTCTATGCTGGACGGCTAAAAAGAAATCTATCTTTGTTTGCCAGTCACCTGGCTGGAGTCTGGACAATGCCTCCTTAGCGCTCCGGACGGAACGCTCTGCAAGGCCATTCGACGCAGGGTGGAAAGGCGCAGAGAGGGCATGTCGGATGCCCTCCTCTGCCAAGTATTCCTCAAACTGGGCTGCCGTGAATTGCGGGCCGTTGTCGGACACCAGAGTGTCAGGCAACCCGTGGGTTGCGAATAGGTGGCGCAGGGCTGCGATTACTGCCTCGGCCGTAGTGGATTTCATGAGTATGATCTCCAACCATTTAGAGAATGCGTCGACAACCACTAGGAAGGTTTGGCCGTGGAAAGGGCCAGCAAAATCAATGTGGATTCTTGACCAGGGCCCTTGGGGTTTTTCCCATTCCCTGACTGGGGCCGTTGGGGGTAGAGGTCTGGACTCTTGGCAAGCCTGGCATTTCCCTACCCTCTCAGCAATCTCTGAGTCCATGAGTGGCCACCACACATAGCTTCTTGCTAGCCCCTTCATCCTTACGATCCCTGGGTGACCCTCGTGGAGGAGGTCCAATACCTTTCCCTTAATTTATCCGGGATTACCACACGATCACCCCATAACAGGCACCCCTTGAGCCGAGAGCTCATCACGTTTTACAAATTCCTTAAACCGTTCGCCCGGCGCATGACACCCTCTTTGTACTCAACCGAGTACAGTCCTTAACATAATGTCCCGGTATGATGCCCGAGCCACTTCCTTAGATGTGACTGGGCCAGAGTCCAAAGAGTCAATAAGCAGGATGGGCGTCCCCGGAGTGGGATCTTCGATCGCCCCTGGTAGTGGGCATCTGCTTAACGCGTCCGCATGCCCCACTTCTTTTCCTGGTCGATGCTGCAGCTTGTAAGAATAAGCGGCTAAGAAAATAGTCCATCGAGTCAATCGTGGCGAAAGTGCCACAGGCGTCGGTGATCGCCAGCCAGTATTCCTAACAGCGGTCTGTGGTCAGTCACAATTTCAAAGTCTCGCCCAAAAACATATTCGTGAAATTTTTTCACCCCTGACACAATTGCTAGCGCTTCCTTATCTAACTGGCTATAGTTCCTCTCTGGGGAGGACATCGTTCTGGAGTAGAAGGCTATAGGGGCTTCTGTGCCGTTTGGTAGTCTGTGGCTGAGTACAGCCCCCACCCCGTAAGGGGAGGCATCGCAAACCAGCACTAGTGGCAATGAGCTATGGTACTGGATGAGCAGGCTGTTGCTCGAGAGCAGGTTTTTTATTGCTTCGAAAGCCCTACTTTCCGACTTCCCCCAAGACCAAGCAGTATTTTTCCCTAGAAGCTTATGCAGCGGTTCAGCAACGGTCGCTTTGTTTTTTAAAAAAACCGCGTAAAAATTCACTAGCCCTAGGAATGCCTGTAGCTCTGTTTTGTTTTTGGGCGCTGGAGCCTTTCTGATTGCCTTGACCTTGCTCTCAGTGGGGTGAATTCCTTTCTTGTCTATTCGGTAGCCCAAGAATTCGACGGATTCTACCCCTATCTGGCATTTGTTTACTTTAACTTTTAGTCCGGCTGACCGGAAAATGCCCAGAACTTTTCTCAAACGCCTCCCCAATTCCTCTCGTTTTGGCTGATATCAATACATCATCAAGTAGGAACTACCCTGGGAGCCCTTGCAGAAGTCGTTCCATCAAATTTTGGAACAGCCCTGGTGCCACACTCACCCCAAATTGTAATCGGGTACACTTGAAGGCCCCCCTGTGAGTTACAATTGTTTGGGCTTCAGCTGTGTTGGCGTCTACGGGCAGTTGTTGGTAGGCTTGGGCCAAGTCTAACTTTGCAAAGACTTGCCCTTGCCCCAAAGAGTGCAGTAAGTGTTGCACCACGGGAACTGGGTAAGCGCTTTTCTGTAAGGCTTTGTTTAGCGTCGCCTTGTAGTCAGCGCAGATTCTAATTGACCCATCTGGTTTTACTGGGGTGACGATTGGCGTCTCCCACTTTGCGTGGTCGACTGGCACCAAAATCCCCTGATTTATGAGCTTATCTAGCTCCTTGTCAATTTTTGGTTTAAGGGCAAAAGGGACTCTCCTTGCCTTTAACCTAATGGGAGCTACCTGGGGGTCTAAGTTGAAGGAAATAGGGGTCCCCTTGTACTTGCCCAGGCAGTCCTTGAAGACATCTTCGAACTCGTTCATGAGTATGTCTTTCAGGTTACAGTCTGTAGATGCCAGTCACTCCCATGCCCAGTGCACGAAACCAGTCTAGTCCCAACAAACTAGGCAGGGTCCCTTCGACGATCGTGATGGGTAGGGTCTTCTTGTGTGGTCCGTACTCGACTCGGACGGAGGTGGTCCCTCGGACAGGGATGCGATTCCCTTGGTAGTCGTGGACTCGTAGTCGTTGTGTTTGCAGGTGGCGCTCCGCGACTGATGGCAGTGCCCTCGCCACAGTGTCCCAGGACATGATGGTGATCGCTGACCCGGTGCCCACTTCCAGTCGGCACCGTACTCCTTCTATTTTGGGTTTGGTGAAGATCTTCTTCCCCACCCAGGTTGAGGCGCGCCTATGACCACCGTCGCTTGGTTTGAATCCGCCTTTTTGTTTGAGCCAATCGCGGGTCGCCTTGCCGATCCAGCGCTCTGATTGGCCGATTTGAATTTTCGGCGGAAGGTTGGGGAGCTCGACAGACTTGAGCTAGGTGCCCTTTCTTCTCGCACCGCCGACATGTTGCGTCCTTGAACTTGCAGCGTTGGCGCTGGTGTTGACCCCGCAACTTCCGTGATTCGTCCCGGTTCTCTTGGCCCCGTTTCTCAGTTCGCAAACCCTTCCTCATCCTCACCGTCAGATTCGGTTTGGATCTCTTCTTGGTGCACGGGTTGACTTTGTGCTCGCCTTTGGTGTGAGAGGCTTTTGCAGTGTCTCCGCCGCTTGGGTGGACATTTCATGCGCTCTGGCTTCGTCCAGGCGTTTGCCAGCGCCAGATTGCTTTTCGATAGCAGCCGCCTCCAAACGCATGTCTCGGACCCCCTGATGAGTTGCTCCAGCAGCACCTCGCCCAGGTCTCGTACCGCAGTCTTTGGAGGCTTTCCGTAGGGCGGCCATGTAGTCGCCGATGGATTCGCCCTCTAACTGTCGGCGCTCTCCAAATTCAAAACGCCGCACGTATTTGGACGGCGTTGGCGCGAAATGGTTTTTTAGAAGGGTTTGCAGAGTTTGCCACGATACCGATTGTATCGGCGTTGGCTCTGCCAGGGCTTCCGCGATGTCGATGACCTCGGGACCGCAGTGGCTCAAGAAGTATGCCCTTTTGCGGTTGTCTGGGACTCCTTGCAGTTCGTTGGCTTCTAGAAAGCTTTCGAAACGGGTCATATACGTTCCCCATTTCTCTTTAGCCGGGTCAAACGGTGCGGGCGGAGTGTAACTGGCCATCTCCGTTTTTCTGCCCTGTGTTTGCTGGGTTCGGTTCTTTCGTGCTTCAGCTCGGTTCTGGTGCTCTTTAGCCTCGAAATCCCACCTTCGTCGCCAGTGTTAAGTTCGGGAAGTAACGAGGCTGGAGACCAGGGTAGTGACAACAGCTCTTTAATATATGGTGAACCCAGCAACCTGGCTGGGGAAAAACAACCCTTTATATACTGTTTAACCGGCGGCTTCAACCAATCAGCAACGTGCTTGTTTCCCGCCTAAATATTTAAAGATACATAACACCAGTAAGCCTGTTTTTTATCTTCCCCAAGCCTCCACATGTGCCCTGCACTTACCTGCATCCAAAATGGGCCGCGTGGAGACTCCTGGGAGGGGTGGGGTGGGCAGGGCCAGCCAGGAGTGGGATTTGGGGGTTCTCCAAACTGCACAGAATCTTAGTTAGAGGTTCTCCCAAACCCCTGCGAAGCCCAGCAGCCGACCCCTGCTCTCCATCCAATTGTATAAATATGAGGGACCCTAAGCTATAACAATGCCAAAGAACTGACAAAACACACATGATAACATCAACATCTTCAAAGGAATAAATTTCAACACACTACCCTTCCTAGATATCCTCTTTAGCAGAGGCAGTGACAGAAAATTAGAAGCACAAGTCTATCGCAAAACCACCCACCCAAAAACACACACACAATGTGTTTTTAAGCCCGACTTAGTAAATAAAAGATTTTGCTTCTAATTTCACTTTGCAGCATTTCCATCTGACTTGAGGACATCCCATATTTTAGAACTAGAACTTTTTTTCCAAACTTTAGGGCACTAGATCAGCCAGTATCACTGAATGGTGATAATCACCTTATCTCTCTCAATATGCTTGAAATGGAAGGAAAAATGTATTAAAAAGTGCTCATGCTTCATCACCTTTCAATGTCAACAACTGGTTTCTTAATTTTTTTTTCAGGTAGTCCTGAACCATTTTTTTAGCAATTATTCAAAATTACAACGATACTGAAAAAAGTGAGTTACAATCGGTCCTCACACTTACAACCATTACAACACCCCATGATCATGTGTTCAAAATCAGGATGCTTGGCAATCAACATGTATGCTAGGTGTGCTAGGTTCGTGTGAAAGGTCCATTTGCAACTTACCCAGCCGGCTTGTTAAAAGCAAAGTCCGTTGTTTAGTATGCTATACTTACATCACATACCCTTCTAATTCATACTTAAATAAATCCTTATTGTTGATCATCCATATTCAATCCCTTGTTTTACAGAATGAGAAATTTACTTTACCTCACAGCTTAACAATTGCAGCATTACACTTTTTTTAAAACATAGTTGGGGAAAATGCATGAAACAATGGGTTTTAAGGGAATTAATTCTGAATTTTTACTGCATTCAGGAGGTCCTGTTAACATACAGTATATCCATGACAAAATAAAAACAAAAAGTATAATGGAAAAGATGTAAATTTCCCTTCCGCTGGCTTCTGGTTTTATGTTCCAGAAATTTATTTTGCTCATATGCATCTTCCTTTAGTTTTTAAGGCAGCAATTTATAGAAATGAATGAAAACACAACTGTTACTTTTGGAAACAGCAGAGCAAAATTTTGGAAGTGCTTAGAGACTGCATTTATAAAGATTGTTATTTCTCTTCCTGAACTTTTCTAGCATCTCAGTAAGCATTTTGATTTTCAATCTAACAGAATTGGTTTATGCTTTTAGGTGTCTTATTTTGCAAGTTTATTTTCTACACAATCATTTGCAGGTTGTAGCAGCCTAGATAAGCCCACCACAACATAAATTAGACAAATAGGCAACTCTGTAGACATTTTCATTAAGAGAATATGCCTTAATTTTCCTTTAACATATAAACATCTCATTTATAGAAGGATCACACAAAGGTCAATGAGTATAAAATAAAAGAATATAACCAAGTAGGATCTAAATAAAAATCTATACAAATATGCATGATTTTTGCATCAATATGTCTATATTTATGTATCAGCCACATAAAATTATTGCATCTTATTCTCCCACTGATTTATTTCCCCTTTCTCCAACATTTGGCATGAGATAAATATTAATTGAAAAGAAAAAAGCTTTGCATCTTTAGATTTTCAAATATTAAACTGGATTTATTAATATTTTAATTGATATTAATATAAAACACTTCAGCCCAAAGAGGTTCACGTGAAGTGGACAGATAATATTTAATAGAATTTCTGAATGCAACTAGAATAGACTAATGGATCCTTTCTGTAGGTGGAAGGCAGAGGTGGGTTTCATCAGGTTCTGACCAGTTCTGGAGAACCGGTAGCAGAAATTTTGAATAGTTCGGAGAACCGGTAGTAAAAATTCTGACTGGCCCCGCCCCCATCTATTCTCTGCCTCCCAAGTCCCAGCTGATTGGGAGGAAATGAGGATTTTGCAGCAACCTTCCCCTGGAGTGGGGTGGGAATGGAGATTTTATAGTATCCTTCCCCTGCCACGCCCACCAAGCAATGCCACGCTCACCGAGCCACACCCACAGAACAAGTAGTAAAAATTTTTGAAACCCACCACTGGTGGAAGGTGTTTATTGTTCTTAATCAGAAACAAAATTAGGATACATGTTTGGAAATTGTGTTTCTCAAACAGTTGACTCACTTCAACATAATTTACTATTGAAAGGGCTTTCTGAAAGTACTTCTTAGATGACATGAGTACTTTTTATATTAGGTGATAAATTTTTATATTCCTTAGATTCTCCCCTCCTTTGTAAAAGGTATTTACTAGGTTTCTATACTGCTTAATCAATATAGTACACAACCAACTTCTGATTGACCCACTTCCACATAGTAATATAAGTCATGCTATATATTTCACTTAGCAGTGATTGATCTTACTATCAAAGTACACAAACCTGGTTGTGCCCAATTCATATATATAATTCTCAGGCAATGGTGCTTCCAATTTTCATCTTTTTCAAAACACCGTAGAGATCCAAGGGTTCCTTTCCAGTTTCAGGTAAACATTTTACTGGTTTTCTAGTATGGTTTTTGCCTTGGGGCAGCCAGGAAACTGTTTACTCTGGTTATAAGTTCATTAGGGTAAAGCATTTAAAGAACTTTGTGAGTTGCCTTGAAAAAAGTTTTATCTATGAAAATATGGCATACCAATTAATGTCTAAATCTAATATATCTGCCTTATCTTGGAAAGAAACTTCTGTGCATTGCAGATTTGGCAGATAGTCTCTTGAAATTAAATAAGTGAGACAGGCTAGAGGTCAAAACACATCTGGAATTTTTATTATACAGAATCAAGACACCATTGTTTAAAGTTTTAAAGAGACATGCTCATTTCTTACATTTGCTATTTGTATAGAGTGAGTTAATTTTAAACACAATTCCCTGATTTTTATATAGATTATGGATATAATAATTTTACCTTTTGAAAACAAATATATGAATACCGTACCTAGACCTGATTTATGTATAATGTTGCAATAGTGTGTATATGTGTCAAGTACATAGGGAATTAAATGATTTTTTAAAATGTGAGAGTTGCTTAAGATAAGTAACAGGAATATATATGTTTTATATCACTGCAGCTCTGTGCTATTCAACTTTCTTTCTTTCTTTCTTTCTTTCTTTCTTTCTTTCTTTCTTTCTTTCTTTCTTTCTTTCTGTCTTTCTGTCTTTCTGTCTTTCTGTCTTTCTGTCTTTCTGTCTTTCTTCACATCTGGGCAGTTCAAACAAAGAACAAATATACAAAATCCTATACAAATAATAATAACATTCTATTAACTAAATTATTCTAATATACCATCAGTAAAAATTCATATATTTCTTCATATTTTCATATTTAATTTCAATTATTTTTACTACTCAGCAGCATATACTGTAATCTGTAGAGTCTTTTAAAAATACCCCCTCTTATATGAGTAATTGAATTTTTTGTGGATTGGGAGAACGAAACAGGCACCGAAGAATCATATAATGTTATTTTTGTAATGTTTGGCTTATATACAGTACAGTATATGAAGATAATCTAGCACTGCTTGCAGAAATTATTTTTCTGCAGTCCTTTAATTTCTCTTTTCCTTCCTATTCACCAGTGGACTCTTTTAATCACAAATTCATCAAGATACATATCTAGAGAATGAAATAGTAATGAGCAAGAAAGCACAAGAGGAAATTACCTAAAATTAGAAGCATTTATTGGAAAATACCTTTGAAATGTTATCCTGCTTTGATTTAAAAAAAGCTTTAATTTCATTGGTAACTAAATCGACTCCTCCCATCAATTAAGTGCGTCCTTTCTTTGTTCATTCTTCAAGCATGATTATTATATCTAAAATGAAGATGAGTCATAAAAATAAAACATTGCTAGTAGTAATAGCTTTCCTGCAGCTGCTAACTGAAGTTAGGTTCTACAGACATTATGAAAAGATGATAGTTTTTGTATTTTTGTCTATACTTTGATTATATACTGATTAAATGTTATAGATATTATTTTATGAACTAACATTTTAAAATGTAACTTGTAACTTAATATTGTATATAATAGCTTGACTTTTTTTTACAACTTACAAAACTGATCACACATCTTTGTCTTATGTGTATTTTATCAATATATAAAGAACAATATATGTTCTTTTCATACATCTTTGCTACTGCTATCCATGTATTTCATACCATATATTAAATAATAGATAAAGAAGTATAGCCAGCCGTACAAACAGGCTGAAGAACAGTTTTTATCCATGGGCTGTCAGGCTCCTGAATGAGAAATAACATCATAACTATGTAGTATGATGGACTGCAGGGCCGGTGCAATGTGTAACATGCTCACACTGGTACAATAGGACTGGGTGTTTTGTTAATATGATTTATTGGGTTAGGGATTTTCTGTCTTCGCTGTGACTTGTATTGTGTTGAGGGTGGGGTGCACTGAGGGAAGTCAACCAATCTCATTGTACAAATGTTGTACAATAAAGATTTGAATTGAATTGAATAAATAAATAAATAGATAAACATACTGACTTATATCCATCTGATATCTTTCAGTGGTCTGTCACATTCCCTAATGGAATCCTTAGAAATGAACTATCATTTGTTTCTGTAAAGGTTTTGGTAATTTGTTTGCTTTTCTTCTCTTCCATTTAGTCATGTCAGATTCTTAGGGATTTCCTGGAGAAGTCCATTCAGTTTTCTTGGCAATTTTTTTCAGAAGTGTTTTGCCATTACCTCCCTCATAGGGCTGAGAGAATATCCAAGGTCACTCAGCTGACTTTATGCCTAAAGCAGGACTAGAAGTGCAGTCTTCTGGTTTGTAGTCTACTGCTTTAACCACTATACCAAACTGGCTTATTTGCTAAAATAAACCAAAATCCATTGTGTTTCACCAATTAAAATCATGCCCTACATATTTTTGTATATAGCGTACAGTCAAGGTCCACTGATGAAGAAGCAACAGTTGTAGAATTTGAATCACCTGGGAGTTTTTTTGGAATTGCTTAGACATGAACAAAACTTTGGTAGCTGGCATAGATTTTATCATTCTTATTGAATAATCTTTGGAATAGCATTGAATCTTTCCATAAACAAGAGCTGTGTCCAACCAAAATCAGTACTGTCATGGCATGTCCATGCCATAACATGAAGTTTCTGATTATTTTCATACTGAATTAATTAATCCAGCAAATTATGATTCTCTTGTACTTCTTAGCAAAGGACCAGCTGGAAGGAGGGAAGACTGATGAGGTTGGGCAGGGAACAGGATAGCAACTGAAGAAATTAGAGAATACCATGCAGAGCTATGAATATATTCCCAACAATTTGGGGATGAAATTGAAGCAATATTGAAAGATTTTCTTTAAGAGAAAATAGGCCTAGAAGTTTGATATAGAGGTGGAAGCAGTGGTGGGATTCTACCAGTTCGCACCGGTTCAGTAGAACTGGTTGTTAAATAGTTAAGCAGTTCAGAGAACTGGTTGTTAGAAGAAATCTCCTTTTTTCCCCCCCACTTTACAGGGTTAGTCCTGTAAGGAATTACAACATTCTGGTGTTGTTTCCTAGCCTAATTTTTATTGCCCTGCTTACAGAAACTGCCACTCCATTAACCCTTATTATATTTTATTTATTTATTTTATTTGAATTTATATCCCACCCTTCTCCGAAGACTCAGGGCAGCTTACATTGTGTTAAGCAATAGTCTTCATCCATTTGTATATTATATACAAAGTCAACTTTTATTGCCCCCAACAATCTGGGTCCTCATTTTACCTACCTTATAAAGGATGGAAGGCTGAGTCAACCTTGGGCCTGATGGGACTTGAACTTGCAGTAATTGCAAGCAGTTGTGTTAATAACAGACTGCTTAGTCTGTTGAGCCACCAGAGGCTTGGCAGTATGGCAGTACCACATTCTTGGTAGTATGCCTAGATTTACCATTGCTTCTGGTTCCGGAGCTTCTCAGAGGTTTGGTTTTTTTTTTGCTTGACTTTCTTAAAGTCAAGTTTCTTTTTTCTTGACTTTCTTAAAGGGAAAGGGTTGTTTTAAGTTTTTTACATCGCTGTTGAGAGGAAATACTCCCCTGTTGGAGTTCTTCCAGCCAGGATGCAATGATCAGCACTTTGAAGAAATAATTGAATAATGAAGCAGAAACTTTTAATGACAAGGAACCAAGATGAGTGACATTCAGCAAGGCTTATTAGCTAGCTAGAAAGATTGACATTCAAATGTGAGTTTACATACCCTTTCTGACTTTTGGTCTAAAACTGGTTTTTGGTGAAGTTTAATTCTGTGCTGGGTGATGTTTAATCCCGTGTTTAGTGATGAGATAATTTTCCCTATTCAGTTTTGTTGGAAGGAAAAATGTTAATCTCTTTTCCTGAAAAGAAGCAGCTTCAGAAATCTGACTAGTTCCTGTCTCTGTTTGTTTTGGTAATTGGTTTATCAAGCAACAGATACTTTGTTTGCTCCTTTGCTTCATTCTGAGAGCTTAAATGATCTCTCTGCTAAAGAGTTTCACTTTATGAACAAGAGTTGGCTGCTGATAGTTATCATTGCATTTTAACTATTTTAATTCCTCAAGGTGCTCTGGCACCCTGCATGATTTGTAACTCCAGTTTGCAGGTATTTCTAATCTAATGATTGGTATTTAGGGCAGCTTTTTGCAAGCAAAGAAGCTTTTTGTATTTTTGTACGGGTAATCTTTGACTTACAACAGTTACAATGGCACTGAAAAAAGTGACTTATGACCATTTTTAATACTTACGACCGTTGCAGCAAACTGTCATTAGGGCAAAGAAGCAATGTCACATGACCACCTGGCCACACCCACCCAGTCACATGAAGCACTGCTGTTGTGAAATGAGTGACACAGTTTTTAAGAATGCTGCAACGGGCATAAATGATGACCAGTCATAAGTGCACGGAGCGGTCAAAAGTGCGAGGACCTGTCAGAAATCACTTTTTTCAGCCCTCTGGGTAGTCCCTATGAGCATAGGGACTACTCAGAAGGCTGAAAAAGTTATTTTTGACCGGTCCTCGCACTTACAACTGTCCTCACATTTTATGTTTTGCGCCCTATCTTGTAACCGTGGTGAAGAGAAGCAGTTGTAACATGAATGACACGGTTGCTAAGAGTGCTGCAATGGGCATAAATGTTAGGATGGTCATAATTGCAAGGACTGGTCAAAAGTGCGAGGACCAGTCAGAAATGACTTTTTTCAGCCTTCTGAGTATTCCCTTCACATAGCCATGGTTACCCAGTCACATGACCAGCTAGCCATGCCCACCCAGTCACATGACCACCAAGCCATGCCCTCAAATAAGCCACACCCACAGAACCGGTTGTTAAAAAATTTGAATCCCACCACTGGGTGGAAGTGCAGAAAAATTATAAACTTTCACAAAACCAGTCTTCACGATATAACTTTGTGTATATATTTAATCTTTTCCAACTTTTCTTGCCAAGACAGTAAAGTTCTGTGCTTGGGGAAGACTATTCAAATATTCCATAACAGAATGAGGGAGGGAGATACAAGCATTAAGAATAGATTACTTCTCTCCTGCTTTTCTTATGACTCAAACTGGGTGAGTGGATATGCTAAATCTTTCCTATACTTTCCAAAACCTGTGAGTATGTTTTCTGTTTTTTGTTTTTTTTAAAAAAAATGTGTTAGCTGTGTGACAATTCAGAAGGTGACAGTGAGGTAGAATGTTAGGGACTGATACATGTGTACATAGTCCTAAAATATTTATAGTATTAATATACTTAACTAATAGGCTTCAGTATAATGAAAGCGAAGCAAATCAAGTAGCACAGCTGTCAAATACACTTTAGCCTGGCAAGGCCAACTATGAACAGCTGACAACTAATAATGCTTAAGCAATTCTACTTTTTAAGCAAGTGATCTAACAGAAGCATTTAACTGTTGAACCCCATACCCATGACACAATTAAGCATTTTTAACACATCTTTAAGAGTATTTTTTATAATGGTAGTTGCTAGCAAAACTTATCTTTGTTCTTCCTAATTTCTCTTTTCCAAGTTAGAGAAATATGTGGCTGGAAGTAGTGGCAAGCTATTACACAATTGTCTAAGGCAGTGAGTTGTATAATAGAAAACAGTAGGCATTTTCTGTGTTGAAACAAGTTCCAGTTACCAATCTTGTAAATTTTTACACATAGCACATGGGGGATTCAAATGCCTTGGCTCTTCCCAAATAAAGGTGAATTCCATTAGTGTAGAATTCATATCTTAAAAACTTATTCTTCTACATGATTATGGTTGTATGGCTTTGAACTGGTATGAGTGCAACAATTCTGTTACAAATTTTGTTGTGGGGACAATGACTTTTGTGAATTTATATTCCTTATTTGTGATAAAAACATGACTATGTATGCAGGAAGGGGTACGGCTTTCCCTTTCTCTTTGATTGCTCCTGTAAGAGAAGAAGAATTGGAGGCAGAGTCAAGAGAGGAATCAACCTGGAATCAAAACATTCTGACAAGTGGTCCAAATTTAGCACCTTTTGAATTTCATTAACTCTCATCTAATGCCAATTTAATGCTGTTAAGTTGATAGATTCTTTTGCAGAGGTATGTGCAATAAATTAGCTTAACTAGAAATTAACCCATGGTCCTAATTATTTTTGTGCCTCACAGTTCACCTTCAATTCTCACTTCACTCTATGGCTGTTCTGATTGAGAATGGTAGAAATTGTAGTACACTACAATTTCAGGATGAGGAAGGCCATGCTATTCTCAAGATTACTGGAAACAAAGATGAGATTAACCTAACCTACTGAATATCCAATTGTTGCAATTTAACTTCGTCCAGTCACATTAGTGTTATTATACCGGATCAAAAAGAGATCAAGGGGTAAAAAGGGAAATAGTCATGTAATATAAACTGAAAAATGCATAACATATATTTGCAAGATACACTTTTCCTTTTCTAGCTCTTTAATGGATTTTTTAATGGACACCTTTCAGTAAGTTTTAGAAGCTTAGGCAACTGCCTAAGAAACTGCCAGACAGAAAAATAATTAGTAAGATATTGTTCATTTAAACTGTTCTCTCTAAAGCTAAAACCCTGAAATATTTTTGGCAATAGCTAACAAGTGCATATAGCTTATCTGACAGTAAAGCAAAATTGCCATAGTATAATTATACGCCATTTCACTGTAAGATTAAAGAAACATATGTTTTACTATCATAACCCTACAATTAAGTAGCTGATATCTTGCCATCTAGATTCAAAGTAGATCCACCAGCTTACAAACGATGTCAGGATTTTTACTCTGATCATTTATCCTTTCCAGATTTTCTGGAGTAAATGAAGAAAATGTAGATTCTGCTGCCAGATTAGTTTATAAAAACATATCCATTGTTATTCAATTTACCCTGCTGATTTAACATTTATGCTTACTCCTACATATTTTATAGAGAAAAGAAAATTCTTTTGCTCCAGTTCTTCTAGGATGCTTAAAGAAATACGTGCTCAAAGATCTATTTTTAATGACAGGAAATTTTTTCCCCTGCTTTTTATTCTATCAGATGTCAATCTTTCTGTTCTAATAGAACATAATTTAAAGTCTATTTTGGATGAATTCTCACAAGAGGTATCTGAATCTGTTGCATTTATTATTAAGTTATAAGTGGGCAAGAAGTGTGTGCAAATGCCCACTCTTTCTACAGCTTTGTGGTTTCCTGACTTTCTTGGTTTCAGTTTAAATCTCAGGAAATCCCATCAGAAGGAGGAGGAGGAGGAGGAGGAGGAGGAGAATAACAATATTCTTGTCATCCCTAAATGGAACACTATTCTTGAGAAATTATTAGAGAACTTTTCCTCCTGGGAAATACAGCAACATTTCTCTGCATGAAGATTTGAAAGAAAATTCATAAAACAGGTCACCTAATGCCTTCTAAAGATTTCTTGTCTGCTTACACATTTGATAGTTACAGATAATTCTTAGGTCTAGGAACAGAATGCCATTGAATATGATTTTCTTGCAAAAGTCTGATTAATCAGTGCTCATCTTGCATCCTTTTGTAAAGGCAAGCAAACTAACCCTAGCCATGGTTATTATATCATATATTCCCTTACTTCAAGTTCATATCACAAACATAAGGGGTATATCCTTTGTGAGTGGGTGGAGAATAGAGCAGGCATTTCTCAACTATGGCATTGGATGAATTGTTGTAAGTGAAACAGACTGGGGTCATCAGTCCTGAGTGAATCAGCTCTGCTTTAGTTTGATTTGGAGATTCAAAAATGGCATGGATTTGAATATAACTAAACTAAAGCCATTTTAAAAGTTGACTTTCAATTAAAAATAATTGTCTAGTCATCTATATAGTAATACTTTAAAATGCCAAAAACTGCTTGTTTTGGATCTTGTAAGTTATCTCATAAGAAGGCTTTATAGAAGATGCTAAAGCGAATGATGTTAATGTCGAACTCCAGTTTAAAAGAATATACATTCAAAAACACTGTTGGAAATAAATTATTTTCCCACTTACTTTTGTAGGGAACTCTGACTTAATACGACACTAAAGAATGACCATGCATTTTCCCTTGGCATACTTGTTTTCTCATTTTTATGGTATGCCTGCTAGGTTAATAAGTATGACACCCCCTTATTAAGGACCCCTCATCACTGACTTCAGGATGGACATAGTATACTAACAAAACTGGGCATCTTTTGGACAGGAATCAGAAGAATTATCATGAATTTGTCCTACTGGGATAAGGTAGTTGTTACCTCTATTCACTGGAGATTCTTGGATACCAAGAAAGTTTCATAGCTGGTTGTCAAACATGGTCCCTCCTGGAAAGACTTCCCTAATCTCTGGTTGGACTCAATTTATCAAGATTGTATCTTGCTGGCAACAGTCCTTGTTAATTAACTGTCAGGCAACAGAAGCAGGATGGTATTGTGAGATACAATTTGACAGCGATAGGCAACTCCTGAGAAATAGGCTAGCCAGAGTAAATGACATGGATGTTTTTTTCCAGTCCTGTTCTTAAAAATAAATAAGACAGTATCTGTTAAGTGCTAATCTGCCATCTATTCACTCACCATCAAGTGATTATACCTTCCATGTTCATGCAGATTGTGAAACCAAGATCAACTGAAGCCCATAGTGAGAAAGCTGGGAGCAAAGCTGATTTCCAACCTGTGCTGGCAGATTAGGAATGAAATGTAACATTTAGTTAGGATAGGACAGAGCAAAATTAAGGTTAAAACTATCTACATTTTAAATGAATGAATGAATGAAGTCCAAGCTCCTACTTCCATTAACAAATCTGCTTCAATACTGAAGTTTCAAGCTGAAGCATTCTTCTAAGTTTTGCATTGAAGCACACTAGCTGCATCATCTTGGAATTGCCTTAGATAATTTTTCCCGTTGGAACTAATAAAGAAGAAATTGTAAGAGAAAGGGCTATTAACTTCAAGCAAATACATGTCACCTTCTCTCCTGGCTGACCTTAGCTGGTAGGCATCAAAATAGAGATCAACCTCCACTTCACTTCTGCCTCCCTTTTAGGATCAGTCAGTAAGCCCCTTATTGCTTTTGGGAAGCCTGAGGACAAACTACTATGGTACTTATCTATGTATACTATTTTGTTGTGATGTTAATACCTGGTAAAGCTTAAAAAGCTCTGCATGCGGTAGAATGAGAGATCTATAGCTCTTTGGAGTTTGTTTAAAAAATAAATTAAATCCTCATGGAACTCTTGATAAAAACGTATGTATTTTACCTGAATGAGAAAAAAAAACATACTTACACATACAAATACAACACATAAAAAGGAAGAAGACTCCTTGATTTCTGATGTAATTGATCGTAGACAGGAAAGTTTAGTTCGAAAAAAAAGATAGTTTGTTATAGCAAGAATAAGATTACTAGCAAGAAGTGAATGGCCATTGTACTTTAGAAAGACAAATATTGTATATAGGTGCTTCTGTCCAGCCAGCTGTGGAGCTGCTTGATGTAGAGCCCAAACCTCTAGTGTATTCCAACCACTACCAACAATTCCCGATCATTGGCAATGCTAAATGAAATTATGGAAATTGTAGTCTAAAACAGTGGGATGGTATCCAATTGAAAATACTTTAGCTATATTTGAATCATCTTGTGTATAACAATATCTTTTATCTGACTATACTTTTGATGAGTAGAAAAATGGAATGAGTAACTTTGGTTTAATTCAATTCTAGCGTTAGCAATCAGGAACATACAACAAAAGGAGTCCTTCTTATCATGAGGAAGTTTTTGACAACCTGCCACCTCTAGCTGTGTGCTGCTACAGTGTGCCTGTAACCATCAGGCAAGTAGATTAGGGATCAAGGGAGTTATAATTTACATGTCTAGAAAGTGCTAAGGTGAGGATACCTACCATTGGCTTTTCTGGATTTGTGACTTCTTTTTTGAAATTAACAGTGGTGTCAGTGGAGCTTTTGCAGTAGATGGTAAGACACAAGTATTTTAAGTATATGAAATAAATTAATGGAGACCTATCTCCCACTTCAGAACATTCATTTTACGAAGAAGAGGAGGACAGTCTCTGTACCGTCTTTATAAGAGGAAGTAGAGTAAGAAGGGGAGAAGCAAAACAGAAAAAAAGATATATAGTGAGAGAATATGTAACCATATTCACATGTGTGTAGCAGAGCACTCTGTTGCAATATATTGTTGGAAAACAGAGTTATTTGAAAAGAGCAATGAGGTGTGCCATATGTGGCATTCCAAATGTTGTGGATATAGTTCTCACATTCTTCAATACTATAGGTAATACTCAACCTATAACTGGTTCACAATGAATGTTCAGTTATAACAAACCTACATTGAAACTTTTTATGACCCAAATTCAAAGCTTTGATGGTCAGCTACCCTTGTAGCCATGTGACAAAACTTTGGGCATTTAGCAACACAATTGTAAAGATGATTGCATTTTACAACAGAAAATCATTCACTTAATAACCAAGATGTTTGCTTAAAGACCATGGCATTGGCTTTACAACTGCCACATTCACTTAATGACCACCATAAAAATGATCATAAGATCAGGTTGGTCTTGTCACCGATCCGTTTTACAACCATCACAACTTATTATCATGATGGGAAGGCTTCATTATGATTGTTAGTCGAGGAGTATCTGTAATGGATTAGAAACTGTAGTTTGGCTACTTTTGAAAAACTATCCTTGTCTGAAGGAAAGGTTTAGTTTAGAGTACTGAACAGTGACAAAATGTAGCACCCCCATCTTGCCCTTTTTACAGACATTCTGACCAGCCAAAATCCTTGTAGCTCAGAAGGAATTCTTCTCCAGGCTGCACCATTTCAGGCAAAATGTTGAGCTCATGGGAACATGGTTTTAGTCACAGCCATATGGACAAGCTTCTTGAGCTCTGCTGAATAACTTCTCATCATGAAAAAGGTATTTGTGTGCATCATCGCTTTTGCCTGATAGTTGTTATTTGTCTTTCATGCTTCCCCTTGCCAAAGGCTTTAGCCGCTCAGTTAGAGGACCAGAAACATGTGTTGTAGGAGACAACAATGAATAATAAATTCAAAACTGTCAGAACTAAAAGTTCAGTGTAAAATGTAGGCTAAACATTAGTTAGGCAATCAATTTGGCAAATAAATGCCCTGTTTTGAACATAGAATACACGTAGTCTAAATGGGAGTGATTCCCAAATAACTTGGAGGCTGAAAAAAGGTAGAAATTTAATGGATAATTAATTTGCAATGAATCATTTCACTAGTATTTAAATTATTAAAAACTTACACAGTGCTTTGAAGATATACTATGCTATATAATTGCAATGTATTACCTTTATTGGTATTATGCCTGCTTTAGCTCTTTCTGTTCCCTGAAGGAATTATGCAAAGATTTTGTTTTCCAGATGGGATGTATATATAGACCCTTTAACTAATGAAATACGGTAATCTTTCTGAAGTATATAATTATAAAATATAATGAGGAGTTAGGCTAAAAAGGAGAGAGAGAAAAAGCTCATATTAACACATGATTTGCCATTATTTCATACAATTTAAAGAAGACAGATGTAGGGTGGAGTGAAAAAACCTTGCATCCACAATTACATAATCAAAGCCTCAACCTTCATTCCAGGCATGAAAAAGTCAAGATAGCATCTCTAATAGCACAATCAAAGTGCAATAAAGGGCCGGGATAGCTCAGGCAATAGAGAAGCCTGTTATTAGAACACAAAGCCTGCAATTACTGCAGGTTCGAGCCCGGCCCAAGGTTGACTTAGCCTTCCACCCTTTATAAGGTAGGTAAAATGAGGACCCAGATTGTTGGGGGGGCAATAAGTTGACTTTGTAAAAAAAAAATACAAATAGAATGAGACTATTGCCTTATACATTGTAAGCCGCCCTGAGTCTTCGGAGAAGGGCGGGGTATAAATGTAAACAAAAAAAAATAATAATGAAAAATAATAATGAAAAAAGGCAGGTCTGCAACTGTTGCAGCTGCCATCTTGATTTTTTTTGACACCATCCACAGGCATGCCCTTAATTACAATTTGCGCATTTGGTGTCAACTGAGACTTTTCCATGGGTTTGATGAAGGGAATTATATGCACAAAAGTTTACAGCATACATGTCTATGGAGATTCTCAGTCATCCAGGTCATGGTTGTCCCAAAGGTTCTACTCAAAAGGCTTTCTTTTTTTCCCTTTGAAAGCATATCACTTCTAAATAAGTTCTAAAGAACCTTCTTGGATGAGAAGCAAAACAGCTTCAAGGAAAAAAACCTAAGTCCAGTTCCCTTTTGAAAAGCACCTTTGGGATTTATAGTATACAGTTATACCGTCATCTTCAGATTGCTTGTTTGAGTAACAAGAAATCCCAACAGTACAATAGTTATGCATGTTTTATTTCCTTTGGAAGAAGGTCAGTGTTGACTTATGTCATATTGTAATATTTATGTTTGTTTATAAATATACAGATTAAACATTGATAGGAACCACCAAAACTGCTGCTTACCTCAGACAGAGCTTTCACTCCCCAAAAGTTGTTAGTACATAAAACACAAAGTTATTTCTCTCTAGAAGGATAAAGACATAGTGAAAAGTCACAATTTAATTAACTATAGTTTGTTTAGTAAACCACAGTTGTCTGGGTTTCCATACTATGGTAAGCCATGAACCACATTTTAGGAAAAAAAATGTTTGAGTTCATAAAATGAGTTAAATCAAACCAAACACACCACATTTTGGTTTATCTTATTGTGTGAAGCCAAAATAATGTAATTAATATGTTTCCAGATCTACTTGAAACATGTTTTAGTCACCTAGACTGAATTATCCTTTTCAGATATTTGCAGAAAATGTAAGAAAAACTGCGTATCACAAAGATAGGTCAGCATCTCCCAGTCACTCCCTGAAATCCTGCTGCTGAAATTTGTCAGAAAAAGAATTGAATTGCCATGTTGCACTTTCAGATCATTTGAGGATGGGTGCAAGGGTGGGGTCTAACCGGTGTTACCACCGGTTTGCTTCGCACACGCGCTATTTTTCTACTTGCATTTTTTTACGTACTTTCAAACTGCTAGGTTGGCAGAAGCTGGGACAAGTAATGGGAGCTCACCCATTACGCGGGACTAGAAATTCGAAACAATGAACTGCAGACCTTTTGATCGACAAGCTCAGCATCTTAGCCACTGAGCCACCGCGTCACTCCAAATACCATTGTATTAAATTGGAGAGAGAGCTAACAGAGAAATCTTATGTTTTTTGTTTTTTTTTTTCAAATTCAGTCTCCATAAGACAAATGCATTTCCTCCTCCCCCTCCCCCTGCTCCTCCTCTTAATTTGGAAGCCCTTCCACCTATTACTTAGCCACTGTGAGAAAAGACTGTTAGACTAGATAGGCCCAATACAGCAAGATATGTTTATGTTTTTACTTAATAGGCATGCATAACTATGGTGGGTCAGTGATGTGGGAAAATAGAATAGAATAGAATTTTATTGGCCAAGTGTGATTGGACACACAAAGAATTTGTCTTGGTGCATATGCTCTCAGTGTACATAAAAGAAAAGATACATTCATCAAGGTACAACATTTACAACACAATTGATGGTCAGTATATCAATATAAATCATAAGGATTGCCAGCAACAAAGTTACAGTCATACAGTCATAAGTGGAAAGAGATTGGTGATGGGAACTATGAGAAGATTAATAGTAGTGCAGATTCAGTAAATAGTTTGACAGTGTTGATGGAATTATTTGTTTAGCAGAGTGATGGCCTTCGGGAAAAAACTGTTCTTGTGTCTAGTTGTTCTGGTGTGCAGTGCCTATAGCGTTGTTTTGAGGGTAGGAGTTGAAACAGTTTATATCCAGGATGCGAGGGGTCTGTAAATATTTTCACGGCCCTCTTCTTGATTCATGCAGTATACAGGTCCTCAATGGAAGGCAGGTTGGTAGCAATTATTTTTTCTGCAGTTCTAATTATCCTCTGAAGTCTGTGTTTTTCTTGTTGGGTTGCAGAACCGAACCAGACAGTTATAGAGGTGCAAATGACAGACTCAATAATTCCTCTGTAGAACTGAATCAGCAGCTCCTTGGGCAGTTTGAGCTTACTGAGTTGGCGCAGAAAGAATATTCTTTGTTGTCCTTTTTTAATGATGTTTTTGATGTTGGCTGTCTATTTTAGATCTTGCGATATGATAGAACCTAGAAATTTAAAGGTTTCTACTGTTGATACTGTGTTATCTAGTATTGTGAGAGGTGGCAGTATGGAAGGTTTTCTCCTAAAGTCTACCACCATTTCTACGGTTTTGAGTGTGTTCAGTTTCAGATTGTTTTGGTTGCACCACAAGGGTAGTCGTTCGACCTCTCGTCTATATGCGGATTCGTCATTGTCTCGAATGAGACCAATCACTGTTGTGTCATCTGCGAACTTCAGTAGCTTAACAGATGGATTGTTGGAGATGCAGTCATTGGTATACAGAGAGAAGAGAAGTGGGGAGAGCACACAGCCTTGGGGGCCCCCTGTGCTAATTGTACAGGTATTTGATGTGATCTTGCTTAGCTTCACCTGCTGCTTCCTGTTTGTTAGGAAGCTTGTGATCCACTTACAAGTCTGTTCCAGTACCTGTAGCTGGTTTGGCTTAGTTAGAAGAATATCTGGAATGATGGTATTGAATGCTGAACTAAAGTCTACAAAAAGAAACTATGAATATAATCAAAGAAACTTACTATCAATGCACAGGCTGATTGTGAAGCTATAAGTTTCACCTAGAACCAGATTCTTTCCCCCCTCTCTCCCTCCGTCTCTCTCTCTCAGCTAATCTTATTCACAGAGTGACTCAGATACAAAGCAAGTCACTTTCATTGTGGTTGTATTTTTAGTTTTAATTGCCTCTGCAAACGTGTATTGGAATTGTGATGGCAAAGACAGTGTTAACCATTCCTTCCTGCATCATGTCCGAGGAAAAAATGTCTCTCTGTGAAAGCTACAGATAATTTGTGCTTCAAGAAATCCATTAAGTTCAATGAGAATTTATAATCTGTTTCACAAATTAAAAATGTGTAATCTGTCCTTGTTAATTGTCTTAAGTTGAATCAAAAGTAAGAGGAATATATCTTCATGAAAAGCAGGATTTTAGAAGATTATCAAATTACAAGAAGGAGCATGGAAGATAATTTGTACCCTTCATCTATACCTCAGTGGTATGAGGCAGAAAAATCCAAATCTTGTGATCAACTGAACAAATATTTTAGATGACTTCTCTGGGAGGGCATGTTGACCATATATTTGCATCGCTATTGTTTCCAATGGAAAATTATCAAGTTTTAAAAAACTGAATCCTATTCCTATACTTGTAAATAACTTGATTTTCAGATGTAAGCATATTGGTACATAATGGTAATAATTTACAACCAGTTCTTAAGACATAGTCCCTGTATGGTTTATAATTCGTAATTGTAAGTACAGTAACACATCTTTTTTAAAAAAAAAAAACACCCAAACAAACCAGAATGAATTTTGAATGAGTAAAAAAATAGATGAAAAGCAGTTGGATTCAAAATTTAAAAGGGCAATGAAAAGGTCTCCCAGAGATAAAGCATCATAGATTAAAACAATGGGAATAAAAGAAGTCTGCCAGGCAGTACAATTATATCAACTTAGGTTTTGTTATACAGAATATATTTTTTTCATTATATTGGCTTGAATAAATAAATATTGAAATGAGAAAATAACCTTAGGGGAAAAAATACATCAGCTCAGGAAAAAGTAAAAGTGAATTTACTTTTTCACAGTCTAGTATTGGTATGCAATATTAATTCAATATGTCATAACATCCTGTTTAACATTGCTGTTTGCATTTCAATTTCTCCCTTCTTTACAAAACATGGTTTTCTTGACCGATTCCATATAGCTTCTAATTTATCTTTGGCCCTTAAATATATAATATCACAAGGGTCAGAGAACTGAGAAATCAACATTGTTCCAAATCCACAGATACATGTGCATTATTCCTCCAGTTACCATATCTGGAACAGAAAAAAATAGAATTAATTATTTTCCAAGTGTAAAAGCAAATGTGACTTCATGCAGTGAAAAAAAAATCCATGTCAAGGCAATGCTTTTAAAAAGTCCATCTAAGATTTTGTGCCTTCTGAGATATTCAGATTTTTTCACCTGGTCACATGTTAGAAATATGGAGATTTCAAAAGCTTACACATATTTGGTGTCCCTTGACTCAACAAAGCTATGGGATTGGGATTTGTATGGGCATGTGGATGTGTTAACCTTTACCCTGTATCTAAAAATTATTTTTTGCCCAAATGATAAAAATATTTCTTTTTCTTTTTTAAATAATTTTTATTTCCATTTTCCAACATCATATTTATGTACAAACTATTATCCATCATTAATCATTAATTTTATTTATTACTGATTCAGGCCTGCCCGACTGCCACTTCCTTTCTTCACAACCTCCCTCTCTACCCTCTACTACTTTCCGATCCTTCATCTCCTTCACTTTACTACTTCCTCTCCTCCTTCCCCACTCCTCCCTTCTTCCACCCTATCTAACCTTCTTATTCCCCTCCTCCTTCTCAACTCTTTCCTACCTACTTTCTCCCCTCCTTCTACCCCTCTTTCCTTTTCTTTCTGAAATGGCAGTCAGGCAGCCCCAATATCATTTTAAATTTTAATTTCATATCTTCAAACATTATTGTACATTAATAATCAATCCATGTATCATTTCCCCCCCTTCCCCCCTCCTCCCCCTTGCCCCCCCCAGACTTCCCAGAGCAAATACCGGGTATTATGACCAACAATCACAAGCTAAAGTATACAAAATATACATAACCTCCCACCCTCAAAAATTTAAAACTTTAAATCCCCTCACAATAAAAATAAAGAGATAGGAAAGAATAATAAAAAAGAAAAGAAGCAGTACCAACTTCACATATTACTTCTTCTTAAAATCCATTTTTAAAATTAATCCATCTTCTCAAATTCAAATTTTTTCCACTTGTATATTCCTTAAAATTTCATAACTCCAATTCTTAAATTACAGTCCATCTTCTCGAACTCAAATTTTCATCACATATATTTCTTTAATTGCCATAACATTTAATGTCCATTCTTCTTACAGTCCATTTTAAAAATTAGTCTATCTCCTAAAATTCAATTTTTCCCCCCACTTGTATATTCCTTCAAATTTCAGTCCATTTCTTAAATTACAATCCAGCTTCTCAAACTCAAATTCTCATCACTTATATATTTCTTCAATTGTCATAACATTTAATGTCCGATCTTCCAATACTACTCCATCAATCAAATATCATTTCGAATAAAGTCTCTCAAATACAATATTTCCACTTCATAACTTTTACTGTCTATAAACGTGTCGATTAAAACAAATAATCATTTAAACTACATCCACAATATAACAGTAAACAATTAAAATCATTACATCCACATTATCTAAATTCATAAATTTTACTTTCCATCCTTCACAATTAAATAATATCATCCCATAGGTTTATACCATACAAATAACAAATAACAAAAATCCTATAATTTATATCCTAAACACATCAATTCCAAAAATTAATCCATCGTTTCCAAACCAATTAACTTAGCATCTAACAACAAAGGATTCCCACTCTTTAAAACATTAATATAGAAATGTCTTGCTTTCATAACTGAATTAAGAAAATACTTTCTACCTCTAAAATTCACTGACAAACCCATTGGAACTTCCCATCTAAAATATATCTGATGTTTCTTAAACTCATCCACTAAAAAAGCAAATTCTCTTCTCTTTCTTAACATTTTAGGAGGAATTTCCTTCATCATTTTTATATCTTGTCCCAATATTTGAAATTTATTTTTATAAAAGGCTTGCAAAATTTCATACCTAATCTTTTTAGTTGTAAAATAAATAACCACATCCCTCGGTACTCTATTTTGTCTTGCCCACCAAGAATTAACACGATAAATTCTTTCAATATTAATCTCAAAGTCTTCTGGCTCCACACCCTTTATCTGAGCAAAGGCTTGCGTAAAAATCTCTTTTAAATTTTCTTTCCTACTTTACTTCAACCCCCTCACCCTTATAGCATATTCCATTAATCTATATTGTAATATTACTCTTTCTTCATCTGCCCTATCTACTTTTGCCTGTATATCTTCCATCTTATTATCTAAGTTCCAATTGTTTTGATTTTTTTGAATTTCCTCTACTTTCCTTTGCAACTCTAAATTAGCTTTATTGATTGCTTCAAGATTATCTTCCATCTGAATACAAGAGCTTAATATTTGCGCAATTGCATCCTTTACCATTTTCATTTCCCTCTTCTGCTCTTCCACCACTTCCTTAAAATCCAATATCTCTTTCTCTATTTCATCAAATTTTTGATCTATTTCTGAAAAACGACTCTCCAAAAACTCCTGTAAAAAATTCCTTAATTCCTTTTTGATTTTTTCTTTTAATTTTTGAATCTGAACTGAAGAAATTTCAAAATTTTTAGTGACTTTTGATACTATTTGCTTAAAAGCCATTTTTTAAAAATGTAACCTAATAATGGACAAAAAAAGGTTAAAAAAGAAAAATTCAAAAAACTTTTCTTCTAAATCACTATAATCCCAAAGAAGAAGAAAAAATATAAATCATAAAATTCTCATTCTTCCATTTAGTCAGTATCTTCCTATATATCTTCTAGTACACTAGCTGTTAATAAGCATTTCTTTAACTTTTGTTTCCAGTACACACATTCCACAAAACGCCATTTGCTTTCTTCTCTCCTATCTTCGCAACAAATATATCCTCAGGGGCTTGCAGTCTTCTTACAAACAAATGCTAGAACTCCAGTTTCTGCTCCGTCCACGTTACAATCCATCATAAATCAATATCTGCCATGGAAACTGGATGCTGCGTTTTTTTCCTGTAAGAAAGCAGGAACCCCCCCAGTCTGGAGCTTTTCAGGCTATGGAAGGAGCGCTCCCCTCAAGCCTTCAGAAACTTTCTGTGGCTTTTTTGGGTGTCTCAACTTCAGCCTGAATGCTCATCTCTCCCTCTTTGCCCGAGGGAAGAGACTTACAAGCTGTCGGACGATGATTTACGATGTCCTGACAGCTCTACAGACTACGGGGTTAGCAGTCTAAATGAGACTGCTATTTCAACGAAGCGGAGCCAGAGCGGAATTCCCATGATAAAAATATTTCTGTGTTAAATAGCTAGGTTAATTAAAAAAAAACCCTGCTACTTGGATATTTTGATACCCGGACCTTTGACTGTGCACTTATAAACATAGTCATAATATTATATAAATTACACTAAATGTTTAATTTGGTTGCCATTTCTTGTAAATATTTCCTTATTTGTTTGATACATGATCTTTGAGCATTGTTAATTACTATATTAATTACTAAAATATACTGCAATTAGCCTGACTTTTGGTACATTTTATATTTTTATTGGCTGCAATATGGCTGCCAATGGAGAGTAAATCTGTAAATCTGTCCTAGGGTATCTTCACCTGCAGGATTTGTGCCTTTTTACTCTTTATGTTCCAACAATATCAGAACTGTAATCCAACAAAACGAATCAACCACTGCTCAATTGTGATGCAGAAAAATAGGTTATGATTATGAAGACAATAAGGACTTGGTTTCATCTTGCTCTCTGGTTTCATCCTTATTCATCTTAAAGTCAAAATGCCATGGTATCTTGCAACCATTTCTTCATACATTTTTTCATACTCACTGTGAAGACAAACCAGTGGAACAATTATAAGGGCAGAATCAGGCTGAAAGTTGATTTTTTCATTATCTAGAAATAGCTGATCTGTTGAATGTGTGAATGTTGCAAGAAAGGAAGTGGTAAGGACACTCATGATATAATTTGAAATCCATGGCTATGTGGAACTGCCCATGCCCTTTGTTGCAATTCCTGCAGACTTTCTTCTCTCTTTGAGTATTGGGGTAACTTGTAGTTCTGATCACATGCAAATTCATTGATATGAAAATGCCATTCACATCAAATTTATAATCACTATTTAGAGAAAATCCTATCATTACATAAGGAACTGATTCAGATTTTTAAATCCATCCAGAAAGATTTCCCAGAAGACATATGACCAGGGTACAAATAAACTATCAGTCTGGTTCTTTTTTTTCTTCATAATAGCAATCTGTAAAGGAAAATAATCTGGCACTTTAAATGGGATAATGCCTTATAAAAGTTCTCTTAGATGTTTAAATGACTTAGATGAAGGAATAGAAGGGGAACTTACCAAATTTGTGGACAATACTAAGCTGGCAGGAATAGCCAACACCCTAGATCAGCGGTTCTCAACCTGTGGGTCGGGACCCCTTTGGGGGTCGAATGATGATTTGCCAGGGGTCCCCTAAGACCATCAGAAATATGGGAAGTATACTTGTGAGTTGAAGAATGGTTGACTTCACAAGCCAGCTGCAGGCTCTTCAAATCACTAGCTGAATTCAGCTTCAGGCGTGATCAATTAAAAAAGAGAGAAATCTTTGCTCTGATGTCTCCCTCTCAAACCAGCTGCAATCACTCCCAATTGCTAGCCTAATCTGGCTTCAGGCGCGATAAACTTAATAGGGGAGGAGTCTCCGCTTTAATGTCTCCGTCCTCAAGGCAATCGCAAGCAATTCAGATTGCTAGCCAATATGGCTTCTGGCGCGATAAATTCAAAATGAAAATAATTTTACGGTTGGAGGGTCACCACATCATGGGGAATTGTATTAAAGGGGTTGCCACATCATGGGGAATTGTATTAAAGGGGTCGCAGCACTATAAAGGTTGAGAACCACTGCCCTAGATGATAGGCTCATGATCCAAATGGATCTTGACAGTCTTGAAAATTGTGCCCTATCTAACAAAATGAAATTCAATGTAGAGAAAAGTAAAGTCTTATACTTAGGCAAGAAAAACCAAATGTACACATATAGACTGGGTGAAACCAGACTTAATAGCAGTAACTGTGAGAGGGATCTTGGAGTCTTAGTGCACAACCAATTAAAGATGTGCCAACAATGTGCTGCAGCAGCCAAAAAAGCCAAAGCAATTCTAAATTACATTAACAGAGGGATACAATCAAGATCAAGTGAGGTAATAATACCACTCTATAAATCTCTAGTAAGACCACGCTTGGAATACTGCATCCAGTTTTTGTCACCACACTATAAAAAAGATGATGAGACTCTAGAAAGAGTACAGAGAAGAATAACCAAGATGATTAGGGGACTGGAGGCTAAAACATATAATGAATGGTTGCAGGAACTGGGCATGGCTAGCCTAGTGAAGAGAAGGACCAGGGGAGACATGATAGCAGTGTTCTAATATTTGAGGGGCTGTCACAGAGAGTAGGGGGTCAAGCTATTTTCCAAAGCACCTGAAGGCCAGACAAGGAATAATGGAGGAAACTCATCAAGGAGAGATTCAACCTAGAAATAAGGAGAAATTTTCTGACAGTGAGAGCAATCGATCAATGCCTTCAGAAGTTGTGAGAGCTTCTTCACTGAAAGCTTTCAAGAAGAGACTGGAATGCCATCTGTCAGAAATGGTGTAGGGTTTCCTGCCTAAGCAGGGGGTTGGACTAGAAGGCCTTCAAGGTCCCTTACAACTCTGTTATTCTATTCTGTTACATAGAAGTAAAATAATCAATGTCTTTGTTTTATATGTTGATATTTGCATATCAAAGTTCTCTGCTAGTCTCAGTGTTTGTTCCTAGTGTGCAAGAAGTAAATCTGTAATTTTGAAGTTAACCTGGACTCATAGTTTCTACCAAAGCAGCAAATGGAGGCCCAGGTGAGGATAGCATGCCAATGAAAGCCCAACCCAGAGCAGAGCTACAGTAACACATGTGCTCATCACTTTTTTTCTGGATTTCAGTAATATGGTATGTCCTTCATAGTTTAGTTTAGTTTAGTTTAGTTTAGTTTAGTTTAGTTTAGTTTAGTTTAGTTTAGTTTAGTTTAGTTTAGTTTAGTTTAGTTTAGTGGTGGGTTTCTACCTGTTCACCTTGGTTCGGATGAACCAATAGCGGCGGTGAAAGGCTCCACCCACCCATCCAGACATCATCAAAAATGCTCTGTGCATGCGCAGAAGCTTCTACACATGTGCAGAAGCACGTGCTACCGATAACAAATCAGTAGCGCCGGATTTGAGTCCCATTACTGGTTTACTTTATTGTCATTGCACCTTGTACAATGAAATTAAATGCCATATTCAGTGTAATTATACATAAAAAGTAAAACAAAAGCACACATTCTTTACATTCCATACTATTAAATTTAAAAACCCTGATATTGCATTAATATTGCACTATACAGTATATTCAATGTAGAGGATATTGAACAGTAGAATTCAATATAGTTACTGCTCTGGGATAGAAGCTGTTTTTCAGCCTATTTGTCCTTGTTTGTATTATTTTGTACTGTCTTCACAGGGTTACCTTTTAAAATAAGCCATAAATTGCATTGGGGTCAGAAATTAATGACCCATGTGCCAATTAGCTGACCCACCAATAGAACATTACAAGTATGCCACATGTCCCGTATGGGCTTCCAAAAGTTTCCTGGTGTAATTGTGTTGACCTATAAAGCCAAGCTTGGCTTAGAATCAAGTTAGAACTCTCTTGGCTGACATTTCATCCTAAGAAAAGCAACACATTTCTGTGTTGTTGAAATATGGAAGCTGCCCAGAGTAATGACCCCTCTTTGATATGATCCCCAAAATTGGTTAAAATCAAGCTCTTTAATAGACCGAGATAAAGTAATCCAGGCTGAAAATAGTGACCAGGTTGACATATGACATCCTGGTCATACATTTGGAGTTGATTATGTGTCATCTGTTGACTATTTATTATTAATTTTGCAAAAGAAGTTTTTTTGTCATAACATACCATGTATATTTAAATATTTTAAATATTAGCATAAACTACTGGGAATCTTTAATGAATTGTAATGGTATAGATATAGAAAAAATAAATTCCAGTTGTCCTCCTGTAAAGTTATTATGCTTCCTAGGGCTTTTTAAATGGTGCTATAATCAACATGGGGGACATAGTCCAGTATTTCAGAGCAGTAAGAACAATAAAATGTTAATAGGCCTGCAATATTTATATTACCTCAAATGCAGATTTATTTAAGAACGCATTTTATAGGTATGTTGTGAAGATTATGAAATGCATGTAGAGATTAATCAGCACTAAATGTCACATATTATTCATCGTCTTTTAAGCTTTTATTCCTATTAAAAAGATTTGGCAATTATTATATCCAATTAATAGCCTTTGCTTTCTTTGGAATCTTCTTCTTCTTTTAGCTCCTGTGGTAATGACTTTTTCTTGTACATTCCATGATCTCATTGTCTTTTACTCTATAGTACTGAGTAGCTTTCTCATTTATATATGCCGCTAGTGAACAAAATTCTTTAGATAAGCACATGAGACAAATCACCTCAACTGTCTTGAAAGAGTTGCAATTCATTTTCTAGTTTCCCATAGCAAGTCTGTAGTTGTTTTAGTTCTCAGCTAGAAGAGTTCCTAAAATTCTATATAGAATAAGGAAGATGAATAGAAAAAGAGAAAGGAAAAGGGTAGGAAAAAAAAGATGGAAAAAAAGAAGGTAGGCTTTGAAGAAAGAAGATTTGTTTCAATTTTATGTAATGTACTTTCTTAGTAGGAGCAAGCCTAAAAACATAATTGGAGTTGGACAGCTAATAAATTCAAACAAATACATGATTTCTTTTTCTTTTTTTAAAAAAAACCCTTCTCATTTCTCAAATGAGAAATTGAATCGAATTGAAGAGAATGTGCAAATCCTCTCATGGGTAAAAATTCTAAAACTCTTGTTCTTAAAAGATAATTAGTTTTATTAGTGGATCATGGGTTTTAGCTGATAATTTTCAATAGACATTTCTTTTTATAAAATCATATTATAATAATTCAGAGATCCACATTCAAGTTTCTTTGTTAGGGAAAGTAATTTGAAATAATGATATTAACTGTTCTGAAGATCAGACAATCTGGATAAATGCCTTGTTAAAAATCATCACATTAATTGGGCAACCTTAGTCAGCTGGCATTTCAGTTTTTCTCTAACAGTAAGTTGTTCACAGTATAGTTACCAACAGCATTTATTTAGGTGGCCATTTTCTGGTACAAGAGAATAAAATTAGTCTAAAATTAGTAATAATATACAATTATGGATCTATCTGAATGATGAGAACAAGATGCACACTATCTTTAATTAGATTAATATTTGAATATCAGCTTTTTTATTGTCCAATTCTTATTCTGTTATACTTTAAAAGTTTCTGGGGACTGTGATAATATAATCCCTACTGTCTTACCCAATCTTTAATGTTTATATTTACATGCCTTTACTGGCATGTCTTTTCTAAGATATGTCTCATCAGGAAAGAATGTGTCTATAAACATTGCATTCTTTCCTGCAACTCCCTTCTAATATGGAGCACCCTAAACCAGAAATAACAATTGTCCTACCTCCACCTTTTTAATGGAATTTATTAATTTGTTTTCTTTCCATTTTCTTGTTTTCTGTGTTGTGCAGATTGACATAGATGAATACATATGAAAGAGTGATGTTCAAAGAGCCTTTGGAATGCCAGATGTGTAATTCTGCTGTTAGCTATATGGGTAGGGAAAGGAAAGGTGCTATTATGCTCATTTTTTCTCAACGGCTCTTCATTTGCCTAGCCTGATAGGAATGTAAAAGAAAAACATGTTTAATAATTCACTTTTTTTTCATCTTTCTGACAGCTGTCTTCATCAAAAGGATCAGCCACCCAGTTGGATGTTCTCATTGACCAAGATTCAGTCAGTACACAAATGTTAACTTAAACAATAGCTACAAAAATGATTCTTTCCTGCTTTATTTTTGGTAACCCTTTATCTATTATAAAATAAGAAAATATTTTAAAATTTGGAACATGAACATCAGTTTTCTCTCTTGGTAACATTTAAACTCTTCATGGTAGCACAAAAAATGACCATCTTTTAAAATAATGGCATTTTGCACATATTATTAAGCTATTATTTACTTTGCATCTGTGCAATTTACTTGGAAGATATTATATTCTCTCCTTTCCCCTACCTATATTACAAATCTTGAAAGAGTAATTCACCCTGAAGCATGAATATGCCACATCAAGTCTAACTACAAGTGACTTATTCAGGAATCAGAAATAGCTTGGCTTGTGGGTTATTACATACAAATGCAACATAAAATCAACTTGATTTAAATTATACACAAAGCTACAAAAACAGAGCCCTCCCTGCAATTACTTTATATGTGAAATATGCTCCCTACACTCTCAACTAACCATCTATAACCAAGCTTGTCAAAAATCCCATTTTAATAAGAAAATATATATCAGGAAATTTGCACAGCTCTCCTTAAAATATAATTTTTGAAAAATGCCTGCCTCATCTCTGCTTCTAAATTTTTTTATATATGTATTGCTGAGATTGCAAAATGTTTACAGATTCCAAGGAATGGATTTTACTTTTCCATGGTTCTGTTTAATAACAGTAGAAGGCAAGCTTAAAACTAAAAATTGGAGAAGACTACAGGCTACAGAAAAGCCACTTTTAAGGATATCAAAAATATCGCTAATTTTTGAATAGTCCACACTCTGTGCTGTATAACAGTATTATTTACACCAGAATAGCCAATTCCTGCCTTTTCAAGTAGGATTGCAATATCATAGAAAGTCTGTTATGTTTACATATTCCCAGGTGAGTTTAAATACATGTAAAAGATGTTTGTGAGTTAATTCAAGCACCCTTTTGTTTGATCACATTTTCACCCATTTATCATACTCAGAAGGAAGAATAAAAGAACTAGCTTTATTATTCTTTTCTGCAATTCAGGGAAGAGTTCCTTTTTTAGTTAATATGTTTCCCTTCTCACTGTTAAAGCAACTGTAGGCTATTATATTACTGTATACTACTATATACATATATACCAGGGGTGAAATCTACTTACCTTTCCTATCGGTTTGTAAGTGCGTGTGCTCTGCACGCGTACTCGCTCCACTCACTTGCATACCATTGTCACATCCATAAGCAGAGGGTCAAAAATGGGTTACTTCCTGGTTAAAACTAGGAAGTAACAACATCTGGGTGGGTGGGTGGAGCCTCACGTTGCCACTGCTACCGGTTCGCTAAACCACACTCCTCACGAGCCGGGCAGAACCGGCAAGATTTTACCACTGATATATACCATTATATACTATATGTTATAAAATAGTGACCTTCCAGTTAGAAAATAAGTGTTAATAAAATACAAATAACAATACAAACACTTTCTGAATTTCACTTCCATTTATTGGCAAATACATATGCCGTGTGAAGTTGGAGTCAGTACACTAGGCATTCAGGCAATGATCAAAAGTGTTCTGATTTGTTTTCTTCTTCAGAATGCATCATTTCAAATATCAATATAGAATATTTCTAGCAGAGTTAGTGTTACTGGTTGTCAGGTTGCTTTATTTTGTATGCTGTTGCCAGAAATGGAAGAGGTATTGCTGAGATGTAATTAATGGGCATAGATTTGGTCACAACAGCTTAGTATCTTTATGAATAATGTGTGAATAGGAGCACTGCAAATGTCTCTGTAATAAATACATTTTCAATCATTTCCACTAGGTCATCAACACAAGGACACAAATATGTCAAGGAATATTACATCGTTCTTATAGCACAGCTGGGGAAGGGGTACAGATAGTGTAGTATCAGGTTAAAAGGGCAGGGTTAGGTTCAGGGAGATGAAAGTTCAAGTCTGCGGGATCCTCAGGGATCTTTAAGCTTGGTTGTGTTCTTGCAGATATTTCATTATCTAACTAGGTAACATCACCAGAAATGTCTGCAAGAAAGCAATCAAGCTCAGATTGCAGTTCAATTCTGAGCTACAAATATTCTCTTCTGTAAATTCAAGGCTGCTCTTTATCATGGATTCTGAACTCTTGATTGGCAAGATATAACAACACTTAACAAAATAAATGAGCCAGTGAACATAATTCAAATTCCTTGTGTGTCCAATCACACTTGGCCAATAAAAATTCTATTCTATTCTATTCTATTTTTTCATGAAATTTGACTGTAATTATCATTATAGTGGTGGCTGTCTGCTAAACCACTAAGGAATTCTTGGAGCATAGCTTGAAAACTACTGAGCTGTCGGTGTGGACCAACTGTATATCCAATTATTTCTTTTTTACTGGAATAATTTCTAAAATCCCATAGCCCAAATGATTCAATAACTCCATGTTTTAGGGAAGAGCCAACATTTAGCTTGCACAGATTGTTTTGCAAAGCAGTGCCATTGTATGGATAATGCATTGCATTTTCCCTATGCTAGAAGTGCAACACTGTTAAAACATCTAAGAATGCAATAACAGAGATGGATCACAGCAATTTTCAAACCATTTACTTTTTAAGGAACAGTTTCTCACAACTTAAATCCAATGTCTGCTTACAATCCATTATCAAACAATCATTATAGTTTTAGATTCTATGTTGCAGTATGTGTGAACAGAGCAGGTTGTGGGTTTACAGCTAGATGAAATATATGTGTGAAAGTACATTTTTCTTGCCTGAACTATGTCTCTTCCACAGCCAATAGTACTCTCAGTTAGAACATATTTCAGATAAAATGTCAGCAAGCTTCTCCCATCCTCTTTAGCAGTAGCTAAAACACATTTAATTACTAGGCTATGCAAATCCTTTAAAAATTCCATTGGAATCAATAGGGACAGCTTTTTTTGAATCATTATAGCAAGTTTTAAAAAAACATATTCATATGGCTTCTGAAGAAGATTTCCTTTGCTGTCTTTATGTGATACATGGGAGAAGTTGGATAAGTTTCTGAAACAAATTTCAAATTTCAAATTTCAAAATTTCAGAAAATGCAAATTTCAGAGAAGACACAGCTGCTTTCATGCTTTAAAAAGAAGCATTTTTAATACATGATCCATAGTACTTCTTTGGAAAGACTTGTATGGCTCTGTGAAATATATTTTGGAAAGCGAGAATGGAATTTGTAAACAGCAAAAATCAATCACTGATGACAGCTATTCATTCTAAAAATAGAGCCAAACATTCAAGGCTACTTAAAAGACATTGATAATGAGGGGAGGGGGGAAAAAGCATAATTATAAGCTATGTACCATGTTTTCCTGAAAATAAGACCCGGTCTTATATTTGGGCTCCAAAATAAACACTAGGGCTTATTTTCAGGGGACGTCTTATTTTTTCTCATGTGCAGGAGGCCCACTTTTCTGCTTGCTCATGGCCACAGTGGGGCTCATGGTTGTTTTTGGCCTTCTAAATCCACCATGCATTGCGTTTTTGCCCTCCCCAGGCCCCAGGAGCACTCTGCAGACCTCCCAAACCCTATGTGCACCCCGTTGTCACAAAAACAGGATGCACAGAGAATTTGGGAGGCCTGCAGAGTGCTCCTGGGAGACAGGGAGGGAAAAAAAACAGATGCATGGAGGCCATAAACTATTTTTTCTTGTTTTCCTCTTCGAAATCTTGGTGTGTTTTATACTCCATTGCGTCTTATAGCCTGAAATATACAGTACATAACACACATATACACATGCTATACACATACATAAATATATACCTGCATACAAATGCATAAATATGTATGCAACATATCAGCTTCCTTAACACCTGGAGGAAACTGTCTATCTGGACCCATTCCAGTCCGGTTTCAGACCCGGTTACAGCACCGAGACGGCTTTGGTCGCGTTGTTGGATGACCTCTGGACAGCCCGGGACAGGGGTTGTTCCTCTGTCCTGGTTCTATTAGATCTCTCGGCGGCTTTTGATACCATCGACCATGGTATCCTGCTGCGACAGTTGGGGGGACTGGGAGTGGGAGGCACCGTTTATCGGTGGTTCTCCTCCTATCTCTCTGACCGTTCGCAGACGGTGTTGGCAGGGGGGCAGAGGTCGACCCCAAGACGCCTCACTTGTGGGGTGCCTCAGGGGTCTGTTCTCTCGCCTCTCCTGTTCAACATCTATATGAAGCCGCTGGGTGAGGTTATCCGTGGTTTCGGGGTGTATTATCATCTGTACGCTGATGATACTCAGCTGTACATTTCCACCCCGAACCACCCCAATGAAGCCGTTGAGGTGATGGGCCGGTGTCTTGAGGCCGTGCGGGTCTGGATGGGGAGGAACAGGCTCCGACTCAACCCTTCCAAGACAGAGTGGCTGTGGGTGCTGGCGTCCCGGTACAGTCAGCTTACACCATCGCTGACTGTGGGGAAGGAAGTACTGACCCCAGGGAGGGAGTGCGCAACTTAGGCGTTCTCCTGGACGATTGGCTGTCCTTAGAGGATCATTTGACAGCCGTCGCCAGGGGAGCTTTTTATCAGGTCCACCTGATCCGCCAGTTGTGCCCCTTCCTTGACCGGGACGCCTTACGCACGGTCACTCACACCCTCGTCACTTCCCGCCTGGACTATTGCAATGCTCTCTACATGGGGCTCCCCTTGAAGAGCACCCGGAGGCTCCAGTTAGTCCAGAACGCAGCCGCGCGGGTGATAGAGAGAGCACCGCGTTGCTCCCATATAACACCTATCCTGCGCGGCCTACACTGGCTACCAGTAGTCTTCCGGGTGCAATTCAAGGTTTTGGTTACCACCTTTAAAGCGCTCCATGGCTTAGGACCGGGATACCTTCGAGACCACCTTCTGCCGCCGATTGCTTCCCAACGACCTGTGCGCTCCCACAGAGTGGGCCTCCTCGGGGTGCCATCGATCAAACAATGTAGGTTGGCGACCCCCAGAGGGAGGGCCTTCTCTGTGGCGGCACCAGCCCTGTGGAACGAGCTTCCTCCGGGATTACGACAACTCCCCGACCTCCGGATCTTCAGACGTGAACTGAAGACTCTATTATTTCAGCGTGCGGGACTAGCCTAAGAATAAAATGTTTTAGCTAAATTTTAATGGGGGTTTTACCGGTTTTTACTGTTTTAGTGATCAGGCCATGATAATATTTAGTTTTAACTGGGTTTTAATGTTTATTTATTATATTGTTTTTAATATGCCTGTGAACCGCCCTGAGTCCTCCGGGAGATGGTGCGGTATATAAGTTTGATAAATAAAAAAATAAATAAATATATATAATTATATATTAATCACTGTCCATTTTGAATATGTAGCAGAAAGAGGAAACTTGACAGTTTACAAGGTTGATGCTATATGGAACAAAACTGACTCAATCTAGATGTTCTGCTTCAGATACCATGAAGCTTCTTCCTAGAAGGTAACAAGGCAAACAGGTCATGAAGAGAATGTGTAGTGTCCCAGACAATCCTGTGGACTCTGCTTAAGCATTGCTTGTATGCTATGTCCTGCATAGAAGGAAGTGAACTGCCAATGAACTTTTCTGTCATCCTCACCATTTTGTGCACCATCTCTCTGTCTAAAGCAGTAATGCTTCCAAACCAGACAGTAATGCAATATGACAGGATGCTCTCGATCGTCCCTCTATAGAAAGTGGTAAGGACAGGGAAAGAAAGGTGAACTTTTCTAATGCAACATAGAAAATGGTGGCACTACTGTGCGCACTTGACCAGTGTCTCACTGTTGAGCGATCAAGCTAGCCTATTTGTTAGCTGCACAACCAGAAATCTGATGCTGCTAACCATCTCCACAGTTGAATCATTTATTTATTTATTTATTTATTTATTTATTTATTTATTTATTTTATTTGATTTTTATACCGCCCTTCTCCCGAAGGACTCAGGGCGGTGTACAGGCATAATAAAACCAACAATACAATATACAAGTTTAAAATACGATTTAAAAAACTTATTTTAAATTAGCCCCAAGATTAAAATTTACCATGCTAAAAAACCCCGTTTAAAATTAATAAATTTACAATTAAAATCCCAATTTAAGCCAGCCCCGCTGGATAAAAGATGAGTCTTGAGTTCATGACGAAATGTCCGAAGGTCGGGTATTTGGCGAAACCCGGGGAAGCTCGTTCCAGAGTGTGGAGCCCCACAGAGAAGGCCCTTCCCCTGGGGGCCGCCAGCCGACATTGTTTGGCGGACGGCACCCGGAGAAGTCCCTCTCTATGAGAGCGTACGGGTCGGTGGGAGGCATGTGGTAACAGCAGGCGGTCCCGTAAGTACCCAGGTCCTAAGCCATGGAGCGATTTAAAGGTCATAACCAACACCTTAAAGTGCACGCGGAAGGCCACAGGCAGCCAGTGCAGACTGCGCAGGAGCGGTGTTACATGGGGGCTACGCGGAGCTGCCTCTATAACCCAGCAGCTGCATTCTGACTAACTGAAGCCTCCGAGCGCAGTTCAAGGGCAGCCCCATGTAGAGAGCATTACAGTAATCCAAGCGAGAGGTAACGAGCGCATGAGTGACTGTGCATAAGGCATCCCGATCAAGGAAGGGGCGCAACTGCCGAACCAGGCGAACCTGGTGGAAGGCCCTCCTGGAGACGGCCGTCAAATGGTCTTCAAACGACAGCCGATCATCCAGGAGGACACCCAAGTTGCGCACCCTATCCTTTGGGGCCAGTAACTCGCCTCCAACAGCCAGCCGCGGCTGCAGCTGACTGAATCGGGGTGCCGGCATCCACAGCCACTCCGTCTTGGAGGGATTAAGCTTGAGCCTGTTTCTCCCCATCCAGACCCGTACAGCTTCCAAACACCGGGACAGCACTTCAACAACTTCATTGGGGTGGTCCGGGGTGGAAAAGTACAGCTGGGTGTCATCAGCGTACTGCTGGTATCTCACCCCGAAACCACTGATGATCTCACCCAACGGTTTCATGTAGATGTTGAACAGCAGGGCGAGAGAATCGACCCTGTGGGACCCCACAAGTGAGGCCCCTCGCGGTCGACCTCTGCCCCCCTGTCAACACCGTCTGCGACCGGTCAGAGAGATAGGAGGAGAACCACCGATATACGGTGCCTCCCACTCCCAATCCCCCCAACCGGCGCAGCAAGATACCATGATCGATGGTATCGAACGCCGCTGAGAGGTCTAATAGGACCAGGGCAGAGGAGTGTCCCCTGTCCCTGGCCCTCCAGAGATCATCCACCAATGCGACCAAAGCTGTCTCCGTGCTGTATCCGGGTCGGAAGCCGGACTGGAACGGGTCTAGATAGACATCTTCATCCAGGTGTTGGGGCAGCTGTCGCGCCACGGCACTCTCTACAACCTTCGCAACAAAGCGAAGGTTGGAGACCGGACGATAATTACCCAAAATAGCTGGGTCCAAAGAGGGCTTCTTAAGGAGGGGTCTCACCACCGCCTCTTTCAAGGCGGCAGGGAAAACCCCATCCAACAAAGAAGCGTTGATAATCCTCTGGAGCCAGCCTCGTGTCACCGCCTGAGTGGCCAGTACCAGCCAGGAAGGGCACGGGTCCAGTAAACATGTTGTGCCGTGAAGCCTCCCCAACAGCCTGTCCACGTCCTCGGAGCCACAGGGTCAAACTCATCCCAAATGTGCTCAACAAGACGTGCCTCCTCTCCTCGCTTGATCATCCCAAATTCGGTCCAGACCGTCCCTCAGCTGAGCGATTTTATCGTATAGATAACCACTAAACTCCTCGGCTCGTCCCTGCAAAGGGTCATCCCGCACCTCCTGATGTAGGAGAGAGCGGGTCACCCGAAACAGGGCGGCCGGGCGGTTATCTGCCGACGCAATGAGGGTGGAGGCGTAGGAACGCCTCGCTTCCCTCATTGCCACTAGGTAGGTCCTAGAATAGGTCCTAACTAGTGTCCGATCAGCTTCGGAGCGACTGGACCTCCAGGTGCTCTCTAGGCGTCTTCTCCGGCGTTTCATCTCCCTCAGCCCCTCAGAGAACCAAGGGGCCGGACGAGATCTACGCCGGGTGAGAGGCCGCAAAGGCGCGACACGGTCCAGGGCCCCGGCCGCGGCCCGCTCCCAGGCCACGACCAGTTCCTCAGCCGTGCCGTGGGCCAGATCCTCAGGGACTGGCCCAAGCTCCGTCTGGAACCTCTCAGGGTCCATCAGGCGCCTGGGACGGAACCACCGATAGGTTCCGCCTCCCGCGGTGGTGAATGGCGGTTCGGAAGTCTAGGCGAAGGAGAAAATGATCCACCATGACATTGGTTCTGTTACTAAATCATCTAATACCAGATCATTTAACCACTGTCCAGAGATATAAATCAGATCCAGCATGCCTCCCCGTGTGCGAGGGGCCATCATTTACTCGAATCAGGTCCAAGGCCGTCATGGAAGCCTGGAACTCCCGAGCTGCCGATGACAAGCCAACTGATGGCAGTTGAAATCCCCCATGACTATAAGTCTGGGGGTCTCAACCGCCACAGCAGCCAGTACCTCCAACAGCTCGGGCAGGGCTGTGGTCACGCAGCAAGGAGCCAGGTACGCGATCACCAAGCCCAACTGATTCCTATAGCCCCAACGCACGCAGAGGGATTCGCAGCCGGCAATCTGAGGAACAGTGGTCTCCTCGGCTCTAGATCTTCCTTAATAACAACCGCCACCCCCACCCCTACCTTGGACCTCGGTTGATGAAATGCTCGGAAGCCTGGAGGCACATCTCAACAAGGGGACCCCCTCAGGGCCCAACCAGGTCTCCGTAATGCCCATAAGGTCCGCGGACCCTCCTGAATAAGATCGCAAATCAGGGAGCCTTATTAACCACGGACCGGCATTACATAACATCAGCCAAGATCCAAGCTCTGAGGATCATGGCCACCCGAGGAACGGGCAGGGACTGAGGGCGGAGCACGTGATCGCTCTCAAACATCGAACACGTGCTCCCACAACTCGATATGGCCCCTCCCCGCCATATCTGCCTCTCCCACTTACCGTACAGATCGAACAGCCCTCTAAACCTGGGCGTCCTCCCCTGCCTTCAGACAAGATGGCGTGATGTCGCGAACTAGCACAGGGGCTGGATCCTCCTGACGGGTCTTCCCCCACCCGTCAAATCCTCCCCTTAAAAACCCTTATTTAAAAACTATTTAAAAAACCCCACAAATTCTTCTTGGCCGCATGCCACCTCTCTGGGTCCCAAGACCCTTCGTTAAGGTAAGCCCTCGATAGCTTGGAGGGCCATTCCTGCGAGGCGGGGGAACCTCGCAGTCGTAGTAGTTCGGCAAATGAATATCTCATAGAGAAGTTGTCCATAACAATGCGGAAACGTGTCCATCCTTAGCCGTCGGAGATGTTATCGTCGTATCCAAAAAGAAAATCGCCGGGACCCACCCTTAGATGGATAACCATGTGGGTCCTAGTCCGTAGGAGTCCATGGGACCACAGCTGAAAAGGTCTCCCTCGAATTCCCGGTTACGCATCCTTATTTGAAGCGACTCCGCCGGTGCCCTCATGCCGTCTGCCTTCCCCACTAAGCTGGCAGATCAAACCTCCGTGGGGGAAGCGCGATGTTCCAGTCCATGCAGGGAGGGGGGCGATGTTCCTACCTCCCCATTTTGACAAGCCGAGGCAAAAGTCAGCAATGGGGGGGACGCGATGTTCCAGTCCAAGCAGGGAGGAAGAAAAGGGGGGGGGGCGATGTTCCTACCCCTCCAAGTTCTTACCCCTCCAGGTTCCATCCCAGCAAGCACAATTAGCAGCAATCCGAAACACCCGGTATCAAGCATACCACCTTCAATGCCCTCCGTCGGTGTTCGGAAAGCCCCTTCGTTGATATCCTTCCACGGCCCGAACGGCCGGAAAATCAGCTGAATCATGCCGGACGTCTTCTTAAAACCCCCCCCAAACATGGCCGCCGCCATTCGCTGCTCCAAAACCTCTCCGGCTCCGTACTCGGCAGCCGAGAGTTCAATGAGGCCCCGGGACCTCACTCTCGGCGGCCGAGATGATCGTAAACACGGGACCGGCGTGCAGGCAGCTAGGCAAGCGGCAGAACGGCATCACGGCCCAAGGACTTTCCCACCGCCGTCTCCATGAGTTTCCATGAGTTTCAAAACGCCGCCATAACGCGCATGCGCAGAAGAAGATAATCATTAATACATAAAGGTGTGTAGCTGTGCCTGCCTTTTCTGAAATCAACAATAATCTCTTTAGTTTTTTGTATGCTGAAAATGACGCTATTTTTTTACACCAGTTTACTAAACCCTCTACCTGATTGCGGTAAATATCTTCATTGTCATCTTGAATAAGGCCCACTATTGTTGTTCTAACCTAGGCTTCCTTAGAAAGTAAACAGCACAAACTTAGTCCCAGCAAACCTCTTTAATTCAAATGGCTGTGAATTATTGTCATTCCCAGTCTGAAAGGCTTCTTAAACAGTCTATCAGGGGAGTGTATACAAATATGCCCCTTATCTCCCTTGGAATGCTGCCAGAGAACTAATTGGCAAACGCAGGGTAAGACCAAACTTAGCACAAAGCTTTTCCAGAGCTTTTACCGAACAGATGAACTAATTGCTTCCTGCAAAAGCTCACCTCCCGTTCGCTTCTCTTTTATGTCTTATGGGAGGGGCTAATCATCTCCAAGCCTTACTCCCAAGTTGACCCTGTTTCCTTAATTTTTCCTGTCTCCTAGCAGCTCTGCATATGCGCACACTGGGAACAGGCTCATGCTGTTCTTCTGCCTCACTGATATCAGACTCCGGAGACTCCGGAGGCAGCAAAGAAGTACCAGATGGCCTTGGCCCCCCTCTCTGCCTCCAACTCAGAGCCATCATCCGAGCCTTCCTCAGACTCCAGGACTGGCTCACGTTGCTGCCCAACCTCCTCACTGTTCGAATCTGCTGCCACAGTGGACTTAGGACACAATGCTGAGGAGAATCTGCACTCAAAAAGTGGTGTTAGAAATATTAGTCCCAACTCACATGTATTGAGGCCTATCAATAAGAAAATCAAGACATGAATAAGAAAGTCATGTCAGCTGGATTAACAAGGTCTGCTGTTCGGGAACCTGATAATAAGTGAGGAGGAGACTAGAGAACCTAGAAAAAGTATCTTTCTATTTCTCTGCTTTCTATGTCTCTATTTTCTAAGTTTCCTATCTGTCTGTCTTTTCACCTTTTTATTCAAAGATGCCTTCTGCAGGTCTTATATTTTTGAGTTACATTCCATGAAACGTCCAGGCCATGTTCATGTTAATAATAATTATAATTGTACTGTTAGTGTATAATGTTTAAAAGCACTTGTTTTAGTAGGTTTACTCTGTTATGCTATAGTTTTCAAAAGTCATTTTTACTGATCTTTGAAAGCTATCCAGAGCCAAAGGGACTACGTGGCATACATATTTTCTGAGCGAATAAATAAAATAAAAGTCAAATTCATCTGCAAAATCCTTGCTCCACAGGCCTCCACATTCTTTTGTCCTGCAACCGTGTGTGGTTTTAGCCATCAGTACTGCCTTGAGAGTTTTTCCAAAGAGAAAGCCAGGATGCATATAAAAATATGAATAGGATATCTATAGAGAAGGGATTCAAATAAATCATGATAATGGTCATGATTTCATTATTGAAATCCTCTCACACACATCTTTCATGTGTGGCACACATAAAAAAAGAGATGAAATTGTGACTGTGTGGTCATGGCTGCCATTTTCACTTTTTAAAACCGTTCTCTGGATGCTCCTGGAACCAGTTGATTGTTACTTAAAATTCTTCCAGACATTTTAGTGAATTTTTTTGCCCAAATTTAAGAACATATTAACACCATTGATAATCCTTGTTAGGTTTCCAAACCTTTGATTTGAATCCTTGAACTGATTTGAACCCTTGAAATGATTATGTTTTGTTTCAGATCTTACTTGGCTGATTTAATTTAAAATCTGGTGCCATAGGAACTGGTTACCTAAGGGACTATTTTTTTTTTTTGCCTGGTATGCTGGGCAGAGTGTGTATGTTTTAAGTCCTTTATGTTTAAGATGGTCATCTTGTAGGATGGAAGAAGCATTTTCTGTCATTGCTCCCATCATCTGAAACAGCATTTCCCCAGAGATATGGATGGTACCCTTTCTCCAAGGCTTCTAGAAAGCTTTGATCTTGCTTTGATCCCAGGTCTGAGGTTAATGCATTTTGCAGAAGAAGGGAAGAAGGAGCTGTTTGTTTTAATGGTTGTTTTTAATATGGACTGCTTTATTTCATTTATGTTTTAATTGTTCTATTCTACTACTACCGATATATTTTAGAAAGCATTCAGAATCTACTGGGATGGGCACCTATATTAAATTTAAGTAACAACAACAATTAAGTTTTATTCTTGCCTTTAAATGGAATCTTTGCATTATTTATTACTATTAGAGTTGAGTTGTCCCCATTATTTGGGAAGCACAACAAAGAATGATGATAAAGGTCTATTGTAAAGTTTCTGTAAATTTGACAGATTGTTTTGATGACATCAATAAAATGGAAATAAAGCTTATTCTGTGACCTCACCCATTCCTAAGAGGTCTGTAAGGGGCGTGCATAAGAGCACAAACGTGCCTACCGTTCCTGCCCTATTGTTTCCTTTCATTATATCCAGTTAATATAGTTATTACATACTCATTCCTAAGAGGTCTGTAAGGGGCGTGCATAAGAGCACAAACGTGCCTACCGTTCCTGTCCTATTGTTTCCTTTCATTATATCCAATTAATATAGTTATTACATACTCATACTCACATATATGCTTATATATTGTATAATTATTTCATGCTTATGCTTATATATACTGTGTGAATGAATGAATGAATGAATGAATGAATGAATAAATAAATAAATAAATAAATAAATAAATAAATAAATGTAGCTCTGGGTTAAACTGTGGAATCCTTGATACTCTCTGACAATCAAACTCAGAGAGTACCAAGGAATCCAGAGAGTAATCTCTTTGTCAGAAATTTACTGTCTTTTCTCCCTTGTTAGATTAAAATTCCCTATTTTTAATAACAATAAAATGAAAGCTTTATCTTCAGAAATGTTAACAGTGTCAATGGAGAAATGGCTGATAAAAATGGTGGAACTTGCCAAGATGGGTCATTTGACTTTTTGATCAGGGAAATGACAATATCTGCATTTACTGATGACTAGATTTTAAATGAAATCTGTCAAGTAAAATGTGAAATATAACATGATCCTTTCAAGCAGGATTCAAGTCAAAGTTTTGGAAACCTAACAATGATCATATATTGGCAAACCAGTTCCAAAAGAAAAACGATCTCTTCTTGTTACCACAATGGAGCAAGGCCTATCAATAGTGTTTTTCTTCAACAATATGAAGTTCAGATACCAAAAAAGGTTGTTTTCCCTGTATCTTCAGCTACTCTCGGTTCTGGCAATATTTAATAAAGAAAAATCTTTCTCCCACTTCATAAGCACAGCTTTGCTTTCTTTAAGCATTACCAGAGGCAGAAGTAGAAAGAATGGAACCAGCAGCTTTTGGCAGCTGCCTCATGTTACTCATAAATGCTTACTTCCGGACTAAGACAGCAAGTAAGTAATGAGACATCCACACTGCTTGATAGCACGAAGCAGAAAGTGGCAGGGCAAAGACAGGAAAAGTCATTCCATATGAACTTTAGATGCTAACTTTTGAAAATGAAAAACAAACACATCATAACCTCCTTTGAAGAACACGAGAAAAGGATGCGTTTCTGACTCGCGTGCTTGTTAATTTGGAATCGCTTCACAAAGGAAATCTTCTTGAATGCAACTCAGAATAAATCACATCATTCAACTTCAAAGCATCAGCAACTAATGCAAACAGTTCTCTGGAGTGCACAGACCAGTGAGTTCAAAATGCTAACTTAGCAACCCGTGCTTACATTTGCCCCTCCTTGTATAAAGTGCAAAGGAACCAAAAGCAATTTTGTAAGCCACAAGTATTTGAGCACCAGCTGAAAGAACAGAAATTGGGGAGCATAAACACAAAGGATTTTTCCCCACACAAAAAAAGAAAATAAAAAATGTAATTGTGCTGATCAGGTCAAGCTATGGAAACTGCTTGGAAACACAGAAATCCCAGAACATCTCATTGACCTCATGAGAAACTTATATACAGGTCAGGAAGGCACACTATGCATAGAACATGACAAAACAACTGAGTCCAGGTGGACCAAGGTACGTGATAAGGTTGCATACTCTCCCCTTATTTATTCAACCTACAGGCTGAATATATATTAAGGAAATCTGGATTGGAAAAAAATCAGCATGTTTTAAAACTGGAGGAAGAAATTTCAGTAACTTTTGCTGTGCTTATGACACTAATCTGATATCTGACAATGCAAAGGATCTGAAGTGCTAGTTCTAAAAGTCAAAGATCACCGTGGAGAACAAACTAACAACAACCTGAAGAACAACCAGCCTTAAAATAGACAGTGAAGCTATCGAAGTGCTGGATACCTTCTGCCTATATTTACAAAGATTGGAATCATGCAAACAGTGGTGGAATTCTATTTTTTTTACCACCAGTTCTGTGGCCGTGGCTTGGTGGCCATGGCAGGGGAAGGATACTGCAAAATCTCCATTCCCTCCCCACTCCTGGGGAAAGGATATTGCAAAATCTTCATTCCCACCCTACTCTGGCACCAGCCAGAGGTGGTATTTGCTGGTTCTCTGAACTGCTCAAAATTTCCGCTACCAATTCTCCAGAACCTGTCAAAACCTGCTGAATAGCACCACTGCATGCAACCCATTGTATTCCATGAAACACCCTATGGAAGAGAAAGTTGGACTTTAAAGAAATAGAATAGGAAGAATATTGATATTGTTGAACTTTGCTGTTTGTTGTACACCTACAAATAGGTTAAGGATCATAGCTCATCATGGAGAATATCTATGTGATTACTAGAAGTTGAAAATTAGTTGATGGCATATAATCAATCAATCAATCAATCAATATTTCACCATCACCTTTGAAAACATACATTCATAGATTTTAAAATTATGTTATCTGATGTCATGTATAATTCTTAATGATAAAACTATTTATACATTTGGGTAAATACAGTATATTTAAATCATGCTATAAAATCTGTTAATTATACTACAGTTGAAAAATTACGTAATTTCACTGTACTAATAGTTTATGTTAATAGCATTAATGAATGAGCTGATAGGTAGACATATTAGAAGCATTCATCTCTAAAGCAAAAGCAAGAGAACATATAACATTTAGGAGACAGGTTATTTTCTCAGTAAATGTGAATTACCTTACAGAGCTTTGGTGCAAACATTTAGAAGAGGAGGAAATAATACAATGCTTTGAAGAACAACCATAATTATAAAAGCCATTCTGTTTCCCGTGATGTGCTTATGCAGACAGACTCACTATCACCTTTAAAATGAATGAGATCCAGATACAATAAAATACAGTCGTCGTCCCCCTCTTCTAGCACAATATAGGAGATGAGATTCTAGAGAACAATTTTTCACCTGATATTCATCTAACCTTACTAATGGAACACAGATTATGAAATGTATTTGACATTAGGCTTCAGCTATAATAATAATAGAACCATGCTTCAATTCTAGCTAAGTTAATGTGAAACGTTTCTGTTAGTTTCAGTGGAAATAAAATGACGACGAGACCAAGTTCTTTCCAGTAGTCTCCAGTAGACCATGTTTCTTTTTAAAGTGTAACATTTTCCATTTTATTCTGAGCTGATTTCTGGTTGGTGACTTCTTGTTCATGACATAAGCATGCATGCAGATTGCACACATTTAATGTTCAGTTCAATTCAATAAACTTGTTTAAAACTTTTCTACCATTACCATGGTGAGTGAGGAAAGACATTTCAGAACTATTGCTAATTTGCTATATTTTCTGTATGGTTATTGCTGTTTGGAGCAATATTGCTTAAAGTCTTGGAAACTTTAGGAATCCTGTTAATAAATTGTGATACGTTGGAATTTAACATGCAATATTTTTTTTAACAAATCAAAGCATTGCAGAATTGACACATATGGATTTAGAACATTCATTACATGTGAAATGACTCTATATTGGTTTACGAAGACCAATGGGAAAAACAATGCCTGCCTATTAATTTGGAATTTGGTTTTGTTGGACAACTCAAAACCTGAGCTTTTATATTTTTTTTGAAAATGATGAAAGTATCCTTATTGAAATTGGGTTTATATGGCTAGAGTTAAAGAAATATAGCCAAGTGGAACCAACTTGTTGACTTAGAATATTAAAAATGAATGAATGAATGAATGAATAAGGTTGGGAAAAAGCGTACTTTCCCCTGGTCTATTCTAAAGTCAATTGTGCCCATAAAACTCCTCAGTGAAATCTGTGCTATTAAAACAACGCTGAAGAAATAAACATTTTAGAACTCATAAACAATATTGCTCAGTAGGAATGTGGCATTTGTTGTTAAAGAATGTTTATGCTTGGAAGAAACCAAACAGACCAACAATTATTAAAACAACAGAACAAAACAAAAGGAAACAAAAAGCCATTAATAGAAAAGAAATATAACACACCGAAAAATAATAGCAACAAAAATGTGTGAAGATAATAAAACAATTGAAAGATAAACCAGACAACAGAAGTGTTCTAATGAAAAGTATAGTTTAAGGTAATTGTGTCAACCATCTTGATAGCCCATGCAAGTAAAATGTAATTTCCTTCACTATCATTCTGTGAGCTTCTCAGTCACTTAAATAAATAAATCCATTCTGTTCTGTCATATGTGGTTTATGAGTGAATTTACTGCTTGAAACAAAGAACTATTAAAATGCTACTCCTGTGCTTCAAATATTAGGAAACCTAATATAGTCTTCAAAGAAATGACATATGCCACATCTTAATAAATAGTAGAAATTGGATTTTAGCCTCTAGAAATATGTATTTGAGAATTTTAATTTTACTGTATTATTTTTTTGAGGAGTAGGCACTAGTTTCCCTTCAATGGCACAGAAGGCTGATGAGAATCTTACTAATATATACCTTGATGTGCCAATGGTGCATACTTGATTTGAGATATTTCTCTGAACTATGTGCAAAAAAAAGGAAGAAAAATGTCCCAGAGGTGCAGAAGTTGCCTTTACATGAGACATCCTCAAATATCATCCTTAATTAGATGACATGTTTTGCTAGGAAAGCTAATTTCCCTCTCTGCACTTTTCTAACTTTCCGAATGTCACTTTTATATGAGCCAAAGCACATGGCAAAGAAGTAGAGAAACATCTGTGTTTGGTATTAGCAAGGAAAAAGACTTCTGGCTTTGGTATATGCTAATGCACATGACCAGGTTGCCAAACCACTTGTGGATTGTCTCATCCATCTGGATTGGGACTACAATGCCAAGCTGAAAGTTTCAAATTAGTTACTTTGATGCTCTTGCTGAAGTGTTGTTTATTTCAGTGGGTGCGTGGTCTCCATAACTAAATTCACACAAATATTTCATGCATTGTGACTTTCTGGGATATGGTGAAGATCTTAAAAATGTATACAAATGGTTCTCCGAGGGTAGGGAAAATTCCAGAATAATCTGTTGTCAAAAAAGGGCATTTAAATCTCTTCTCCTTTAATATTTAACTTGGCTGGAAGGGAGGGGGATGCATCTCTGTAGGAGAGAGAGAGAGAAAGAGAGAGGATGATGATGATGATGATTGCTAAACCTGCTTCTCCAGATAAAACTGACTTTTTTAAAAATTAAGCTTTTCCTTCTAAATGTTTATTCTGTATTTTACATTGGCTAGAAAAATAAAGGGAAATATAAATGTTGGGCGTTTTAATATTTAGTTACGGGGGGAAACCCATACATAGTAAGTAGATGAAGCTTGCTACACATTGATTTCTTCCATGCAAACAACAGAGTCTGCCTCTATACTACCATTATTTCTATTTACAAAACCCAAAGGAACACTTTCACTCCAATCCATCTTTTATCTAACCTCAGCTAATCTTGTAATACTAAACTCCAGCATTTCTATCTATAATATTCACAGCGGATTCTCTTATCCTGTAACTGATCCAGAAAGTAAATTGGTTAAGCTGCCCAATAAAAAGGATAGGGTAGGATCCCAGGAGTCCAGACAGGCTCCAAAACTGAGGCAAGAGCAGCGTAATTTATTAGTTATGCCGTTGGACTAGATCAGGCATGATGTCAAATCAAGTCAGTTCTCAGCAAGTTATTTAATTAGTTTTGCAATTTATATAGTTGCCAATCTCAAGACTTTGGAGATTGGTAATGGTAGGTTGTCGTTACTTCTAGCTCACTTTCACCATTTTTCAGCTTTATCTACCACAATAAGTTGTTGTAGGGTAAATTAGAGAAGAAAATATAAAGTCTGCTTTCTTGAACTCTTGATGAAAAAGGCAGAATGTAAATTTAATGCACACTCCTTAATTACTCCTGAAATCAGTAATGATCTTATTTAATTTTACTAAATTACCGTAATCTGATCAATTTGTATTGCTAGGATGAATAATCAACTTGGTGCCATTGTCCCAACTTAGTGCTTAGAGCTAAGTGAAGGTCAAGGCACCTGAAGGCAGGACAAGAAGCAATGGATAGAAACTAATCAAGGAGAAAACCAACCTTGAATTAAGAAAAAAAATACTGACAGAATAATTAATCAGTGGACTCATTCTGTCATTGTGCGGATTGTATTCCAGTATTGCTTTTCTACTCTTTCATTGATTATGACGGCTATTCCATTTCTTCTGAGGGATTCTTGCCTGCATTACTATACTTGATGGCTGTCTGATAACTATCACCCATTCCTGTCCATTTTAGTTCGCTGATTCCTAAGATGTCGATGTTCAGTCTTGTCATCTCTCGTTTGACCATGTCCAGCTTGCCTTGATTCATGGATCTTACATTCCAGGTTCCTATGGAGAAAAAATCTTTACAGCATCAGACTTTCCTTTCACCACCAGATGCATCCACAGCTGAGCATCCTTTCGGCTGTGGCCCAGTTGCTTCATTCTTCCTGGCACTACTAGTACTAGCCCTGTGCTCTTCCCCAGTAGCATATTGGACACCTTCCAACCTAATGGGCTCATCTTCCAGCGTCATATCTTTTTTCCTTTTTGTACTGTCTATGGGGTTTTCATGGCAAAGATACTGGAGTGGGTTTCCATTTCCTTCTCCAATGGATCATGTTTTGTCAGAATTCTCTGCTATGACCTGTCCGTCTTGGGTGTCCCTGCATGGCATAGCTCATAGCTTCATAGTAGACAAGCCCCTTTGCAGTGTCTTGAAGTGACATGAAGGCATGAAGGGGCAGTAATCCATGAAGGCCTTGGCTTTAGATCAGGAGTCTCCAACCTTGGTCCCTTTAAGACTTATGGACTTCAACTCCCAAAGTTCGTCAGCCAGCAAATCTGGACTCTGGGAGTTGAAGTCCACAAGTCTTAAAGGGATCAAGGTTGGAGACCCCTGCTTTAGATAACTTCTAATATGACTTTGATGGAAAAATGCAAATGACAAGGCTTATCAATGAATATCTCATTGTTTAATGGGGTATATAATCAGCCTACTACCACTTTTGACAAATAACCTTAGATTGGTTCTGTATGTATGTGTGTTGGAATTTTGAAACTGCTAGATGGAGATTAGGGATAACAAGTCATATCTCATAACCTGTCTTGCTTTTGGGATGGAAGGTGGACAAATCTTTCAAATAGGTCTGAAGTGTTTGAAGAAGAGCTAAAGTGTTTCATAACATAACATAACATCAGAGTTGGAAGGGACCTTGGAGGCCTTCTAGTCCAACCCCCTGCCCAGGCAGGAAACCCTACACCATCTCAGTCAGATGGTTATCCAACATTTTCTTAAAAATTTCTAGTGTTGGAGCATTCACAACTTCTGAAGGCAAGTCGTTCCACTTATTAATTGTTCTAACTGTCAGGAAATTTCTCCTTAGTTCTAAGTTGCTTCTTTCTTTGGCCAGTTTCCACCCATTGCTTCTTGTTCTACCCTCAGGTGCTTTGGTGAACAGCCTGACTCCCTCTTCTTTGTGGCAGCCCTAAGATATTGGAACACAGCTATCATGTCTCCCCTAGTCCTTCTTTTTGTTAAACTAGACATACCCAGTTCCTGCAACCGTTCTTCATATATTTTAGCCTCCAGTCCCCTAATCATCTTTGTTGCTCTTCTCTGCACTCTTTCTAGAGTCTCAACATCTTTTTTACATCGTGGCGACCAAAACTGGATGCAATATTCCAAGTGTGGCCTTACCAAGGCATTATAAAGTGGCACTAACACTTCACGTGATCTTGATTCTATCCTTCTGTTTATGCAGCCCAGAACTGTGTTGGCTTTTTTAACAGCTGCTGCACACTGCTGGCTCATATCTAAATGGTTATCCACTAGGACTCCAAGATCCCTCTCACAGGTACTACTATTGAGCAAGGTACCACATATACGGTACTGGTGCATTTTGTTTTTTTGGCCTAAATGTAGAACCTTACTTTTTTCACTGTTGAATTTCATTTTGTTAGATAGCGCCCAATGTTCAAGTCTGTCAAGATCTTTCTGTAACTTGAGCCTATCTTCTGGAGTGTTGGCTATTCCTGCCAGCTTGGTGTCATCTGCAAATTTGATGAGTTCCCCATCTATCCCCTTGTCCAAGTCATTGATGAAGATGTTGAAGAGTACTGGGCCTAAAACAGAGCCTTGGGGTACTCCACTGCATACTTCCCTCCATGTGGATGTAGTTCCATTGAGGACTACACATTGAGTGCGGTTTGTCAGCCAGTTATGAATCCATCTGGTGGTGGTGCTGTCTAACCCACATTTTTCTACTTTATCTAGTAGTAGGTTATGGTCTACTTTATCAAATGCTTTACTGAAGTCCAAGTAAATTATATCGACAGCATTCCTCTGGTCTACTAATTTTGTCATTTTGTCAAAGAATGCGATAAGATTAGTCTGGCATGATCTGTTTCTGACAAACCCATGTTGGCTTTTGGTTATTACTTTGTTTGCTTCTAGGTGTTCGGTGATTCGTTGCTTGATTATCTTTTCCAGAATCTTCCCCGGTATTGAGGTCAGACTGATAGGTCTGTAGTTTCCTGGATCTGTTTTTTTTCCTTTTTTGAAGATGGGAACTACATCAGCTCTTTTCCAGTCCTCTGGCAGCTCCCCTGTGCTCCAGGGTCTTTGAAAGATATAGTTCAGTGGTTCTGAGATCACGTCTGCCAGTTCCTTCAGAACCTTGGGTGTAATCCATCCGGTCCTGGTGATTTGAACTCGTCTAGGGTAGACAGGTGTTCACTTACCATTTTCTTCCCTATTTTAACTTGTGTTTCTAATCTGTTTTTTGTAGTGCTGTTTTTGATAGGTTGGATTGTTTTTTCCTTTTGTGTAAAGACAGATGCAAAATATGAGTTAAGTAGATCTGCTTTCTCCCTGTTGCTTGTCATCTTCTTGCCACTTTCTCCCAGTAATGGGCCAATTGTTTCCTTGACTTTTTTCTTGTTTTTAACATGTTGGAAGAAGCTTTTTTTGTTGTTTCATTAAATAAAAGTCTGATGACACCTGACCATTAGGTTGTCATTGTACACGAGTACAGGACTGCATGTGGATCTAAGAACAAGAAGAAAAATTGTTTAAAATAGAGAAGTAGTTTCCCTAAATCATTATGGGGAAGCTTGTGTCAACTAACCCAGTTCTTCCATCTCACAAAAGATTTCCCCCCCTCTAAAAAATGTCTTATTTCCCTTCCTTCAGTTTTCACTGTCAAAGACAAGACATTTTAAAATTAAATAGTGGCTTATCTTGTTGACAGTGGAGGCTGCTGTCTAGAAAATAACAGATATTAGCTGTCCATGCTATTTCTTTTACAGTATGTATCAATTCTGAGAAATGGTGAAAACTGGAAACATATGATGTTAACTGAAGGCTTGGCGAATGGTCCATAAGTTGTGAGTTATCATCTTATTTTTGATTTGAGTTATTTATTTGTAATAATTTAGGGTCCTGATCTGGATCTAGATCATTGCACGTGAGGACAAAGAAATCCATTATGTTTTTCATTACTTTCTTAAATATACCATTTAGGTAAAGGGTTTTTAAAAAGCCTTAACAGGTTTCCTCTTGATCGTGAACAGAACAACCATACAAAAACCCAGGTAGTCCATCTTATGCGGCTGGCCATTTAAAAACCATTTGGAGTTTTATAGTGGCCTTGAAAAGCGGGATTTACAGCCCATAAAGCTATTGTAAAATATTATACCGCCCCTCATGTTCACATGACCATATTTCAGGCACTTGGAAATTGGCCTACATATGCAAGTGGTTGCAGTATGATAAAAATTGTTGCAAAACCAGATCTAGTCACATTAATGCCTTGACTTATGACTCTCATGATTTACTGTATAATTAAAATTCCACCCAATTGAGGCTGTAAGTCAATGATTACCTGTATTTCGCCATAGGAGCCAAAATAAGAAAAAATAGGCCTATCAGTCCTCATGAAGAATTTGATTGGTCTGTTAAAGGGCTCTTGTTGATTGTTCCATCTTAGGCTTTCATGAAGCTGAGAACTGAGCCTTTGAATCTGAAAAATGGGGATACAGATTTGTTGCACTGTAGGGTGGAATAAAATGTCCTGAACCTTCTGTTTTTTTCTGAGCTTCACTACATCGTCACAATTCTGAGAGCTAGGGTTCAGAAACGAGGCTGCAAGTTCAATTTCTGGCATTTCCAGATAGGTCAGGGAGAGATGCAGTGAAAACATTATTCTGTCATTGTAAACAGAACAGACGTACTGTACAATAGAAGCATGAAATATTTGATTTTATATAAAATACCTATGCAGAAGACTCTGTTTAGGCACAGCAATCCTATTGATTCTCCTCTCCATTTATGATCATTTTATGGTTATAATTATTGGGCATGGCACTTGACAATGTGGTAGCTAATCAGACCCAGGTATTCGTGGATGAAACCAATTTTCTAGATACATTTCAATCCACATTTAAGCCCAGTTTCTGCACTTAATTTTTTTTTATTGCTCTGTTGGATGATCTTTCTCAAGTATAAGAATTGAAGCTAATATGAATGAAACCAGCAATTTCTAAATGAGATTTCAGTGTTATATAATCAATGAATACATGTCCTTTAATCTGAAATATGTGGAAAGAATTTCCATTGACATGAAAGGAAGAAGAAAAATATTAGACGTGAAATTCCGGAGAGGACCTACCAATTGTGGTTTTTGTGTGTACTGCAGCAGCAGTCTTCTGGATATTATTTCATACTTGTCTGTAATAAAGGAATTAATCTTGGCATGTTCTGTTGTAAGCAAGCTTCGAGATGTAGGGTTAAATGTATAAAGAAGACGGTTTTATATTTTCCCTAAATCTAGTGAAAAGGCTTACACTGGGAGAGCTACAGAGAAATGCAATCTGGTTATTTCTTCTGGGCTTAGCAGTGGTTTTCAATACCATCAAACATGATATTATTTTGAAGCAATTACTAAGATTGTCAAAGCCATCCCTAGATTATTGCAATAAGTCTATTTCTAGACTCTCAAATCTACAATAAAAACTTCAACAAATCAAGACGAAGACTAGGATAACTTCCCGATGTAGATTATATATATACTGTATATAATTGTGGATAAGAAATTAAATGAACAATAAATATATAGATGATAGATAGACAGACAGACAGACAGACAGACAGGACTTGGGCCGCACAAATCCAAATTACCACAAACTGGCAGAAATTGGTATCTCTCTCTCTATCTAGTAGTTATCTGATCAAGCCCAGGTTTAATAGCTGTAATAAAAGTCTGCTTGCTTCTGATGTTCTTACAAATATTTGGGATTCTTTGCTGGATTATATTACTATTCTTACATTCAAGATGATTAGAACTTGATTTATAATTCTATTAACCTCGGTAGCTGCATTGGTTTGAAGGAAAATGCCAGCAGCCCTATGATCATCACACTTGCCCAAGGGTCAAAAGGGAAGGAGCGATGTTTAGAATAATCGAAGCAGGGTAAGGCCTGTGCTGTTCTGCAGGCAAGAGGAAAGCCAATGTATCCAGGACAAGGAACTTCAAAATTAAAACTGGAAGAATGCAATAGCAAACTATTTCCTTATCACTATAACATCTAAAAAATGTATAATACTTATAGTGGGCGATTAGCATGCCAGTTAGAAAAATAAAGAAACATAAATAAATTGGCTGAATAAATTTAATAATGAAAGAGGTAGATTAATAGAGTTTTCTGAAGAATAAAGAGAATTCTTTGCTCATTGTCAACACTTGTCAAGCAATATAAACCATGCAGACTCTGCACCTGGACAGTACCAGATGGAAAAAATTGGAATCAGATTGGCTACATAATAATGAATAGAAGATGGAAAATACAATCCAGTCAGATGGACTCTTCCATATGCAGATTGCGGAACAGACCATGAATTATTAGTGTCAAATGTATGGGTTAAATTTAGCAAATTAAAGACAGTAGGTTTGTGAGCAAAATTTGGTCTGAAAGACATACAGTCAGGCTCTAAGATTAAGTGAAGAAACAGAAGGCCTAATTTATGTGAAAAAGAACATGAAGAGCTGTGGGATGAAATAAAAAATTTAGTTCTAGTTTTCCAGAATGTGTTAAAAATTTGATTTTTCCTCCAGGAACTGGGATAAGGTGAAGAGTGATTGTGGTTTTTTTTTAATGTATTGGGGAGTGTTAGTTTAGGGTGCCAGGTGGCATACAAAATTAATAATAAATAAATAAAACTGATATATGAAGAATACTCCCTAACTTTCAAAAAAAAAGGGGGGAGAAAAACCCAATTGACCTTCTCAACAAACTATGATGATATGCAGCAAGACGTGGAAGAAAGCTTCCATGTCTTGGGTGATGTGAAAGCTTTGGGCAATAAAAAGGATATATGACAACTAAAGGCAGAATTCCACTGTCAGGTGAAAAAGAATATGATAAGATGTCTCTATTAAAATGTTAGTGGATAAAAACCATAAGAAAAGAAAAATAACAAATGTATTGTCAGATGATCATATGAAATCACAGGACAATTCACAGCTAAATTATAACATTTCAAGGCGATGATGGGACACATAAATGAGGCTAATGAAGTATTTATTTATTATTTATTTATTTATTATTTAAATTTATCAGAAGATGAAAAGGCCATACCAAAACCTTATAATTAAAAATATGAAATGGCAGAAAAATCTGTAGAGATTGTTTTAAGGGACCAATTGCACCAGAAAGTGAGACACAGAACATAGTAAACCAGCCATCACCCCACCCCAAATTATACGTATACCAAGCACAGATGAAATACCAATTAAACTGTTTAAATTGCAGATAAGAGGAAATTAAAGTGCTAACAGCTCTGCAACAACAAATATAGAACAGGTCTAGTGATTGATCCCTGTGGTATATGTGTGTTTATTTCTCTCTCTCTTTCTTTCCGTGTTGAAGAAAGAACATATAAAGAATGTGTCAATTACTAAACTATTAAATTAATTCTTTAGCCCAGCAAAGTTATGTTTAGAATCTTACAAACAATAGAGCTGTATATAGAAAGAAAAATGCCAAATTAATAGGCAGTTTTTGGAAAAGGTAAAGGGACACAATATCAAACCGCCCATGTAAAAAATAAGAGAATTTAAGAGCTATTTTAATTGACTACATGAATCCTTTGTAGATCAGACTACCAGAATGTGAAACATATGAAGACTTATTTATTTATAAAACTTAGGTATTTATTTATTTCATAGTGACTCTGGGTGGCATGCAACATTAAAAACAGTATCAAAATAGTATAATGAAGAAAAAAGAACAATAATACCTAGACAAAGGGACAAACAGACATCTTAACATTCATATATCCATAAGAAACCTGAGCATACGTTAGCCTAAATTCTGGAAGAAAACACATCTTTTAAAGGATTGTTTGGACAAGGTTCCATAGGGGTCATATAAATCTCTGGGAGGAAGTTGTTCCAAGAATATGATAGAGAAGGCCATTTCCAGGGTCCCATCAGATATTATCATTTAATTTATGGGACCTAGACTATGCCAACTCTGTTTGATTATAAAGATGAGCAAAATCAAGACAGAAGGTTTCTCAGATAACAAGCCCTGTGCCATGCCAGAACATTTCCATTATTTTTGGGAGTTTGGGGGGGGGGCAAAATGTTGCGAACAATAAGAAGTTTTGCAAGTGCAGTATGGATGAGGGAACACTTACTCATCCAGTCCAAGACTGGTTAATCTTTCATTTTGGTAAAACATTTACAAAATAATTAAAAGTGTTGCAAGATTGCTGTATTGTTGTTCAAATAACTGTTAAATGATGCAGTCAATAAATGGAATATCATCATACAAAGAATTACAACTATATCATACATGAAGCATAGCAAAAAGTACTGGGAAGACAGATAACAGATAACAATAACAGAGTTGGAAGGGACCTTGGAGGTCATCTAGTTCAACCCCCTTGTTCACGCAGGAGACCTGTACTAGGGATTCAAACCACTAAATTGCCGACCTTTCTGATTGACAAGCTCAGTGTCCTAGCCACTGAGCCACCTAGTAATATAACCATTTGCTAACTTTCTTTGAACTGGCACTCTATTGATAAAATGAAAAGACTTATCAATATGATTTCAAGTAGTTTAGGTTTAATGATTTAATACAAAAGTTAGCTGAATAATATATTCCCATTTCTCTTTCCTCCCCATTATTTATTCCCCTTTTTAGTCTTTTTTTCTTGCATAAAAGAAATATTAATACTTTTTAGAAGATATGTACAACATACTCTACAATATAGCTCTCTTGATTTTTGGAATAAAGTATTTTTTTCAAAAAATAATAAGAAATTGCTGTAAGATCTGATGTTGGAGCAACAAAGTGGTTCAAAATTGGGAAGCAACTGAGATAATGATACATACTGTCTCCATATTTGGTATGCAATGATCCAGTTCTACAGAGGAATTATTGACACTGTCATCTGCACCTCTATAACTGTCTGGTTTGGTTCCGCAAACCAACAAGACACAGACTTCAGAAGATAATTAGAACTGCAGAAAAAACAATTGCTGCCAACCTGCCTTTCATTGAGGAACTGTATATTGCACGAGTCAAAAAGAGGGTTATGAAAATATTTACATACCCCTCACATTCTGGACATAAACTGTTTCAACTCCTACCCTCAAAATGATGCTACAAAACACTGCACACCAGAACAACTAGACACAAGAACAGTTTTTTCCCGAACGCCATCACTCTGCTAAACAAATAATTCCCTCAACATTGTCAAACTAGTTACTAAGTCTGCATCACCATTAATCTTCTCATCATTCCTATCACCCATCTCCTCCACTTATGACTGTAACCTTGTTGCTGGTATCCTTAAGATTTATAATGACTATGACTATCATTAAGTGTTGTACCTTATGTTTCTCGACAAATGTATCTTTTCTTTTATGTACTCCAAGAGTGTATGCACCAAGACAAATTCCTTTTGTGTCCAATCGCACTTGGCCAATAAAGAATTATATTCTATTCAAATAATAAGAATGGCAGAGCTGCAAGAAATAATAATGAGAATAACAATTGCAGTTCAGAATGCTAATGCTTTCTTGGACCGTGAGATAAAAGGAGATTAATTCTGGAGACAAAGGCATAAACAAGATCACGAAAGATAAACATATGCCCTTGACAACAAGATTAGGATTCTTATTGTAATGTATCTTTAAGGGTTTTGGAGGGAAAATAGAGCGGGAAATAGCACGTTGCTAATTGGCTGATAGCCTCCAGCTGAACTGTATATAAGGAGGGGTTTTTACCGTTTGCGGTTGCTGGGTTCACCATATAGTAAAGAGCTGTTGTTACTCATCTGGTCTCCTGCCTCGTTATTGCCCGAATCTAACACTGGCGACGAAGGTGGGATCTCGAGGCAAAAGAGCACCAGGAACGAACCCAGCAAAATAAGGGCGGTTAGCAACGATGTCCAGCTATACACCGCCAGCGCCATTCGACCCAGCCAAAGAAAAATGGGGGTCATACATGGCTCGCTTCGAGTGTTTCCTCGAAGCCAACGAGCTCCAAGGAGTCTCGGACAACAGGAAACGGGCGTACTTCCTGAGTCACTGCGGTCCCGAGGTTTTTGACACCGCGGAATCGCTTTCTGAGCCAACGCCGGTACAGGCGGTACCATGGCAAACTCTGCAGACCATTTTGAAAGCCCACTATGCACCAACGCCTTCCAAGTTCGTTCAACGGTTCGAATTAAGGCAGCGCATGCAGCAAGAGGGCGAGTCCATCAGTGTGTACATGGCAGCACTGAGGAAAGCCGCGAACCATTGTGAGTACCGAGACTTGGAAGACGCGTTGCTCGACCAACTAATTTGTGGGGTCAGGGACATCCGTTTGCGACGGCGGCTGCTGTCCAGAAGCAACCTAACGCTCGCAATCGCCCTGGACGAGGCAAGGGCTCACGAGATGTCTACCCAAGCGGCAGAAACACTACAAAAGCTGGTCGCGCCAGGGGCGGCAGCGAAAACAACCCCGGTCCACAACGAGGAAGTCCAGGCCGAGTCGGAAGAGGAGGAAGAGGAAGAAGTCTTCCACACCGGGAGGCCGGAGAGGGAAGACCGGGGCGAATCGCAGTTGCGGGGCCAACACCAATGGCAACATTGCAAATTTAGGGATGCCACGTGTCGGCGTTGTGAAAAAAAAGGGCACATCGCGAAAGCCTGCCGAGCGCCCCAACCTTCCCGCCAAAAATTCAAACCGACCAATCAAAGCGCGGGAACTGTGAAACGGCCCGGGATTGATCAAGGGAAAAAAGGCGCGAAATTGAATCAAACCGCCGTGAGAGTGGGCCAGGCATCAACACGCCTAGAAAAAAAAATCTTTGTTAAAACACTCATCGAAGGAGTGCCGTGCCGAATGGAAGTGGACACTGGATCTTCAATTACGATCATGTCCTGGAGCAACTTAGAAAAAAACTTGCCGGCTATCGCGAAACGCAAACTGCGGCCACAGAAGCTACGAGTGCAGGACTATCAAGGGAACAGGATCCCTGTTCGAGGGGCGACGACCGTCCACGTCAAGTATGGACAGTTCGAAAAAACTCTGCCCATCACCATCGTCAATGGGACTCTGCCGAGTTTGTTGGGACTAGACTGGTTCCGGGCATTGGGCATGGGAGTGACCGGAGTCTTCCGAAATGAAGTCGACCTCAAGGACGAACTCATGAAGGAGTTCGAGGACGTTTTCAAAGACTGCCTGGGCAAGTACAAGGGGACCCCTATCTCCTTCAATCTAGACCCTCAAGTTGCCCCTATCCGTTTAAAGGCTAGGAGGGTTCTCTTCGCCCTGAAGCCCAAGATTGACCGGGAACTGGACAAACTAGTAAGCCAGGGGATACTAGTGCCAGTCGATCATGAGAAGTGGGAGACACCAATAGTCACCCCAGTGAAACCAGACGGGTCAGTGAGGATTTGCGCCGATTACAAGGCGACGCTTAACAAAGCTTTGCAAAAAAGCGCTTACCCCATCCCTGTGGTACAACACTTGCTACACTTGTTAGGGCAAGGGCAGGTTTTTGCTAAACTAGATTTGGCCCAAGCCTATCAGCAGTTACCCGTAGATAGCAGCACGGCCGAAGCTCAAACAATCGTAACGCACAGGGGTGCTTTCAAATGCACCAGGTTACAATTTGGGGTCAGTGTGGCACCAGGATTATTTCAAAATTTAATGGAGCGGCTTCTGCAGGGGCTCCCCGGGGTGGTACCGTACTTTGATGATGTACTGGTATCCGCCGACAATATGGAAGAACTTGGGGTGCGACTGAGAAAAGTTTTAAGTATTTTCCGGTCCGCCGGTTTAAAAGTCAAATTAAACAAGTGCCAGATCGGGGTAGGATCCGTAGAATTCCTGGGCTACCGGATAGACAGGAGGATCCACCCACTGAGAGCAAGGTTAGGGCAATCAGAAAGGCCCCCGCACCCCAAAACAAAACAGAGTTGCAGGCGTTTTTGGGTCTGGTAAATTTTTACGCGGTTTTTTTAAAAAACAAGGCTACCATAGCCGAGCCGCTACACAAATTACTAGGAAAAAATGCTGCATGGTCTTGGGGAAAGGCGGAAGCTAGAGCATTCGAAGCAATAAAAAACCTCCTGTCTAGCGATAGCCTATTGATACAATACAATAGCACACTACCATTGGTGCTAGTTTGTGATGCATCCCCCTATGGGGTGGGGGCTGTACTCAGCCACAGGCTGCCAAATGGCACAGAAGCCCCTATAGCGTTTTACTCCCGAACAATGTCCTCAGCTGAAAGGAACTATAGTCAGTTGGATAGGGAAGCCTTGGCCATAGTCTCCGGGGTAAAGAAGTTCCATGAATATGTTTTCGGTCGCGACTTCGAAATCGTCACAGACCATAGACCCTTGCTAGGGTTGCTGGCGGGCGACCGCCCAACGCCCGTGGCACTTTCGCCCAGATTGACCCGATGGACTATCTTTCTGGCTGCATATTCGTACAAACTGCTACATCGGCCAGGAAAGGAGTTAGGGCATGCAGACGCCTTGAGCAGATGCCCTTTACCAGCGACTATCGAAGACCCCACTCCGGGCACACCCGTCTTGTTAATTGACTCTTTGGACTCTGGTCCAGTCACTTCCAAGGAGGTGGCTCGGGCTTCTTACAAGGACATTACATTAAGGACTGTAATGGGTTGGGTGCAAAGAGGATGGCCCGCTGCGCCGGGTGAGCGTTTTAGGGAATTTGTAAATTCGCGGGGAATCGTCGGTGCAAGGGGGGTGTCTGCTCTGGGGGGATAGGGTGGTAGTCCCAGAGAAATTGCGGAAAAAAGTTCTGGAACTTCTGCACGAAGGCCATCCTGGGATCGTGAGAATGAAGGGTTTAGCCAGGAGCTATGTGTGGTGGCCCTTGATGGACATGGAGATTAGCGATAGGGTTGGGAAATGCCAAGCATGCCAGGAATCCAGACCACTACCACCAACGGCCCCAATCCGAGAGTGGGAGAAACCCCAGGGCCCATGGTCCCGAATCCATATCGACTTTGCCGGCCCGTTCCACGGCCAAACATTCTTAGTGGTGGTAGACGCATTTTCCAAATGGCTGGAAATCATTCTAATGAAATCCATGACCGCAGAGGCTGTAATTTCAGTCCTGCGGCACCTTTTTGTAACACACGGGTTACCAGACACACTCGTTTCAGACAACGGGCCACAGTTCACGGCGACCCTTTTTGAGGGGTACTTGGCGGAGGAGGGCATCCGACATGTCCTCTCGGCGCCTTTCCACCCTGCGACGAACGGCCTTGCAGAGCGTTTCGTCCGGAGCGCAAAAGAGGCATTGTCCAGAATCAGACCCGGGGATTGGCAATTAAAAATTGACACCTTCTTAGCGGTACAACACAGAACCCCTTGTGTAGCGACTGGCCGCAGCCCAGCAGAGCTACTGATGGGGAGAAAGCTTAGATGCCCGTTAGACCGGTTAAACCCGAACTACACACCAGACGGGTACAAAACAACACCGGGCAAAACAAGAGAATTGACAGTAGGGAGTTCCGTATGGGCACACAATTATGGTGAAGGCCCAAGCTGGAAAAAGGGAACAATCCTAGAAACAACCGGGTCCAAATCATATCTCGTAGAAATTGAGGATGGCCGGGTTTGGAAACGCCACATAGACCAGTTAAGGAAAAGAATAGCCACCAGTCTAGAAACAGACGAAACAGGCCCTGACTATCCAATAATTGAATCCACAGCTAACTCAAATCCGAGCAAACCGCAGGACTTATCTGAGTTCCAGCGACACCAACCGGTCCCTCCGAAGGAAAGCAGGAACGACTCTGCAAGTAATCCAAGGCCGGATGGCCTGGAGGAGGAGCTGAGAGGAACGAACAGTCCCTCCGGCCAGCTCGACTCACTCCCAGAAAATGAACTGCGCAGGTCCGAAAGAGTTAGGAGACGCCCTGCGTACCTACGTGACTACGTTGAAAAATAATTATTCATTTTATGTAAATAGGGGTAAAAAGTTTTCTGGGAGGGGAGGAGTGTAATGTATCTTTAAGGGTTTTGGAGGGAAAATAGAGCGGGAAATAGCACGTTGCTAATTGGCTGATAGCCTCCAGCTGAACTGTATATAAGGAGGGGTTTTTACCGTTTGCGGTTGCTGGGTTCACCATATAGTAAAGAGCTGTTGTTACTCATCTGGTCTCCTGCCTCGTTATTGCCCGAATCTAACACTTATAATCATGGCATTCCCAATTTTAATATATGTTTGTAAAAACTGAAAATTAAAAAAGAGACAGAAAAAGAAGATACCTGCTTTAAAATGATGGATTGGAGATAATTACTAAAATGACCATGGATTGCAAAAGGATTGGTCAGTTTTAGAAGAAAAATAGCCCTTCTCTTGAAGGGGTTAGCAAACAGAAGTGCACCTACTTTGAGTATGTGATTGAATGGGCATGTGACTAGAAAAAGTTAATAAATTATGTTTTGTGTGATTGAGGGTAGAAAAAGGAGGAAGTCAAGAAGGACAGAATGATGAATTTTACAGAAAGTTGCTAAAAGAGCTTTGGATTGTGCATGGGGACAAAGAGAAATGGAAGCATCTTCTTCATCAGGAGATGAATCTGACTTGATGGTATCTAGCTAAAGTTAAAAACATCCAATTATGCTTTTAACATTTTCATTTCTCTTTTTAGCATTTTTTCCATCTTCGGATGCTTCTTACACTATCAATATGGCATGATATTTGAACTAGGATCTTGGGTAAAAACAAAATATATCAGACAAATAAGGCACTAATCTAGCAATGGAACTTAAGTTACAAAACATTTCAACTACTAATAGAGAAGATTTTTTTTTTTAAACCAAAGTGAGTATTATAATTTTTCATCAAAGAGAAAACATATGTATGACTAAAAGGTGAAAATCATAAAAGTACAGTAATAATAATGTGACAAATTATAATTCTATAGCTGAAGAATAATGATGTCTGGACATATGTTGAAAACAAATCATGAACAAAATGTCTGGTGGGAAGAAGAATTTTAAATAGCGTATTTAAATTAGAAAAGTACAAATATTTTAAATGTTCTTGTTTTGGGGACTAAAAAGTAACAATATTAGAGAGTAACATTGGTGTGAATATGTAAAAATTTTATTAGTCCTGAGAATGTTTCTTCATAGTTATGTAAATAGTGACATAAACAATTTCATCATATCAATGAACATACACTGAATAATATAATATTCATAGCAATCCAAAGCGTATTTACTCAGAATTGAGCACCACTGTGTTCAATCAGATTTAACAGTGAGAGGACATTGCTGAGGTTGAAAGTAGAGGTAATTTAAATGCATCTGCTCTTTACATTCATGATATTTATGGTTGCAACAAATGTTGATTATTATATGCAACAGTAAATACCAGTGTATATGGATTTTCATCTACATCAGACAGGCTTTTGAGAGCTGAGGACTTGGTAATGGTTCATAGTCAAATTGGGGGCAAATGTAATTTATACAACTTGCCTGAGTCAAGTAAAAATATAATGGTGGTAAATCTGATGTATTGTTTTGGCATTTTTATCTCCAAAGTTGCATAATAATTTTTTAAAACCATGGTACCATTGGCTTCAAAGTTATTTTGCTACATTCCCAATCTAGCCTACAGCTCTGAGATTTGCTGGTGGTCTCCCACCCAAATACCCTTTTTTTCTGAAACAAAGGTTAGTTAGGATGACTCACAGCTGTTCCCCAAAAAAGGAAAGTCCTATTAGACTTATCCCTTTGTTCAAGAAATTTTAAATATTCATTCCAGAAGGGAAATAAGTATGAATTCCTTCTTTAGAGCATTTAGAACCAAACTCTTTACTTATCGTACCAGCCTTATGAGCTAGTCCAGACAAAAAGTAGACCTATATGAACTAATTCTAACTTATTGTAAAGTTACATTAATAGACTCTTGCAAATATGAAAGTACATTTCTTCCCTGTGGCCTTTACAGCCTCAGAAACTATGGAGAATCCCTTCTGAGACATTTGCCATATCCACATTTCTTTTGTGGGCTAAGATGACTCTTATCTGATCATCCCATGGCTACAGCTCTTTCCTCTGCCATAGAAGGCCATTTCTACATTCCCACATATCATTACATATCAGAATCAAATATGTGTGCTCCAAATATAAAGGCAACATATAGAACCAGTGTATGTAGTAGTAGAAAAGTGCCATATTTGAAAGTAAGTTTATCCTTGACATAGAAAGTAAACAGTTCAGCAGCCCAGCAATAAGTGAAATGGGAAAATGTCTTTGGTCAGCATTTTTAAGCTAGATGTTTTTAAGCAAAGGTTGAATAAATTTAGATAGTGCTCAACTTACGACCATTCAGTCAGCAACCATTCCAAATTATGACAGTGCTGAACTAATGATGATTATGACCATTGTTTGGAGTTCCAGCTGTCCCAGCATCCCTTAAGTCATGAGATCACATGCTGGGACATGCTTGACAACTCATTCCCAGTTACATCCAGTTGCCATGTGCCAGGCAACTTCCCAGGAAGTCAAGGAGAAAGCTGGCAGGGAAGATTGTAAGTTGCTGGGATGAGTCTTCCCCACCCATGCACCCTTCCCAGTCCCTCTGAGCTTGTGCCACATTGCCCACTTATGCACCACTGCACACTATTGCCAATTTACATGGCACCTCTTGCACACCTCCTCACACCCTCCAAACTCAACCTTCATGAAACCTTCATGCACACCTTTGTGTACTTGTTGCTTGTACACACTCACACTCATATACCTTCCCTGACTGTCTTCTGCATTCCTACACATCCGCTTGCAACAACCCCTGCCTGGCTGTAGCCATTTCTCTGTCTGTGGCCCTGGGATTTGCATCTTTTTGCCAGCTTCCTCACTTTAGTTGTGGGATACCACAAAAGAAATTGTATTAGCTAACAACTATGGTATTCAGTTGAGGGGACACGGTTAGGGGTTAGGACATTGAGCTTGTCGATCGAAAGGTCGGCAGCTCAGCGGTTCGAATCCCTAGTGCTGCCGTGTAATGGGGTGAGCTCTCGTTACTTGTCCCAGCTTCTGCCAACCTAGCAGTTTTGAAAGTACCTAAAAATGCAAGTAGAAAAAATAGGGACCACCTTGGTGGGAAGGTAACAGCGTTCTGTGTGCCTTTGGCATTGAGTCATGCCAGCCACATGACCATGGAGACATCTTCGGACAGCGCTGGTTCTTCGGCTTTGAAATGGAGATGAGCACCGCCCCCTAGAGTCAGCAACGACTAGCACATATGTGCGAGGGGAAGCTTTACCTTTATGGTATTCAGTTAATGACGGCAGCCATGACTGCAAGGACTGCTGTTGCTAAGTGATACAGTCACACTTTATGATTACATTGCTTAGCAATGGAAATTCTGGCCCAAATTGCTGTCATAAATTAATCACTACCTGCATTAGGTGCTTTAATTTGGATTTTTTCATAAAACAAGTACCATATTTTTCAGAGTATAAGACACACTCCCCTCCCCAAAAGAGGGTGGAAATTTAGGTGCATCTTAAACAAAGCCAAAAACATGAAGTACGGAAAATGTGATGGTATGTGGCAATCCCTGTAGCCTGGAACAGCTGATTGGCAGTATTTTGGGAGGCTGATCCACCGCCAATCAGCTGCTTGTGCTGAATCAGGCTGCAATAATGTGCTGAAGCTGACCTGGCTGTTCGCTATTTGCTGCAAGAACGTTGTCAGAGTTTGCAGCAGCAATCACATCCAGAAAGCACACACAAGTAACTGATTCATCAGTGTTCAATAACTTCTCTTTATAGATAATATAACACATGAAGTAAATATACAATACCAAAAGCCGGTTTTCCAACATGATAGTAAATACAAGCAAATGCAAGCAGAAGAGAGGAGTTTCAGTTTCAATTTTAGTTTCAGAGATCAGCACAGCATGCAGCTTTAGTACAGAACTAAGCCATGCCCAGGCTCCTTGCTGCCTCCTTCCTTGCTGCTCACACAGGAAATACTGTTTCAATTTCTTTTCTTTTTTTGAAAAAGTTTTTTTATTTTTTTTAAAAAACAAACCACATATAAATCTTTTGAACAAGATATCAGTCAGGTACATAATCAAACACATTTCAGATTTCACCCCCTCATTGTATTGTTTATCCAATATTTTTTCCTTCGCCTCTTAAAATTTTATTATTTGCACATTTCTATCAAAACGCCTGTTCCACCCCTTTATCCTGAATGGTATTGAATCAAATCTAGTTCCCAAATTTTTGCCCCCTTTCGTGCCCCTCCCTTCACCATTAAACAAAATACAACCATGCTTATCCCTAATGTTATCAAAGACAGACCAGTAACAAAAAAAGATAAAAACAGGGTAATCTCTATAAAAATCTATACATTATCTATACATTAAGTCATAATCTATACATTAAGTCTCACCTTAATTTCAAAAAGGTCTCCCATCACTTATTATTTCATAATCCCATTCCAAATAAGAAAAAAATTAAAATAATAAACAAGATAAAAGGAACAAAATGAAAAGGAGCAAACATATCCCATTTCTCACATAATTCCATAGTTATATTCAAATATTCTATTGGAAGTTTTATAACATAACATAATAACAGAGTTGGAAGGGACCTTGAAGGTCTTCTAGTCCAACCCCCTGCCCAGGCAGGAAACCCTACACCATTTCAGACAAATGGCTATTCAACATTTTGTTAAAAATTTCCAGTGTTGGAGCATTCACAACTTCTGCAGGCAACTTGTTCCACTTATTGATTGTTCTAACTGTCAGGAAATTTCTCCCTAGTTCTAAGTTGCTTCTCTCCTTGATTAGTTTCCACTGATTGCTTCTTGTTCTACCCTCAGGTGCTTTGGAGAATAGACTCCCTCTTCTTTGTGGCAACCCCTGAGATATTGGAACACTGCTATCATGTCTCCCCTAGTCCTTCTTTTCATTAAACTAGACATACCGAGTTTCTGCAACCGTTCTTCATATGTTTTAGTCTCTAGTCCCCTAATCATCTTTGTTGCTCTTCTCTGCACTCTTTCTAGAGTCTCAACATCTTTTTTACATCATGGTGACCAAAATGCAATATTCCAAGTGTGGCCTTACCAAGGCATTATAAAGTGGTATTAACACTTCACGTGATCTTGATTCTATCCCTCTGTTTATGCAGCCCAGAACTGTGTTGGCTTTTTTGGCAGCTGCTTCACACTGCTGGCTCATATCTAAATGGTTATCCACTAGGACTCCAAGATCCTTCTCATAGTTATTACTATTGAGCAAGGTACCACATATACGGTACCTGTCCATTTTGGTTTTTTTGCCTAAATGTAGAACCTTACTTTTTTCACTGTTGAATTTCATTTTGTTAGTTAGCGCCCAATGTTCAAGTCTGTCAAGATCTTTCTGTATCTTGAGCCTATCTTCTAGAGTGTTGGCTATTCCTGCCAGCTTGGTGTCATCTGCAAATTTGATGAGTTCCCCATCTATCCCCTCCCTTCATCAAGTCATTGATGAAGATGTTGAAGAGTACTGGGCCTAAAACAGAGCCTTGGGGTACTCCACTGCATACTTCCCTCCATGTGGATGTAGTTCCATTGAGGACTACACGTTGAGTGCGGTTGGTCAGCCAGTTACGAATCCATCTGGAAAAACCCACATTTTTCTACTTTATCTAGTAGTAGGTTCTACTTTATCTAGTAGTAGGTATGGTCTACTTTATCAAATGCTTTGCTGAAGTCCAAATAAATTATATCAACAGCATTCCTCTGGTCCATTAATTCTGTTACTTTGTCAAAGAATGCAATGAGATTAATCTGGCATGATCTGTTTTTGACAAACCCATGTTGGCTTTTGGTTATTACTTTGTTTGGTTCTAGGTGTTCAATGATTCATTGCTTGATTATCTTTTCCAGAATCTTCCCTGGTATTGAGGTCAGGCTGATAGGTCTGTAGTTTCCTGGATCTAGTTTTTTTCCTTTTTTGAAGATAAGAACTACACATCAACTCTTTTCCAGTCCCCTGTGCTCCAGGATCTTTGAAAGATATAGTTCAGTGTTAATTTCAGTGTTAATTTATCTCAAGTTAATTTATTTCAAATTATTGCAATTTCACTACATATGCTTAAAAACTGAATATTTTCTTAACTTATTAGATTCCTTATTACCCCATTCCTCCTCTTTTCAACATTTTTATAATCCTCTAATCTTTAACATAAATTTTAGTTTTACATTATTATATCATGCTTTTTATATTCTTCTCTATCATTGCTGCATGCAGCTCTTATCTTTAATATTCCACTTCTGTAATCATTTCTTATATTTCTTGCTGACAGTTGTATACTTCTTATTGTCCATTGTTTTCTACTTTATTCTTTGATGTTATGAGATCTTAAAAGTCAGCCATCTGGTTACAAAAATCCTCCTTTGAAATTGTCCTGAAATCACAAAGACATTTCCCTCCTATATTTCTTCCTCTGCCTTTAGGTGTCAGTCTTTAGTATTGTTTTCTGTTTTATTCTTTGATGTTATGAGTCTTAAAGGTCATCCATCTAGTTGCTGAAATCCTCCTTTGAAATTGTCCTGAAATCACAAAGACATTTCCCACCTGTATTTCTTCTTCTGCCTTTAGATGTCAGTCTTTAGTCTACATACAATCCACAATTAACAAAGTATCCATTTTCAAGCTGCACCTTTTTTCTCTTTGTTTCAATTTGTTGCCTCTTTTCAGTCCTGTTTAAATAGTTTCATTATAATCCTTTGAATCCAAATTTATAAAGAATAGAGGAACTGGGAGATGCTCAATTAAAATCCATTTTTAAAGTCTTAGTTAATTCCTCTCTTTTTTCTTCTTGCTTATAATCTTTAAATAATCGATAAAAGCCTCCAAAATTCTCCAAGATCAATTTTAATTAAAAGTTATATTTTTCTCTGTTTTCTCTATTCAATTAGGGTTCTAGACTTAGGTTCCAAGCCAACTTCTGTCAGGTTTTAGGTATCATTAATTATTTCCTTCCATTTTCATTTCCTGTTTAAATTAGCCGCTATTTCTCAATTTTTCTTTAAATGCTTGTTGGCAAAATTGCTCCTAGTGCCTCTTCGTGAGCTGGTATTACCTCACCCGGCTTCAATATCTTGTTCAGTACTTATGCTTTATCCTCCTGCCTGTTCTTGTGGCCATCCCAACTTCAGGTGGCTGGTGATGGCTGCGGTCCTCCTCGCTGGGTCGATGGAAAAAAGCTGGAGCTACAGGGAATTTGCAACTTCTCTGTCTGCTCCAGCGGCTCCCTCATTCTTCGCTGCCCCTGCAGGGCAGCTATGGTCCAGACCGGACCCCCATATCGAGTGTTTTATACTCCCAAAAATACAATAGTTGGAATCAGAATCCTTAATGGACCTTTTCAACTCTGTAATTCTATGATCAGCCATTGGTCTAATATTGTTATAAATTAATGAACATGTGCATCACTGCCAGAATAATTGCATTGTGTATGTACAGTTCAGCTATCCTCCCCACCACACACATCATTTTCTTTTGTTTGCTCTGTTCCCAATCTACATTTACTTGGCTTTCTATAAATTATTCTACCAAGAATGGAGACTCTGACTTGATTTACAAAATAGACAGGTGCAATATTTTGGAAACAAAATTAAAAAATGTTTTCCATAGATAACTGCATTCTGAAAATAATAAACATCTAGTTTAATTTTATTTATTTGATAGGAAGCTGCATCATTGGCTGAGGAAAAATACACACAATTGATAAGAGACAAATAAGCTATTAATATTTAGGACTGCACTAATGAAAAATACCAATTTTCTGATAACTTGTTTTCGGGTGGCGATGTGAAAATTATCCATGCATATAGAAGAGTGTGACTTTTCCACATACATTTTGGTCATCTAATTTTTAAATGCTTTATCATTTGAATATAGTTGAAATTCATATTCTTTCCCTCTTTCCCTCTTTTTCCCTAACACATATACAAATGGATGAAGACTATTGCTTAACACAGTGAAAAGCCACCCTGAGTCTTTGGAGAAGGGCGGGATATAAATTCAAATTAAAAAAAAATGTTTTATCCTTTAAGGAGTTGTAATTTTCTGCCAAATGAATACTGAATGACAGGATATTGAAAAGCCTATGCTGCAATCCTGCATCTATTTTCCTTTCACCTTTTTAAACCTACATTTTATTTGAACACACTGGTTTAAATCTGGAATGTTCAAATAAATATATTGTAGTTGGTTTATATAGATCTTTATTGCAGAAAACTTAGGATATTTTGAGTTTAAGGGAATCCACTTGGAATTATTAAAAAATCCCAACAACCTGGTGTTGAAAGATGACCATAGCTGATGTATTGTACAGTTGTGTTATGCACAAAACTGTATGCCCCCAGAGATAGCCTCTATCTGATATGAGCTTAACATATTGTTTTGCACATGTATATGCATATCTGATTTTAAAATAAATACAAGCAAATGAACACAGCAACTCATGTTTAAGTAACTGGAGAATTTAGCCTGGAATCTGTAACATATGCTTTAAATAGTGGAATTTCAGTCTCCTTCCTATAAAATAAAATACATGTAACAGTAAGTCCTGTGGTTCTCAGTTCTCCAATTTCTAACTTTCCATACCAACTACAAATCTGCAACTCCTTATGTATTTTATGTTTGTGACTCCAAATCTACAAGGAATGTTTAACTTCAATCCTATGGAATTAGTCATTTATGTCCAAATATGTGAAAAAGCCAACATTTATTTATTTATTGAATTTATATTTATTTATTTATTGAATTTATATTGCCGCCTATTCACCCATGGTGACCCAGGGCAGCTTACAGAATATAAAACCACATTTAAAACAATAAAAACTAACAAAAAGAATCAAATAAATTAATATAGTGCAATATAACAAAATCACCCTCAACCTTCCACTGCCTGCCCTGGTGACAGCAGATCACACAAGCCATTTAATAGACTCCATCCTGCTCTGGGTTTCCGAGGCTCTCTGGAAGAACCAAGTCTTCAGTGCCTTCCAGAAGAGTATTAAAGTGGAGGCCATTCTAATATCTGGGGGAATGATGTTCCAGAGAGGGAACCACCATGGAGAAGGCCCTTCTTCTGGGTCCCACCAGGTGTATCTCCCTCAGGGATGGGACCCGCAACATTCCCTGCCTCCCCACTCTGATAGGTTGGGTAAATGTGACCCACAAGAGACAGTCCTTCAGATATCCTGATCCCAAGTCATGAAGGACTTTAAAGGTGACAACCAGCACCTTGAATTGCACCTGGAAGCAAATCGGAAACCAATGTAGCTCCTGCAGGAGAGGTGATACATGTGCATACTGGTGTCTGCACAAAACCATGCGGACCACTGCATTTTGCACCAACTGGAGCTTATGAATGCTCTTCAAGAGCAGCCCCATGTAGAGCGTGTTGCAATAGTCAAGACAGGAATTGACTAGGGAATGAGTGATGTGAGTAGGAACTATTTGTTGAAATAATATTTCTGCCATCCCATGAAAAGCATTTGTTGTCCATAAACTATTATATCTTTTTTTCTGGTATTTTCAAGGATTATCAAGTAAAAGGACACCAACTACATAAAACAAACCTATTTATTGGGGAATACATTCCATTTCATTCAGTGAAGCTTCTGATAATTTTGAATGTTTCAGTTATTTCAGTGGGAATGTTAATTATGTGTTTAGGTTGCAGTTAAAGTATGCAATTATGGTTAAACCATAGCCATTACTTGGATATATGACTAATCAATTTATAATAGCTTGAAATAAGAAGTTTAGAGAGAACCTGGAATTCAGTATTTTAGCAATAGCAATAGCACTTAGACTTATATACTGCTTTATAGTGCTTTACAGCCCTCTCTAAGCAGTTTATAGAGTAAGCATATTGTCCCCAACAATCTGGGTCATTTTACCAACCTTGGAAGGATGGAAGGCTGAATCAACTTTGAGCTGGTGAGAATCGATGTGCTGGAAGTCAGCAGAATTAGCCTGCAATAGTGCATTCTAATCACTGAGCCACCATGACTTATATACTACTCCAGGTTGCTTTACCACACTCTCTGAGTGGTTTACAACATTAGCATATTTTCCCCAACAATCTGGGTCCTTGTTTAACCAATCACAGAAGAATGGAAGGCTGAGTTAACCTTGAGCCAGTCCAGATCAAACTCCTGCCTCATATGCTACATTGGTTACTATGTGGCTTCTAGGTGCAATTCAATGTGCTGGTCACTACCTATAAAGACCTTCACAGCTTATTCAAAGGACCAGTGTTCCAAGTGCTTCCACTAAACATGGTACTTTTGTGGGAGCCACGAAGCATGCCTTCTTGGTTGCTGCTCCCTATCCTTTTGGACAGCATCCCTTCACAGGTCCCCTGGGATTTCTGAAAGGCGCTTAAGGCCTTGGGATTAGTATATTTGTGTATGGATGTGGATTTTTTTTTTTTAAATGTTACATTTTAGTCTGAGTAGTTGTGTTTTATTATTATGCTTTTAACTGTTTCAATTGTATATTTGGATGTTATAAACTGTCCAGAATCTGTTAGAGTGGGCAGCCATAATACATTTAATAAAATTAATAAATAATCACGAAGAGACATGTGGCTACTGATGAAAGCAAAAGAAATTGGAAGCCAGTCAGTGCTTGGTTGGGCAGATTCTTTCTATCTAAGATATTCTTGTTTGCCATAAATGTGGGACTTACCATATATTAGCTCACGAGAATGCTTGCCTTCCAACCTTCTTTCATTTTGAGTTGTTGCATGCTATTATTTGTTCCTTTACATTTTGAATTATTCTTATTGAATAGCTGTCTAATATTATTAATATAAATGTAATTACCATAATTAATATAGTAATTGCAGCCACAGTTTTCAGGCTACTAGCTACTATTTGGTACATTGTACAGGATCACGAGAAAAAGGTATCACATACTTTATGACCTAGAATATAAGTTGCACTCTGAATCAATCAGCAAAAGTAAGCCATTATTTTGTAGTCACTATGATTAGTGGACCCTGAATTTTGAGTGCTATACAAAATAGATCTTGTGAGCCTTAGTATCATTTGCTCTGACTAGCAGCAATTATCCAACTTTCCAATCCCAACAATTCATTCTTATTATGTAGCTCTTGAATCAAGATGCCAACTCTGAAAATTTGTCCAATGATTCTTTCTTTGAGAACATTTTGCAGCAATGGTATAACTTTTCTTTCCCCAACCTGGTGCTGTCCAGGTGTGTTAGATCATAAATGCTAAAATTACCAACTAGCATGTCAAAATATACTTGAAATTGTAGGACTTGCAGTCTAACATACCTGAAGGGCATCACTTTGGGAAAAGCTGCATGTCCAAAATTTGTAAAGCCCAAGATTTTTTCCAATAACAAAACTGAAGCTTTGAATGAATATATATTTGTTTTTATATGTAATGAAAATATACAGGTATAGCACACATTCTCCAGATGGATAGTTCTTTGAAAAGAAAAGGAGGAAAACCTGGAGAGATTTCCCAGTTCATTCATTAAAATGTATTTTATGTTGAAAGGTAAAGCTCTATATGGAATTCCTTTAATTATTCTAATAATTAAAGGAAGATATTAGTAGAGAAAGACAAGTCAATTGGATTTCTCCATTGTGTTGTCTTTCATGTATCATCACTTTCTTTGCAACTTCCACTCTTAACAAAAAGTCATGGGTATATAATTGAAATTGCCTCTTTACTCAAATGTTATTTTAGGTGAAACTATGATGTTTTCAGTTTAACTGGGATTATGTTTTGTTAGAAACCCAAACTTTGGTTTCATTTTTTCATTTTTTTCCAGGCCATGGGATCAGAAGAATTTTCCTTCAGTTTTTCTCTATAATATACCCTTATGCTAATTTTTCATTAGCCTCCAAATGTCAGTATTTCTTGCTTATGCACCTATTAGGTAGCCAAGGCTGTTTCACATACTCTTTTCTCAAAAAAGAATTAGAAACCATCATGGAATATGTCCAACAGAGCTGAATGTCAGTTCTAGAAACTGCATAGAATGGATAATATCTCCCATTTTAGTTCCATTGCGGTCAGTGGTATAAAATGAAGCAGGTAAGATTACATTATTTATATTTTATGAATGGGTAGGAAAAGCTAAAAATAGAGATAGGAAAAATCTAGAAATAGGCTTGTAACACTAATTGAGATGATGTCAAAAAGGATTTAATGAGAAATTTTTACAATTGCATAAGAGCTGTTAATCCACAGCAGTACAAACCTAGGGATGTCAAAGAAATCCATCACAACCTTCAGTGGACTAAATTAATATGCTTTACTGAAACAGATGCAACTTTGCCAAAGATAAGTACAAATTTATGTTATTTTATTTATTTTCTGCATTTATTTATTGCTGAAGCAACCAAAGGACTCATGATGGTTAACAATAGCAATAAACATCCATGACAGGGGTAAAATCCAGCAGGTTCTGACAGGTTCTGGAAAACCGATAGCGGAAATTTTGAGTAGTTTGGCGAACTGGCTAATGCCACCTCTGGCTGGGCCCAGAGTATGGTGGGAATGGAGATTTTGCAATATCCTTCCCTCAGGAGTGGGGAGGGAATGGGAATTTTGCAGTATCCTTCCCCCACCAAGCCACACCATGCCATTATATGTAATTGCATGGATTATATTTCAATTTTATTGATTCCATTACTGCAAAGTAATGGAATCAATCATCAACCAATCCATCACCCTCCACCTAGAAAAAAACAACCTACTCTCTAATAAAAGAAAAAAATTAGAAAACAATTATCCTGTAATTTACAACTTCTTCACTGCAAAAACATATGGACTACAAATCTTGATCAGGGCAAAGCAATAGATGCAATTTACATAGGCATAGTTTGTCAGTGGTACATGACAAACTTCTCCTGAAACTAAAATCATACGGTATCTCCGGACCCCTCAATAATTAGATAACAGAGTTCCTGTCAAACAGACAACAAATGGTCAAAATAGGCAGTGCCCTTCAAATCCTGTTCCTGTCAATAGTGGTGTCCCCCAAGGCAGCATTCTAGGACCAACATTCTTCATATTATACATTAACGACCTCTGTGACTATAAATAATTGTGTTCTCTTCACTGATGATGTTAAACTATTTAACACTACCAACAATATGGCTACCCTTCAAAAAGACCTTGACTTTGTGTTGGAATGGTCAAAAACTTGGCAACTCCAAATCTCAACCAGCAAATGCTCTGTCTTACACATTGGAAAAAAGAATCAGAACACTAAATAGAAGCTCGATGGACATTACCTTGTTGATGACCCTCACCCCGTTAAAGACCTTGGAATTTTCATATCAAATGATCTAAGTGCCAAAGCCCACTACAACTTCATCGCAAAAAAGGCTTTAAGAATCGTAAACTTAATCTTGCGTAGCTTCTTCTCCAGAAAGATTACACTACTAACCAGAGCATATAATAAAACATTCGCTAGACCAATTCTTGAATACAGCTCGCCTGTCTGGAACCCACACCTCATTTTGGACATTAATACAATTGAGCATGTCCAGAAATATTTTACATAAAGAGTTCTCCACTCCTCTGATTACAAGAAAATACCTTATGCCACCAAACTTGAAATCCTGGGTTTAGAAAATTTAGAACTACGCCCCCTTCGACATGACCTAAGTTTAACTCATATAATCATCTGTTACAATGTCCTTCCTGTTGAAGACTACTTCAGCTTCAATCGCAACAATACACGAGCACACAATACATTTAAGCTTAATGTGAACCGTTCCAATCTTCATTTGCAGAAAATATGACTTCAGTAACAGAGTTGTTAATGCCTGGAATGCACTACCTGACTCTTTAGTCTCTTCCCAAAATCCCCAAAGCTTTAACCAAAGATTATCTACTATTAACCTCACCCCATTCCTAAGAGATCTGTAAGGGGCGTGCATAAGAGCACCAGCATGCCTACCATTCCTGTCCTAATGTTCCCTTTGATTGTATCCAATTCGTATAGGTATTTCATGCTTATGCTTATATATACACTTATATATCATATAGTTATTTCATGCTTATGCTTATATATACTGTTGTGACAAATAAAATAAATAAAAATAAAAATAAAAATAATATATCTAGACCCAAGCAAAAGGTAGGAGCAACAAACCAGAAAACAAAACAAAAATAATGAAACGTTGGATGACTCAGTTTTCAGTTAGTGATCTCAGAAAAATTATATGATAATGATTATGATATGCAATGAAATCATTTTTAACTCCTAGTCACCAGATACATGAGGATACTTTTTGTCCCACTTTTAAAAACAAAACTTGTTTTGTTATCAAATCAAAGTGATAAGTATACCTAGCAGTCCTCTGTCTGCCTCTTTTCCTCACAACAATTCTGGCAGGTGGGTTGGGCAGAGAGAATGACTGGCCCAAAGTCACCCAGCCAGCTTTCATGCCTAAGGCGAACTTGAACTCTTGGTCTTTTGCATTTTAGATTATCTGCTTAATTAACCTGAGGGGGCGGGGGGGAAGAGAGAGAAGGTTATAGTTATTTTTGAGAAAGGTTGAACTTTGATAAATTTTGTTTTTAGAAACTGCATGTTAGATATAGATTTATTTTTTGAATTGTACATAGGGAACAGTTGTGGATTATCTTCTGCATATCAGGGATAGCAGAATATAAAACTCTTTTATATTAAAGAGAGTTGCACATGATAGAAATAGAGATTGATAAATGGAGTTTTTCCATCATTTTTGCTAAAAATAAACCCAGGCAGAAGAGAACAATACAGAGAAACCAGCAACCAATTTAGTGATGTCTCCATGCACAATTTCTTCCACATGTCACATTAGTTTATTGAACAACGGCCCACTGTCTAGTAAAATACTTTTGAAATTCACATAAGTTTGGACTGGCAACATGGCACAGAGACCAAGGTAATAAAATTAGAACTGCCATATTAATGCATATGTAAAGTAGCTGTCTGGATTGGGGCCTGACCACATTGAGCTAGTTCATACATCGGTGGTTGGCAATGCAATGGACAAATATAATTAAATCATGACAAATGCAGATGTGTTGTTAGTTAAGCCATAATGGGTGAATGATTCATGCATTGGTGATTAGTTTCAGTTCACAAAATCAATTTACTGTTCAAAACTCATTTGGATCTTGGAGCTGTCATATTCTGATCTACACTAAACTCAAAAGGAACTTGGAAAGCTCTTTCGCTTTTGCCCAGTTTAACATATATTATTGGTGTCTCTAGTATCTTGACAGCCATACAAGCTATGGAAATCCATTTAGGCCCACACACAGACTGCGCCCAGCCAAGGATAGGATTTCTTTTCTTTTTTTGCAAAAAACAGCAGTGAAAAAAAAGCAACATATTTAAGGAGCGAGAAGTTCCACAACATCACTGAAGCAGCTCATTCAGCAAAGTTGTCTAACAACAGAGTTAGGAAGAAAAAGAAAAGTCAAACATAGTAGAATACCATGAAACCAGTTTATGTATTGAATGCACAACAAGGCTGGAAAAGAAGAGAAGCTTGGAAGGAGAACCTCAGTGCTAAAAACAAAGCAGAGCAAAGTGAAAAGAAAGGGTGCAGCCAGGTTAGAAGCTTGGAGAACTTTCTTCCATCTACCTCCCACACATCCATTTTTTTTATTGCCAAAGGAGAACAAAGATGTTTAAGAAAAAATGATTTGTTCAATGATACATTCCAGAATACTGAAGAAATGCAAAATATCTCTAGCCAAACTGAAAGTCATCTACAATTTACAAACTGTTACAAACTAACTAGGGGGAAAATGATGAAAAGGAATTATGTATGCCCATGCAAGAAAGTGCCATAGCTGAAATAAACTACAAAATTAAGCAAAATATTTTATTCCCCAGGTTCTTAAGAAATATGATAGGCTCATAAAGCAATACCCAAAAAGAAAAAAAGGCCCCAGAATGATTCAGTCACTTGGGAGTTCATATTTCATTAAATATAGAGTGGCCAGCCCTGTGTGATGGTAATATGTATTTTTAATCTAAAAATAAACAGGGGAAAAAAGAAAACTTTTAATATTTTTGTCCCTTTCTGAAATCTCGGTGAAAGTCTGCACTTAAGTAATAAGAAGAACAAAAGTTTCTTGTGATGTGCTGGAATGTGATATTGCAACAGACAAAGAAAGAAAGAATGAAATGCCTTTCCGCTTGTACTGCGGTTATAATTCAAATAGACAACAGATCACAACTTTTTCTGGATATGGAGCCTATCATTTTGTTCAATGGTTTGAATGACCTGTTCCCAGCTTCTAAAATTTTGTGAAGACACAAATTCCATATGACTTTTGTAAAATCATCTGGAGTCCTTATGACATTTCTTGCAAGACTTTGACTTTCTTATGTTTTTGTGAGAAATATTTTTAAATAAATGGGAAATAGCAGTATTTGTTAGCTTATTTAAAATAACAAATGTTAATTAGGTGTAGGGTTTCCTACCTGGGCAGGGGGTTGGACTAGAAGGCCTCCAAGGTCCCTTCCTCTGTTGTTGTTGTTGTTGTTGTTGTTGTTGTTGTTGTTATAAATGGATATTCTATTACCTGTGGAATTCTTGCTGAATTGGATCAGACAAACCTTTTAATTTTTGTTTATTCTTTTTTTCCAAAGAACTAACTAAATACTGAATTTAATGTTAACATAAAGATTGTAGTTCTTATAGTACTAAGTAGATACATATAAGATTGAAAATTGACTAAATTGTAAATTAGTCATTTTCCCCCTTAACATTTCTGTTCCACATTTAACAGAAGTTTTGGATTCAGTCCATTGTACCTGAAACATTAATGGTATAATGGTTCTTAGAAGACAATAAATCCATAAAACTATTAGCATACAGTATATCTACCAGGCATTTATTGTTAACTGTTAATCCTGGTCAGGTAACTCTGGATTTTTCTGTGAATTCCAAGTCAATCTATATAAAACTGTTAAAACAGTGCTACTTTGCTGAATAAAATATATAATACAATAACTGTCTGGATCAAGAAAGTATGGGAAGATAATAATAATTTCATCACTAACTTTGGATCTGCAACCAAAACACAGCTACTGATGTCTTCTAAACGTCTTTAAAAGGAACACAAATGTGACAGCCTAAAATACTCTCTCTCCAAGCAAGCTAGTTTAAGGAATAAACCTCTTTAGGAATAAACTATTATGCTCCCCCTTTTTTTATTTATTCTCGTTAAGTTGCTTCTATTATTGCAATCACCCCAAGAAATGATACATTTTGAAATGCGGGTGCTCCTTGTTATGATGATAGTCTCCAAGCCAAGCCCACAAAAGGTTCCAGCAGTTTTCATCTTCCAGAAACAGCAGTTGGTAATGGGCATTTTAACGATTGGTGATTATAGTCAGACTTCAAAAAGTATCTGAAGATGTGTTGTGATTACAAATCCCAGAATTCCTATTAAATATGCCTAGTGAGCTTACTAAGTGGCAACATCCAGGTCCAATCAGCCACAGCTCCCTAGGTTTCAGGAATGTTTTAAAAGAACTAAAAAAGAAACAGGTTGGTACATGACATCTTTTATAGGAAAAATACCCCTGCCTATGAAAAAAAGAGACTTAGAAAAAGAGAAGCCAAAGATTTGACCCTTCTGCAAATTAGAAGAATGGTAGGTTCTACAGCAATTTCAAGATCACCTTGGAATCATCTGCATGGAGCATTAGGTGCTGTTATATTAGTCAGTGCCAAAAAGCATCAAACTATGTATGAGAATTTACTGTCATATTTCTTCTCTTTCTAGAAGGTAGCCATATATGTACGAAAGCTTATTAGCACACAACGACAAATAGCAGTCTTCTTTCCATATAAAAAGGCAAAATCTGGTGGGGGGGGGGAGAAAGTCAACTCTGTTTCCAGTTTTTAGTCACTACAGTAGGTATGAATGAATGTGAATTGGTGTGATTTTTTAATGGCTTTTATTCTGTTTGTTGTATGTATTATTCTTATAAATAGCCTGGAATTAGTTGGAATACAGCACTGTATAAATAAACAAAATTATACAGCTTAAAATTTAAAATAAAAATGGGGAGAAATGAGGAAAATAAATGGGAATGAATGAATGTTTGAGATACTTTGCATAGAGACAAAAAAACTGATAGGTAAATAGATCAATCAAAGAGAAGTCTAACAATATATGGATTTGGGGTAAAGGTATAGAGGGGTACACCCATGAACAGACACTTTTACAAGGCAGAGATAACCACTGACTACTCTCCCTCCTTTTCTTGATGTCTTTCCGGCAGACATTGCTGCCTATATAAAGCAATTGGAATGTGAGGTCAAACTCTGTATATAGAAAACAAAAACAATCACTTTCCAACTCCAAAGAGCTTAGCCACAGAATTTAACAAGTGAATCCAGTTCATTGGCTAGAAGATCATCATGCCCTACAAAATAACTATGATACCACAAAACTTGTCCTGCTCAGCTATGAACTGTCAAATTAATTCAAATCACTCTGAATTAGATGAATGAGAATTCATCTTAATTAATTGTTTACAAATGATTTGACAAGCTGATTAGACTTGGCACTTGGTTAAAATCAGCATGCAGTTAACTTTCTGAATCAAATGTTTATAGCTTTCATATATTTGCTATAATAATAATCATTAGGTTCTAATCACTACCCACATTTAATGTAATCAATGAACCTGTAGACACATGAGACCATATTACACAATATTTCAGCATTGGTCCACAACCTGCAGAATTTCAGATTTGGACAATTCCAGTACAAACATGCTAAATTTAGTGTCTTTAATAATAGAATTGGATGAGAAGAAAAATAACATCAAACAGAGCTGCCAGTAATGAATAATATTTATAAGCCAGCCACCATGTAGATAACCAGTTGTATAAATGTGTACTATCCTCTAAGAAATGAGTTTGGGATGAGCTCTCTTAAGAGGAAACTGTTGAAAAGCATAAGCTATTTAATCATTATAGTTGTTCTTGTTTTAAAAGTATTGCCAAACATATGCTTTCAAATAAGTGTAGAATGGAAGCAGTCATAATTTCTCCTTGTTGCATAGATTTTATATACGAGAGACTCAAGATATTCATTTACTGAACAATAGCTCAGATCTTAGCTCTTGGCCATTTTACTGCACCCCCAATTTTTATAGTCAATGACATAGAATTAAAGTAACTCAGAACATTGGGAAATTGTGATGTGATTTAATTTGTATTGAACTGTAGTGAAAGGGTAGAAGCATAACCCAAGACAGTTCTGTTTATTAAAATATATGGTCATAGATCAAACAGGACCTAAGCTAGGTACATGGTTATTGTCTTTAGCAATTCTTGTGCATTTGTTTAGTTTGTGCATTTTCAGATAATCTCTCTCTAAAATGATTTCAAAGTAAATGGACTAATGGACAAAAAAGTATGAAGTAAAGAAAGTAAATGAAGAGATATTTTCTGGTTTGATTAATGTATGACTATAAAATAAATTCATAAATTTATAATTCTCATGCTGGACAAGAAATTCTTTGGAAAAAACACTGTTATCTTGTGAAATGTTTGTATGATGTGAGTTTGTGTTGAGTGTGTGTGTGTGTGAAACCAGCCATTCTTCACCAGCCATTCTTTTTATTGTGTTCTACCTCCAACACTACCAATACTAGCCTGTAGTAAAACAAGCACATTTGAAGATCAAGAAAGACCTGAACTCACAGATTACAATATTGGTAAATATTTTAGATCTTTTTATAGTTTTATGTATGCTACATTCAAATTGTGTTTCTGTAAGGAGAATTTAGAAATAATTTAAACATATTTTTTTAAAAGAACAACCTATAACGGACATCCCTTACTTGATTTCTAAGGCTTTAATACAATTAGATGTCTATGGAGATTCTCAGTCATCCAGGTCATGGTTATCCCAAAGATGTGTTTTCAAGAAGCAACTGGACTTTCTGGTTTTTTTCCTTTTTTTTTTAAGACGTTTTGCTTCTCATCCAAGAAACTTCTTCAGGTCTGACTGGATGATAGGGAAATTAATTAATACAATTAGAGTTAAGCTGTATTTCCTCCTTTGGGATTCAGTTAAGAGACTGATGATTCTGGCAGAAATTCTCTCTGAAGGAGAAGCTTTTGGGAGCTTCCCTGAGCTATCTTATCTTGCTAAACAAATTTGTTCTAAGGAGATGAACAATGATTCAGCATTTTATGCTATTTCTTTGTTAGCAATAGCAATAGCCATAGCCATAACAATAGCATTGACGCTTGTGTGTGTGTGTGTGTGTGTGTGTGAGAGAGAGAGAGAGAGAGAGAGAGAGAGAGAGGGGTGGGTGGGGTGGAACAGCATACCAGGGCTTCTTGTTAGCATTTTTTAAAAAACCTTTGGTCTCGATAAAATTCTGATTGAATTGAAGCAGAGAATTGAAAATTTAGATATTCATATGGACAGAGCCAATATTTCTTATTTTTTTTCCTATTGTTTAATTGTACCTCCTTCCTCCCTCTGACTCTTCATCTTTTTAAAAAAATATTCTACATACCCTCACAGGGCACCTGGCTTCCTAAGTGACCTTGGGATTGATTAAATGTCCTTGAAGGACCAAGGAGAGCATTGTGGCAGAGTTCAGTGGCCAGACAGTGAATTCAGCCTGACACAGTCTTTCTTGAATAAGGAAAGATTGTGAGATCACCCTGTTTCACTCCAGAAGCTGCTCCTCATGAGAAAACTGCAGAAGCTGAGGTTAATTTATGAGTTTAATGGCTGGGAACTGAACAATTTCAACTAAGCTTGCAGTTGTAATGCAGCCTATATGGATACAAGGATACATATAACCTTCACTTTTTAAAATATGTTTAATGCAATTAAATATAAAGCTAAAGAGTACTTTCTGAGTGGGAGGATAAGAGAATTCCACTTGATGAATCAACATTCTTTCCAGACTAAAAAAAGAAAAAAGAAATAGTTTTTTTAAATTAAAAAGTTTTACAAAAAGAAAGTTTTTTTACAAACAATCCCCCTCCTCCCCCCACCCCTGTTCCCCTCACCCCTCACCCCACCCATCTTCACGCATCCCCCCCCCGACTTCCCAGAGCAACATACAGGGTTTAACATCTAACAAAAATAAGCTAAACTAAGCTAACTATCCATAAGCTCCCAACACTCCCCTAGAACTTAACTCCCTTTTTACATGAAAAGAATTACTAATGCAATTCTTACATTCTATTCATTCATAAACTATTTGATACTCCTTAGTCTGATACTTTTTGAATATAATCAAACCTTCTTCTCCATTCCAATATATATCTTTCTTGTGAATAATTTACTCTCTATTACCATACTTTTTATACTTATATAAATTTAACATTTCTAGACCAAATTTTTCCCCAAGTTTCCCATCCGCTTCTTCTGCTGTCTAAGTCCATATTTATTATTTATTTATATTAAAATTCCCCTCATATATACTTTGTTTGCATCCCAAACCAATTCCCTAGATGTACCCCTATACATATTCATAACAGAAAATTCTTTCATTTGTCTTTTACATTCTTTTACGATCTCTTCATATCTAAACAAATTTCCATTTAACCTCCAAGATCTCTAAACTCTCTTTTCCTAACCTGGAAAGAAAATCATATTTTTAATCTAATATTCTAATATATGTTTCTGCAAACAAATCACATCATTCTTGAATTGTAAATAATAAAATATCTTCATTCTCTTCTGTGGTGCGTTTAAGCCGTTAACATTCCAAGTTGAGAATCTAATTACCATTTCTTCCTCTTCGGCCTAACCCCCCCCCCACAGCTCTACTTTAGGGCCTCTGGTGGCTCAGGCTGGTAACAGCAGCTGCTTGCAATTACTGCAGGTTCAAGTCCCACCAGGTCCAAGGTTGACTCAGCCTTCCATCCTTTATAAGGTAGGTAAAATGAGGACCCAGATTGTTGGGGGCAATAAGTTGACTTTGTATATAATATACAAATGGATGAAGACTATTGCTTGACATAGTGTAAGCTGCCCTGAGTCTTCGGAGAAGGGCGGGATATAAATGCAAATTAAAAAAAAAATTCTCGAATTATCATTTGTGATTGTTGCATCTTTACTTCTTGTTCTTTACGTTTAATGGCTGCTCGAGTCATTCTTTGCTCCTTTACATCTCCTGTTTTTTCCAGTAGTTCTTGGCTTTGGAAAGTATCTAAAAGTTGCAGTGAATCTTCTTCAATAATAACAGCCCCTACTTGAACTTGTGACTGCTTTCCTTCCTTCTGCCACTTTCTTGCCATCTCCCCTTCTCTTCTCCATTTGGCTTCTGGCGATGGTAGATTCCCAGCCTTTAATACATCAGTATAAAAATCTCTTGCCTTCCAAATTGTGTTAAGACGATATCTTTCTGTATAAGTCACTATTAGTCCAGCTGGAACATCCCATCTAAACTGTATCTGTCGGTTTTTAAGTTCATCCACCAAAAAGGCAAACTGCTTTCTGTTTCTTAACATTTTAAGAGGAATTTCTTTCAACACTAATACCTCTTGTCCTTCTATTTGGATTTTATTTTTATAGGATTCTTGTAAAATTTCATTTCTGATCTTCCTAGTTGTGAAATAAATCACAACATCTCTTGGCAACTGTCTCTATCTGGCAACCCAGGAGTTAACACAATAAATTTTATCAATTTGAATTACAAGATCTGCCGGTTGCTCTCCAATCATCTGTGCAAAAACCTCTACAAGGATCTCTTTTATTTATTTTATTTATTTATTTTATTCAATTTTTATACCGCCCTTCTCCCGAAGGACTCAGGGCGGTGTACAGCCAAGTAAAAAAATCACAATATCAATATTAAAAGAAATTAAAACAAGCATATTATAAAATGGCCAGATTTAAAACGAATTAAAATATTAAAATATAAATAACCCAATAAAATTTTAACCCAATAAAATTTTAGGCCAGTCCCGCTTGAATAAATAAGTGCGTTTTCAGCTCACGGCGAAAGGTCCGAAGATCAGGTACTTGACGTAAACCAGGGGGAAGCTCATTCCAGAGCGTGGGAGCTCCCACAGAGAAGGCCCTGCCCCTGGGGGCCGCCAGCCGACATTGTTTGGCGGACGGCACCCTGAGAAGGCCCTCTCTGTGAGAGCGTACGGGTCGGTGGGAGGCAAACGGTAACAGCAGGCGGTCCCGTAAGTACCGGGTCCTAAGCCATGGAGCGCTTTAAAGGTGGTGACCAAAATCTTAAAGCACACCCGGAAGACCACAGGAAGCCAGTGCAGACTGCGCAGGAGTGGTGTTACATGGGAGCAACGAGTTGCTCCCACTATTACCCGCGCAGCTGCATTCTGGACTAACTGCAGCCTCCGGGTGCACTTCAAGGGCAGCCCCATGTAGAGAGCATTGCAATAATCCAGGCAGGAAGTTACGAGGGCATGAGTGACCGTGCATAAGGCATCCCGGTCAAGGAAGGGGCGCAACTGGCGCACCAAGCGAACTTGGTGGAAGGCCCTCTTGGAGACGGCCGCCAAATGATCGTCAAACGACAGCCGCCCATCCAAGAGGACACCCAAGTTGCGCACCCTCTCCGTTGGGGCCAATAACTCGCCCCCCACAGCCAGCTGCAGCTGCAGCTGACTGAACCGGGGTGCCGGCATCCACAGCCACTCCGTCTTGGAGGGATTGAGCTTGAGTCTGTTTCTCCCCATCCAGACCCGTACGGCTTCCAAACACCGGGACAGCACTTCGACAGCTTCGTTGGGGTGGTCCGGGGTGGAAAAGTACAGCTGCGTATCGTCAGCGTACAGATGATAACTCACCCCAAAACCACTGATGACCTCGCCCAGCGGCTTCATGTAGATGTTGAACAGGAGGGGCGATAGAATCGACCCCTGAGGCACCCCACAAGTGAGGCGCCTCGCGGTCGACCTCTGCCCCCCTGTCAACACCGTCTGCGACCGGTCGGAGAGATAGGAGGAGAACCACCGATAAACGGTGCCTCCCACTCCCAATCCCTCCAACCGGCGCAGCAGGATACCATGATCGATGGTATCGAAAGCCGCTGAGAGATCTAGTAGGACCAAGGCAGAGGAACACCCCCTGTCCCTGGCCCTCCAGAGGTCATCCACCAACGCGACCAAAGCTGTCTCCGTGCTGTGACCGGACCGGAAGCCGGACTGGAACGGGTCTAGATAGATGGCTTCATCCAGGTACTGGGGAAGCTGCCACGCAACCACACTCTCTACAACCTTCGCCACAAAGCGAAGGTTGGAGACTGGACGATAGTTACCCAAAATAGCTGGGTCCAGGGAAGGCTTCTTGAGGAGGGGTCTCACCACTGCCTCTTTCAAGGCGGCGGGGAAAACCTCTTCCAACAATGAAGCATTTATAATTCCCTGGAGCCAGCCTCGTGTCACTTCCTGAGTAGCCAGCACCAGCCAGGAAGGACACGGTCCAGTAAACATGTGGTCGCATGTAACCTTCCCAGCAACCTGTCCATGTCCTCGAGAGCCACAGACTCAAACTCATCCCAAACTACCTCAACAAGACGTGCCTCCTCCATCCCATCTGGACCATTGCAATTTTGGTCTAAACTATCCCGAAGCTGAACGATTTTATCGTATAGATAACCGTTAAACTCCTCAGCCCGTCCCTGCAGGGGGTCATCCCGCCCCTCCTGGCGAAGGAGGGAACGGGTCACCCGGAACAGGGCGGCTGGGCGGTTATCTGCCGATGCAATGAGGGAGGAAACGTAGGAACGCTTCGTCTCCCTCATTGCCACTAGATAGGTCTTAGTAAAAGACCTCACTAGTGTCCGATCAGCCTCGGAACGGCTAGACCTCCAGGTGCTCTCTAGGCGTCTTCTCCGGCGTTTCATCTCCCTCAGCTCCTCAGAGAACCATGGAGCCAAGTGAGATCTACGCCGGGTCAGAGGCCGCAAAGGCACGACACGGTCCAAAGCCCCAGCCGCGGCCCGTTCCCAGGCCGCAACTAGTTCTTCAGTCGTGCCGTGGGCAAGATCCTCAGGAAACGGCCCAAGCTCCGTCTGGAACCTCTCCGGGTCCATCAGGCGCCTGGGACGGAACCAACGCATTGGCTCCGTCTCCCTGCGGTGGTGAGCGGCGGTCCGAAAGTTTTAAGTTCTCTCGATTATTTTCTTTCAATCCTCTCACTCTCAGGGCAAATTCCATCAATCTATATTGTAATAAGAGAACTTCTTCGTCTGCCCTCTCCAGCTTAGTCTGTATCTCCTCCATTTTATTTTCCAAGTTCAAATTAGATTGATTAATTTCTTCCACCCTTTCATCCAGCTGAATCATATTTTTTGCCAAACTTTGAAATGCTAACACCATCTCTTCTCTTATATCCTTGTTTCGAGCTTCCACAACATCTTTAATTTCCAGAATCTCTTCTACAATTTGCCTAAATTTTTTCTCTATAACAACAGTTTGCAACTCTAAAGCTTCCTTTAAGGATTCCTTTAAAAATTCCTTCAAAGATTCTTGTAAAACTTCCAAATTCAGTACTTGTGGATCAGCCAGAAGTTGTGGCTTGTGTGTTTGAGCTGGCAAACCTCCAGCACTTTTTAGAACACCAGGTTTAATTTGCTTAGGGGCCATTTCTTGCTTTAAGTTTATACCTTGCAGCAATAAATTCAATAATTTAAATTCTCCTTAAATCTTTAGATTCTATAGTCCTTTCAGTTTTCACTTTTAAGTCTCTTTGTGTAGATATAGAATACAGCTTTCCAACAGCCTTAAACAGCGCTAAGGGCACTAACAACGTTAACAAAAAACTTTCTTCACTTTCGCTTTCATGCCCTCTTAAAGCACAGGTGACATTTCCTTTTCTCTTTTCTTCTTAAATTGTTTCAAAAGGGAACAATATAGACACAGAGTTAAGGTTTAGTACTTGTAATTGCCAGCACTCCTGTCTTTGCTCTGTCTGCTTTGAAGTCAGATTGAAGTTTCATGTTGATTGCAGAGGTGGTCGCAGTGTTTTGTTCTGCTTAAAAGCAGAAGCATCCCGGATCTGGAGCTCTGTCAGGCTTTCCAGGGAGCTCTCACCCTTCAAGCCCCTAGAATTACTCCTGGGGCTTTTGGGGTGCTCTACCTTCACCCGACTGCTCGACTTTCCCTCTTGTCCCGAGGGAAAGGTTTTCAAGCCGCCTGACAGCTGATTTTCACTGCCTAGGTGGCTTTAACGTGATCACAGGGCTGGTGATCCTGAAGGATCGTCTTCAATGCCTACGGCGCCACCGGAAGTCCAAGAAATAGTTTTAAATATTTAAAAACTTTTTGACAAAAAGCATAAGGAGGGGAAGCAAGAAAGTTAAAAAAATAATAAATTGAAACTACTTGGAGTCTTAGTTGTGGGGGAATGCTTCCCTCCTCCTTTGCTTTTAGCTGGGAAATAACAAATACTGATTAGGCTGAATGAGTATTTCTCATATTAGAAAAAGGAAGAAATGAGAAAGGCAAACAAACAAACCAATAAACATCCTTTATTTCCTTAATGTAAATCAATTTCCTCAAGATGGCATGGAGTTCTACCAAGGATAATTTTAACCTGAGAAAGGAAAGAAATTGCTACATTTCAGCTGTTCTAATTAGAAATGCACAGGTAATAAATGAAATACAGGGACAAATAGCCCATGAAGAATTCAAATGGGCTGTTATAGCAATACCTATCTCTACTAATGATGACACTGAAACAAAAATAGGCTAATGGATACATGGATTCTGCATCATCAATGAACGTGAAAGCCTTAACATAGTTTCCCAATGTACTCTTATTGGCTTTGACATGCTTGTGAAATTCAACTTTTTTGTAGTAAAAAATATAAATGATCATTTATAGGCCCCATGATAGGGACTGTAGAACAAATACGATCCATCTAGTAGCATCTGCAGAAAGTGGTCAAAATAGGAAAATGGTGGTCATCGCCTCATGATCTGATCCATATTCCATTTGGATATGTATCAATTTTGCCTGCACATACAAAGGAGAAAAGGCTTAAATTTTGGTATCAGATCTAGAGCCCAGCTTGGTTGAACATACAGTTCTTGCAGATGCCATTGCTATCATTTATCTCTCCATTATACTGTTTTCTAAGCTTTCTAAGCAACTTGAAGTAACATTTGTTTTTGTTTTTTGTATAAGTATTTATTTCCTAGTTTTATTATTTTTACAAATAACTAAAGGTGGTGAACATGCAAAATACTTCTTCCTCTACTACTTTCCTCCCAACCAGCTTGTAGGGTGAATTGGGCTGAGAGAGAGTGACTGGCCCAAAGACACCCAGCCGGTTTTAATGATTAATGCAAGACTAGAACCCACAGTGTCCCACTTTCTAGCTTGGTGCCTTAACCACTAGGCCATACTACCTCTTTTGGATCATTATCCTCAGCCCTTAGAGAAAAATATCAAGCAATGAAAAAAACGTGACCATCAGCAAAATTATACATTGAAAGCTCTCCCAAAGGAAAGTTTTTATGAAATACTGGAAACCTGTTAGGAAAGAAGTAGACCAGCTATGCTTCAGAAGTTCTAACTGTTCAGAAGACTTACAGCTGTATCTAAGTGCAAATCTTAGTAAATCTAAGTAAAACTTCTCCCTAATTTCTGTCAGATAAGGTTCAGGGACTATTGGGACATGCAAGAGAGCGAACTACTGTAGGATAATTTCTGGTGATGGAAATATTCTTCAAGAAAATTTTTCTTCAATGCCAAAGTGATTGTTTCATAAATAAAAACCTATCAACAATTAGGAATGTCTATTTGTGTTGAATTTTTCCAACCCACATTCCTTTTGCTTTCATGGCAATTACAAGTCTATCTGTCTGATCTGTAAGAGATGGGGTTAAGGAAACAATGACCGCAAATAGCCAATGATACTTTATCACCCATTGTACTTGCAAATTGGATCTTAAAAAAACACACACACCTGGATAATTAATTTAGGATTACATTAGTGAAAGGTATAAGCCAGTTATGATTTTCTACTGTTTCCTTCCAGATTGATTTTCAAAGGGCAAGACACATACACAGAAGCTTAGCACATATAAAAACCACAGTGAATTTTCAATTAAAAATTGTCTGGAAACTGTCTATGATTGATTTTGTTGAAAAGAAATTAATTAGTACACTGCGTTCTTGACAAATAATAGATTAGGAGAACAATGAGACTGAGGGGTAAGAAGCAAAATAAAAACAATTTGACAAGTGAGAAACTTCTAGAGCCAGTAGAGATGAAGATAAGCTCAAAGAAAAGTTAGCTGAAGCAGAGGAAAAACAAAATGTCCTTTGTTCAAGGTAAAAGAAAGAACTATGATCTTCAGATATGAAATCTATTTGGTAAATTGCGTTAATGAATACCATGCACACACAATATTTTAATACATTGATACATAGCAAAAAAATATTTTGCATTTTCTTCACTCTTCACTTCTTTCTATTAATTCCATTTGATAGAAAAGAAAAAGTTTTGATTTTTTAAAAATAGAAATTATTTCAGCAAAGGTTAAAGAGATTGAATGTCGGACTGCTTGTGTTTAATCTGAATTATGAAATGACCAGCAGGGGCACAAGAGAAACTTTCCATTGGAATACTTACAATTTTGTGACTTCATTTTGTTGTGTATGATTCAGTGGTAAGCCGGTTTCATGAAAATTACAGCCTGTAAACATGGATGGGCAGCAAATTGAGGAAGATGGTTGCTGTTCCAAGATCTACAACAGCTCAAAGTGGGGCATTGATTGTAGATTTTTTTAGTACTTTCTATTTGGTCAGATGAAGCAGAAACACAGATTGGATTATGGTGTTTCCTGTCCTTTGCATTTTAAGGTTGAATGGGCAAGGAACTTGAACAAAGTTAGAATGATGACAAAATGCAATATGATTCCTGTCTTATTTATAAGAAAGTATTCTTATAAGAAAGTATTCTTATAAGAAAGTATTGTGACCAATCTCCTCCAATGTTTTATTTCAGTGTGTGTAACCTGGGAAGTCAGGCAGGATACTGAGAAGTGTGGTTAAAAACAGTACATCAACTTGTGCAACTTTATTACAATAAAGCAAGTTCAAAACAAAAGAAGTTCTAAGGAGATGTGAAAGCATCCAGAGAATAAGGTATAAAAGAAAACATTTCTTTTAGGAGAAGACAGTCCTTGGGGAGTAGGAGAACAATTGTTAACACAATATTTCTTTAATAATCTAACTCAAGGGTTACTTGTTTCAGCAATTAAGTACAAGGTTATACAGTATTATAAATGTTTAGTAGAACTATAAATGTGTGATTTTCCTCATTCTTCCAGCTTTAAGACAGTTTCACACTTTCCAGTATTTCCAGTAATATTATTTGTAACTTATGGCTGCCTACAGATTGGGTTGTGAAAATCAGATCCATACTAGCTATGGATTAGAATTCAGGAAAAGAACTCTCCACCATTAAAAAAAAATCTCAGTTGAAGTATTTCAGACTCAGAGATAATTAAACCCACTTTTATCCTTGATTTCTTAGGTCCACAATAATTAACATTATTGTTTTATAGATAGATGATAGACAGATAGATAGAGATAGAGATACGTTGAATGTATTAACCTCACAATTTCTAAAATAAATAAACAAGAATAAATAATTTAAAGCTTTCTTAATAGCAGATAGTATGTGATTAGGATCTCACCCATCTATATGTAAAAACCACAATAAGTGGCCAATGCAATGCACAGTGTACAGTATGTGTTTCTGGATTTTGAAACTTCATATTTAGTTTTCTGTAGAAGCTATGCTTGAACTATGCTAAAGTCACAATCAGTTACACTGATTCAGTTACAATCCAAATGTGAAATGTAAAAATAAATTCATGCAAAGATGAAATGCATTCACTGCTCTATCTACATCTGCATATATTTATTTATTTATTTTATTAGATTTTTATACCGTCCTTCTCCCGAAGGACTCAGTATGTCATCTAACTTTGGGATTTTTTTTTTTTAATACTGGCCTTGCTGCCACAGTCAAACAGATTTTAAAGGCTAACAAAAAAGAAGATCTAGGAGTATGGTGGTATAAGTTGAGGCAAGAGTTCCTTTGAGTCATTCTCCGGATATTCTAGAATGTGAGAAATAGGATTGTGTATGCTTCACTTCTCGTTGATGTGAATAGAGACGAGAAGAAAGTTATATCATCCCCACATGTAAATTAGTCTTTCTCGGTGGAGTTGGAAGCTGTCCATTTCCACAGTTCCTGAACTCAGGGATAGAGCTTGCTGCATGCTCTGTGATATTTATAAACCTCTTCCCTGATTTTCAAATACCGTATATACTCGAGTATAAGCCGAGTTTTTCAGCACGTTTTTTGTGCTGAAAAACGTCCCCTCGGCTTATACTGGATCGGCTTATACTGAGTTTTTTTTTTTAAGCCTCGGCTTATACTCGAGTATATACGGCTTATACTGAGTTTTTCTTTTTTTTCCCATTTTACCGGACGGAAGCCCTGCCGGTGCAGTGAGAGGGCGGGGCGGGGGAGCCGCCAGCCTTCTCAGCTGAGGGAGGGAGGCTTTCCCCAACCGGTAGGTGCCTCATTTCCCACCCTCGGCTTATACTCGAGTCCCCAGTTTACCCCAGTTTTGGGGGTAAAATTGGGGACCTCGGCTTATACTCGGATCGGCTTATATTCGAGTATATACGGTAAATATCAGCATGAAGAACTGGGGGAAAAAATCCCAGAAAAAGACAGTGACAAATTACGTTCAGATTGTGGTTGAGAAAACTACATAGATATGTCCACAAAGTCACCAGGTGTTAAATTTGACTTGAAAGAGACTTGGCTTAATTTACTTAGCCACTAGAGAAAACCACAAGAAAATAATGGGTTGGAACAGAAAAAGAATGCAGCTGATGTTTCCAAAGACACTGGGAATAGAAAAGAAGGAATGAAGAAGGGCAGAAAGACAAAGTTTTAAACAGATCACTAAAGGATCATTTCCATCTTACAAAAAAGGAACCTCTGGTCCAAATATAGAGTAACTAGCAAGATTTGTATTTACAACTTATGAAGTTCTGGAGAGATATTTAAGACTGGACTACTTCTTACTACATAAAATATATTAATCATAACCATTAGCAAGTGGATAGAAGTAGTTTTAAAGACAGGATTTGGTTGTCAAGAAAGTATTTTCTTTTTTCAAAGGCACTGGCCTCTGATATTAACTTGCCCATCAACAGGGAATGTGTGTAGGAAATCAATCCTTTTCTTATGATTAATCAGACAATAATAACAATGAACAATAATAATAAGAAGAGTGTTATTCTAAAGACAAGATTATTAGAAGACACACCTGCAGATTTCAAGAATCCTACAGAAAGTAGAACAGATATGATTTTTTATTTTTCTACAAGTGGCACTAGAAATATGGAATGGCAATCGCATAAAAAATAATTTTGGCTAAACTTTCAGAGATGGTATAATTGCACTGTAATTTGTAGATTCTATCCATAGCAAGAATCACCCCAAACTTTGTTCCAGTTATAATCAATCTATCTCAAGTCACAGAGTGATAAAAAAGGGGAAGTCCTATACCTACCAGCTCTATATATACATACACAAAGGTCCGAGGATGTGCAGCATGTAGATGATATAGATTTAAGATTTGATGGTACACTTCGAGCATCAGTCTTTGGGTCACGTCTTTTCCTTATTATAATATTCTCATTGAAACTGAATATCCTAGTTGTGAAGATTTAGAGCAGTCTGTGAGGATCAGTGCACTCCCCTTTGAGAAATCTGTCACTGTCATTTCACTGCTTGAGACTTATGAATGGGTCTATTGTTGCAAACAGCTGTAGCATGAAGACATTTAAGCTAGACATTACTGCCTGTGGTGTTTAGTGCTCCAAATATTTCAAACACTGACATTACAAATTATAGAAAGAGTTTAAAAGCAAAACAAAAAAAATGCTATCTGTATCGCCTATTTAACTCTCCTTTCCTTTTATGGTGTTGATCGCAATATAATGTTATTATGCTGGCCATGCATTTAATTCCAGGTAGTCAGAATGAAACAAGAAAGGCAAAGAAGGCTGCTTTATTCTATGGCAAAAATCTTATAATTTTGGAAACTTGGAGTAGAAAATGTAGTGACCATTATACCAGTCTCTCTCAGAGAGTAATTACTGTTCCACCGGTTGTCATTTCTCTGGTAAAAATTAATTGTCATGCATAAGCTCAGGGTAGTGAAACGTAAGTAGAAGACTTGAGTTGCCATTAATGATTTATTCATTTTAAAATACCTGATTGTGCTTCACTGATATAATTTTTTTTGTGCTTTTGGCATCTGGTGTTTCCTAAAATATTGGGAAAATAGCTCAGACAACAAGCAGAAGTTGTTTCTATTATAAACAAAGCCAGTTGTATGTTTGTGAAACAGCTGGTTCATACTGCCCATACCTTTCCACATCACACTAGAATAAATAGATATGGTTATTTTCTGCTGAAATTGTTAAAGTGGGCACTTCAGAATAATCTGATGCAGAATTATTCTCTTCTTTTGTTTTGTGGTGAATCTGTACAAGCTGTGTTAATGGCTCAGTCACCAGATGCATAAGACATCTGGTGTAAACTGACATTGTTAGGGCTCGCAAGATTAAAAGGTTCAGCTAATCACAGCTTTATTAATGAATTAGATTTGTTTTTCCTTAAAGAGCTTAAAATGACTTGGAGCTGACTCCCAAGGCAGTCTTTTCTAGGCAGTTTATAGGGCAGACCTGCTGAGTTTTAGCAGTGAAAATGTGCTACATCTTTCAAAACTACTCTCTAGTTACACATCTGATCTGCTTTCAAAACTGGTCAGAGACAAAAGACAACCTTCATGAGAAGCTCACTGGTCTCAGTAGAATGGAGATAATCACAAATACATGTCTACTTCTTCCTCCATACCTTCTTCCTTCTCAGATTATCCAGTCTATATCTTAACATTGTGACGCACAAGTGAATGGCTTTTACTGTTGATAAGTTCTCCTGAACATAAGTAGAAGGGTCCTCTTAATCATTATATGCTAAACAGGCTTGTTGTGATTCTGCAATGTTTTCATGACACAAAAGAAAGAAAGAAAAAGAAAGAAAGAAAGAAAGAAAGCTATTAGAATGCATTAAAATCAATCACTGACTAAGGATATATGCATACACACACACACACACACACAATGTAATATGTAGTTCCATCTTTGTAGGGAGTGCGGTAGCTCATAAGGTTAGGAAGCAGAGCTGATGATCGGCAGGCTCATCTCTGAGACCTGGTTAAGCTCCCATCACATGCTCCTGATGACCCAGCAGTTTGAAAACAGGAAACTGTGAGTAGATAAATGGGTACCATTTTGGCTGGCAATTTAATGAAAGGAAACCAAATGGGCATCCCCTGGGCAACAGTGAAGTCACTATGGGCCCCATTTTGTGTAAAATGGGCCTCTGTGACTAAAATGGGCCTCTGTGGCTCAGACTGGTAAGACAGTCTGTTATTAACACAGCTGCTTGCAATTACTGCAGGTTCTAGTCCCACCAGGCCCAAGGTTGACTCAGCCTTCCATCCTTTATAAGGTAGGTAAAATGAGGACCCAGATTGTTGGGGGCAATAAGTTGACTTTGTATATAAATATACAAATAGGATGAAGACTATTGCTAACATAGTGTAAGCTGCCCTGAGTCTTCGGAGAAGGGCGGGATATAAATGCAAATAAAAAACAAAAACAAAAAAACTATTCAATCTTTTCAACCCAGAAGTACTTAGGTGGTCCCAATAGGACTATAGTAGTAGTAATAGTCCCATCTCTCAATTTATTTTTTTCAAACAAAGCATTTGTGATAGACAATGGACACAGTAGAGGTCTTGAAAGCAGAAAGGAGGTAGGAACAACATTTAACTTGACAGGGATAGCTTCTATTTTAAGTTCCAGTTTAAAGTCGTAGTTACTTTTTTCCAAAGGGACAGTGTGATTTAAAAAAAAAAGACAAATAGAAAAGTGGTAGGGCAAAATAGGAAGAATACAGGTGAGTTTACCTTGCTGGGACACAGTGATTTCACAATTAAAACTTCCTCAGAAAGCACCATGGGTACATGTGTGCACATTGGGGTAAGTATTTAACGGCAGGCCAAGCTCTACATGTTGCATTTATAGTATTATTTATTTGTTACAAGAAATGTATGCTTTTCTCTCCCCCTTCTTCAGGGCATTGAAGAATATGTACCCCCAAAAATGGAAGAATGTTCAGATGCTGCCTAAAGTGGCATGGTCTGTCCATAGCTTTAATTTCTGTAGCTCAGAAAAAGCTCAAGCCCACTTACAATGGTCCCGCTTCTTTGGACAATGAATATTTAATTAGATGATGTTACATAATCAGGTAAGCCTCATGTGCAGTAGGTATTCTGTCATGAAAGACCTTTTGCTGCTGTGAGGAATTTTAAAAGTTAAGAACATATTCCTTAAAAATAAAGCATCATTTCTTCTCTTCAGAAAGGAATTTCGGCCTCCCTGATTTCTGTTTGTGCCCTTTATTTTTCTTTTCCCCATCTTCAGTAATGGGACAAAATACTTAGCAAAACATTAATGGTGTCATTTATGGTTTGGCAGTCTAATACACTTGAAATAAAATGAACTGTTCTTAAGCTAAGGGAAATTTAAACCTCTGGGATGCAATTTGGAAAAATTGCATATTTTATGCAGATTACCTTACAACTGCACCCAGGAATTTAAGAATCAAAGGGCTAGATGTTCAAAGTTATTGGAATTTAGCAGACAGGGAGACTAAACCAAATCAAATAACAACAGGAAAATTTTCCTGCTTTACAGTCACATTAAGCATTTTAACCCACATGACTAATACGTATGAATATACATTTATAGATTTGCATAGTAGCTTCCTTAAAGTCTGTTGAAGGTGAACTAAAAAAGTCTCTCATAGATTCAGTCCATATTTAAAGGGGAGAGAAGTTTGAAGGGAAATCATTTGAAAATCAGAAAAAGTCATTCAGTGATGATTCCTATTCCATATGCAGAACTACTAACTAACAATCAAAGGATATCACATTATAGGGAAAGTTCTGAATCACAAAATATGGCGCCTTAAAAATATTTCCTGGACCATGTTCCAGTATTCCAACATGGATTTCCATTTGCAAAATCTATTCATGGATTGTGTTTATAACAAAGCTGTCTGATCATCTGTCTGTCTCCATTGATTTTCTGGTAAATCCATAAGGGATACATATTATATTCCTGGCATCATTTCTGCTTCTTGCAAATGACACCCCACTTCCTAATCATGAACAGCTATGACTGAAACAACAAAATATCTATGTGTTTTTCCTGGCAGTTGATAATCACAATTTTCCATTTATAGGAGAAGCAGACCATTCTTTCTTTCTTTTTTGAAGGACTGCCGATATAGCATAACTTTGCCTTTACTATACATTTTCATCTTCCTGTATCCCATCAAACCTAGGAGGAGGGCACTGTTCATCTGGAATAATTTATGGTAATTTATCATTTTTCTTATTGATTCTCAAGATGATTACTTCCTCCTCCACCAACAAAATCTATTCTTAGCTCTATACTTTGATTAATCTCAGCTCCAGAGATAATATAACTGCTGGAAGAGCATAGATTTCAACAAACAAACAAATAAATAGATAAATGGTATACTAAGTACTGCAGAGTGACAGATGCCTCTAATTATACCCACCCATGCCTGCATATAATTGTTTCCATCGCTTATCATAATCGTATGTTCAGACTCCAAATTTATTTGAGGAGTGGGGGACAGACAAGCTGTTTCTAAAGTAGCCACTGTTTGAGCACTTTGAACTGCAACTTGACTTTGGGAAAGGTCGCACAATGCTATGTGGTGATATTCTGAGACCCCCCAGAAATAGTAAAACTTCATCTTTAACTTAAAAGAAGCAGATTAGAGTATGAAACAAGATGTTGGCCTACAGTAAGTGTTACTGCTAGGGAAATTAACTGGAATTTCATTGCAATTTGTGGTCTTTTCCCTGAAGTGCATGATCAGCAAATGTTTCTGGTAGTTAAACATAAAGGTAATTGATTTTAAAATATTAGATAAGTTTCAAGGAAAGCATCTTCATGTTGCTATGGTAGATTTCTATAGTGTGACTATTTTATTTATGTATTTATTTATATCCCACCTTTATTATTTTTTATAAGTAACTCAAGGTAGCAAACAAACCTAATCTTTCTCCTCCTACTTTCTGAACAAAAACAACCCTGTAAAATGGGTTGGCTGAGAAGGCCACCAAGGTCATCCAGGTGGATTTCATGCCTAAAATGGGACTAGAACTCATGGTATCCAGGTTTCTAGCTTGAGGCCTTAACCACTACACCAAATTGGCTCTCATTATGATCATGAACTCTGTGACTGTTAAGTTCGGGAAGTAACGAGGCTGGAGACCAGGGTAGTGACAACAGCTCTTTAATATAGGGTGAACCCAGCAACCTGGCTGGGGAAAAACCTCTCTTTATATACTGTTTCACCGGCGGCTTCAACCAATCAGCAACGTGCTTGATTCCCGCCAAAATATTTAAAGATACATAACACTCCTCCCCTCCCAGAAAACACTTTACCTCTATTTACATATTATTTACATGTTATTTTTCGACGTAGTCACGCAAATAACCTGGGCGTCTCCTGATTCTTTCAGACCTGCGCGGTTCAGTTCTTGGTAGTGGGTTGAGCTGGTCGGAGGGGCTGTTTGCTCCTCCCAGCTCTTTTTCTAGGCCGTCCGGCCCTGGATTACTTGCAGACTCTTTTTCTAGGCCATCCGGCCTTGGATTACTTGCAGAGTTTTCCCTGCTGTTTCCATCGGGAACCTGATGGCGTCGCTGGACCTCCCGGAATTCAGCTAAGTCTTGCGCCTCCCCCGGGTTATGGTCAGCTGTGGGTTCAAAGAATGAGTGGTCATGATCTGTCTCATTTAGCTCGGGTTGTTCGGCTATTCGTTTCCTTATCTGATCTATGTGGCGCCTCCATACTCGGTTGTCTTTTAACTCAACTAAGTATGATTTTGGACCGGTTGCTTTTATGATTTGCCCTGCGAGCCAACTTGGGCCGTCCCCATAGTTGCGGGCCCACACTCGGTCGCCTATGCCCATTTCTCTCGTTTTTTCCAGTTCCCCCTTGTAACCCTCTGGTGTGTAATGGGGATTCAAACGGTCCAGTGGGCACCGGAGCTTCCGTCCCATCAACAATTCGGCTGGGCTTCTGCCTGTAGCAGTGCTTGGGGTTCTATGCTGAACGGCCAGAAAGAAATCTATCTTTGTTTGCCAGTCACCTGGCTTGAGCCTGGACAATGCCTCCTTAGCGCTCCGGACGGAACGCTCTGCAAGGCCATTCGACGCAGGGTGGAAAGGCGCAGAGAGGGCATGTCGGATGCCCTCATCTGCCAAGTATTCCTCAAACTGGGCTGCCGTGAATTGCGGGCCGTTGTCGGATACCAGCGTGTCAGGCAGGGTTGCGCAGGGCTGCGATTACTGCCTCGGCTGTCATGGATTTCATGAGTATGATCTCCAACCATTTAGAGAAAGCGTCGACAACCACTAGGAAGGTTTGGCCGTGGAAAGGGCCAGCAAAATCAATGTGGATTCTTGACCAGGGCCCTTGGGGTTTTTCCCATTCCCTGACTGGGGCCGTTGGGGGTAGAGGTCTGGACTCTTGGCAAGCCTGGCATTTTCCTACCCTCTCAGCAATTTCTGAGTCCATAAGTGGCCACCACACATAGCTTCTTGCTAGCCCCTTCATCCTTACGATCCCTGGGTGACCCTCGTGGAGGAGGTCCAATACCCTTTCCCTCAATTTCTCCGGGATCACCACTCGATCGCCCCAGAGCAGGCACCCCCCTTGAGCCGAGAGCTCCTCACATTTTTTTACAAATTCCTTAAACCGTTCGCCCGGCGCAGCGGGCCACCCTCTTTGTACCCAACCGAGTACAGTCCTCAACGTAATGTCCCGGTATGATGCCCGAGCCACCTCCTTAGATGTGACTGGGCCAGAGTCCAAAGAGTCAATTAGCAGGATGGGCGTCCCCGGAGTGGGGTCTTCGATCGCCCCTGGTAGTGGGCATCTGCTTAACGTGTCCGCATGCCCCACTTCTTTTCCCGGTCGATGCTGCAGCTTGTAGGAGTAAGCGGCTAAGAAAATAGTCCATCGAGTCAATCGTGGCGAAAGTGCCACAGGCGTTGGTGATCGCCAGCCAGTATTCTAACAGCGGTCTGTGGTCAGTCACAATTTCAAAGTCTCGCCCAAAAACATATTCGTGAAACTTTTTTACCCCTGACACAATTGCTAGCGCTTCCTTATCTAACTGGCTATAGTTCCTCTCTGTGGAGGACATCGTTCTGGAGTAGAAGGCTATAGGGGCTTCTGTGCCGTTTGGAAGTCTGTGGCTGAGCACAGCCCCCACCCGTAAGGAGGCATCGCAAACCAGTAATAATGGCAATGAGCTATGATACTGGATCAGCAGGCTATCACTCGAGAGTAGGTTTTTTACTGCTTCGAAAGCCCTAGCTTCCAACTTTCCCCAAGACCAAACAGTATTCTTTCCCAGAAGCTTATGCAGCGGTTCAGCAACGGTCGCTTGTTTTTAAAAACCGCGTAAAATTCACTAGCCCCAGGAATGCCTGTAGCTCTGTTTTGTTTTTGGGCGCTGGAGCCTTTCTGATTGCCTTGACCTTGCTCTCAGTGGGGTGAATTCCTTTCTTGTCTATTCGGTAGCCCAAGAATTCGTGATTCTACCCCTATCTGGCATTTGTTCACTTTAACCTTTAGTCCGGCTGACGGAAAATGCCCAGAACTTTCTCAAACGCTCCCCAATTCCTCTCGTTTTCTGCTGATATCAATACATCATCGAAGTAGGGAACTACCCCTGGGAGCCCTTGCAGAAGTCGTTCCATTAAGTTTTGGAACAGCCCCGGTGCCACACTCACCCCAAATTGTAATCGGGTACACTTGAAGGCACCCCTGTGAGTTACAATCGTTTGGGCTTCGGCTGTGTTGGCGTCTACGGGCAGTTGTTGGTAGGCTTGAGCCAAGTCTAACTTTGCAAAGACTTGCCCTTGCCCCAACGAGTGCAGCAAATGTTGCACCACGGGAACCGGGTAAGCGCTTTTCTGTAAGGCTTTGTTTAACGTCGCCTTGTAGTCAGCGCAGATTCTAATTGACCCATCTGGTTTTACTGGGGTGACGATTGGCGTCTCCCACTTTGCGTGATCGACTGGCACCAGAATCCCCTGATTTATGAGCTTATCTAGCTCCTTGTCAATTTTAGGTTTAAGGGCAAAAGGGACTCTCCTTGCCTTTAACCTAATGGGGGCTACCTGGGGGTCTAAGTTGAAGGAAATCGGGGTCCCCTTGTACTTGCCCAGGCAGTCCTTGAAGACATCTTCGAACTCGTTCATGAGTATGTCTTTCAGGTTGCAGTCACTTCTGTAGATGCCAGTCACTCCCATGCCCAGTGCACGAAACCAGTCTAGTCCCAACAAACTAGGCAGGGTCCCTTCGACGATCGTGATGGGTAGGGTCTTCTTGTGTGGTCCGTATTCGACTCGGACAGAGGTGGTCCCTCGAACAGGGATGCGATTCCCTTGGTAGTCGTGGACTCGTAGCCTTTGTGTTTGCAGGTGGCGCTTCGCGACTGATGGCAACGACTTTGCCAAAGTGTCCCAGGACATGATGGTGATCGCTGACCCGGTGTCCACTTCGAGTCGGCACCGTACTCCTTCTATTTTGGGTTTGGTGAAGATCTTCTTCTCCACCCGGGTTGAGGCGCGGCTTATGACCACAGTCGTTTGGTTCGAATTCGCGCCCTTTTTGTTTGAGCCAATCGCGGGTCGCCTTGCCGATTCCGCGCTCTGATTGGCCGATTTGAATTTTCGGCGGGAAGGTTGGGGAGCTCGACAGACTTGAGCTAGGTACCCTTTCTTCTCGCACCGCCGACATGTAGCGTCCTTGAACTTGCAGTGTTGGCGCTGGTGTTGACCTCCGCAACTTCCGCATTCGTCCCGGTCTTCTTTGCCGCGTTTTTCGGTTCGACAAACCCCTTCCTCATCCTCACCGTCAGATTCGGTTTGGATCTCTTCTTGGTGCACCGGGGTTGACTTTGTGCTCGCCTTTGGTGTGAGAGGCTGTTGCAGGGTCTCCGCCGCTTGGGTGGACATTTCATGCGCTCTGGCTTCGTCCAGGGCGTTTGCCAGCGTCAGATTGCTTTTCGATAGCAGCCGCCTCCGCAAACGCATGTCTCGGACCCCCCGGATGAGTTGCTCCAACAACGCCTCGTCCAGGTCTCGGTACCCACAGTCTTTTGAGGCTTTCCGCAGGGCGGCCATGTAGTCACCGATGGATTCGCCCTCTAGCTGTCGGCGCTCTCCAAATTCAAAACGCCGCACGTATTTGGACGGCGTTGGCGCGAAATGGTTTTTTAGCAGGGTTTGCAGAGTTTGCCACGATACTGATTGTACCGGTGTTGGCTCTGCCAGGACTTCCGCGATGTCGATGACCTCGGGACCGCAGTGGCTCAAGAAGTATGCCCTTTTGCGGTTGTCTGGAACTCCTTGCAGTTCGTTCGCTTCTAGAAAGCTTTCGAAATGGGTCATGTACGTTCCCCATTTCTCTCTAGCTGGGTCAAACGGCGCGGGCGGAGTGTAACTGGCCATCTCCGCGTTTCTGCCCTGTATTTGCTGGGTTCGGTTCTTCCGTGCTTCAGCTCGGTTCTGGTGCTCCTTAGCCTCGGTATCCCATCCTCGTCGCCAGTGTTAAGTTCGGGAAGTAACGAGGCTGGAGACCAGGGTAGTGACAACAGCTCTTTAATATAGGGTGAACCCAGCAACCTGGCTGGGGAAAAACCTCTCTTTATATACTGTTTCACCGGCGGCTCCAACCAATCAGCAACGTGCTTGATTCCCGCCAAAATATTTAAAGATACATAACAGTGACCATTCAAATGGTGGACTATGGTCCCCATGACCTCTGGCTGTCACTACACTGATTGGGATTGGTGGTTATCACCAATTTAGCCAAGCTAAATCTGGGGAATGATAGATTTCTCAGCATTGTCTCGGATGCTTCTGATTAAGTTTTGGCTTACTCAATTCTAAGGTAGACTGACTGTTGGAGGCGCGTTATTGGCCCCAAAGGATAGGGTGCGCAACTTAGGTGTCCTCCTGGATGAGCGGCTGTCGTTTGAAGATCATCTGACGGCCGTCTCCAGGGGGGCCTTCCACCAGGTTCGCCTGGTTCGGCAGTTGCGCCCCTTCCTTGATCGGGATGCCTTGTGCACAGTCACTCACGCACTCACGCACTCGTTACCTCTCGCTTGGATTATTGTAATGCTCTCTACATGGGGCTTGAGGTGCACTCGAAGGCTTCAGCTAGTCCAGAATGCAGCTGCGCGGTGATAGAGGGAGTGTCGCGTACCTCCCATGTAACACCTCTCCTGCGCAGACTGCACTGGCTCCCTGTGGCTTTTCGGGTGCACTTTAAGGTTTTGGTTATGACCTTTAAAGCGCTCCATGGCTTAGGGCCTGGGTACTTACGGGACCGCCTACTGTTACCATATGCCTCCCACCGACCCGTACGCTCTCACAGAGAGGGACTTCTCAGGGTGCCGTCCGCCAAGCAATGTCGGCTGGCGGCCCCCAGGGGAAGGTCCTTCTCTGTGGGGGCTCCCACACTCTGGAACGAACTTCCCCCGGGTTTACGCCAAATACCTGACCTTCGGACCTTTCGCCGCGAACTGAAGACACATCTTTTTATTCGCGCGGGGCTGGGTTAACTTTTATGGATTTTATAGTTATTATTAATTTTAAACGGGGTTTTAGTTTTTATATATTTTTAAATTTTTAGGCAAATTATAATAAGTTTTTTAATTTTACATTTTATATATAGTGTCTTGTTTGTTTTTATTTGCCTGTACACTGCCCTGAGTCCTTCGGGAGAAGGGCGGTATAAAAATCAAATAAATGAAATGAAATGAAATGAAATAAGGTTAGTTCATGCTAGTAAATTTATTCCTAGAGAAAGGTAATACAATAACAGGTAAAATTAAGAGAACAGGATATCTTTGCAATGATTTCTACCGTCTGAAACTCTAGAAATGAATAATGGATCCAAGCAGTCTTGATCCATTATAGTTCTTGTTCCTAGATTGAACTATATTTAATTAATGTGAATGGATTAAGTAAATTCAGAGAAAGATTCAACCTCTGTAGCTTCTTCCTAGAGTTCTGTCAGATTTCTGTGCTTCATTTTTTAAAAAAGATTCCTTTGACAAATGTACATTGCCCCAAAATTTAAACCATTAATTTACTTGCATATCAGTCATTCCCACTCCCTGACTTTAGTAGACTGCAGCCTAATAAAATATTTATCACTTTATTTTCTAAACACTGAATAAGTAACACTATCTCTTTGCCTGGTTGCATGATAAACTAACATGAAAGGACTGAACCAAGGAAAAGAAACAATTGTTGCCCTCTGAGCTGTGGTTGATTTTGTGGTTTATACCAGTTTAGCAGGTAGAACCAATATAATTAGGATTCAGAAGAGAAAAAGAAGCAGGGAGAAATATCATTTGTCATCTTGGTGTTCCTCTTTTTTTTTAAAAAAGAAGTGAAGGAGAAAACAGAATGTTCATATTATATTAGTATTTAGAACATTGTGGATATTTACACTCTTTATGAATGCATAATACATATATTACAAATCACTACATGGATGGGATTTAGGAGCAGATAATATTTTCTTGAAAACAATTTTCCCAAAATGTTTTGAATCAGCATTTTTGCGTGCACTATGCTGTAGTAGTCCTGTAATTAATCAGGAGGTTTGCAAGCACCCGGGACAAACTTCTGAGCATTTGCACAAAATATATCTCTGGCTGCTGGAAAGGATATGATTGAATAGAAGAATAAACACACCACAGTCTAAGTTAAATTGATATAAGAGCTTCACAGAACTTTTTTTTTAAAAAAAATCATCTGTTCACCAATGCTTTGTGAATCTTATTTAGATTGAACTCAATTGCTTAGGATACATTTTAGAATGTATTTTAGAAGTGGCTGTATTGTATATTTGGGGAAATGTAGTTCCAAAAACAGAAGGAATCCAATTATTGAATAAAACTTTTTTTAGGCAATTACAAGCTTTATTTTTTGATATTTATATATGTGTGCATCAAGAGTCAGTTTGGGACAATAAATTAGGCATCAGGCTAGAAATTGGGAGACTATGGGTTCTAGTCCTGCCTTAGTCACAAAGCCAACTGGGTGACCTTGGAATAGTTACTGTCTCACCCCAGGAAACAGGCAATGACAAACCACTTTTGAAATCTTGCTTATAAGACTTGCTTATAAGCACTAAAACAAAACAAACAAACATATAAATAAAAATAAAAATGGGAGCATGTGTTCCTTAAATCTCTTCACATGGACATCCACTGTATGTAGATATGAAGTAGGGAGAATGCTCACGAACACATGGATTGGAATCTCCTGCCATATTACCTTTCTGGCTTTATCAGTATTCATTTGGACCTGGGGAGTGTAGCTGAAATATGAGAAAGTTTTGCAAGGGACAAATGCCATCTACAGATAGTCCCCAATTTTCAACCACAATTGAGACCATAATTTTCAACGTTAAACAAGGTAGTTGTAAAGTGATTCACATCCAATTTTACAACTTTTTTTTTTTGCCATGGTTGTGAATAAATAAATAAATAAATAAAATCTGACTTTCCCCATCAACTTACGGTAGCTTTTTGGAAGCCAGCTGAGAAGGTTGAAAATAAGCATCCAAATTTTCAGCATATGACTGTGGGGATACGGCAATGGTTGTAAGTGTGGGTACTGGTTCTAAGTCACTTTTTCCAACCACTGTAACTTTGAGCAGTTTCTAAATGAAGGGTTGTAAGTTGGGGACTATCCGTAGCTCAGTTTTCAGGCTGTAATTATCCACAAAATTACCTACAGATGCAATGAAAGCAGGGGTGAAATGCTTCTGGATCGGACCGGCTCGCGCGATTTGGTAGCGATGGCAGCTGCTGGTTCGGAGGACCGGTAGCAAAAATCCCTGGCCCCGCCCCCTGCCTCTGCTGAGCCCCACCATCAGCAGAGGTTTTTTTTTACTTTTAAAAGAAGATTTTGCTTCAGCCGAAACAAGAAGCTTTTGAGGATCCCGCCCCTCAGCTGAGATCGGCAGAGCCTTTAAACTTAAAAAATAATCATTAAAGGCTACTCTGGGGATCTCACCTGAGTTCCTCATCAGCAGAACCTTAAAAATATGTTTTCTGTAGAAAACATGTTTTCTGTTTTCTGTAGAAAACATGTTTTCTGTTTTCTGTAGAAAACATGTTTTTTGTTTTCTGTAGAAAACATGTAGAAAACCTTCTTTTAAGAGAGTCTAAGACACTTACCTGATTACTGATCGACCTCGTGGCTTTTTTCCCAGCTGGAAAGCCCCAGTTTCATTTTCAGCACCAGACAGAACTAATCTAACTTAGTTAATCTATTTCATCACTGAGTGATTAATGCTAGCTGGCTTTCCTGGCTGAGGAACTCTGTGAATTGAAGTCCACAAACCTTAATAATAAAATAAAATATTTGTGCAGCTTTCTGAGATTTAGTGTGTTTCTGTAGTGTTTCACTCTAACTACACAAACACACAAAATCTCAGAAAGCTGTATGTGGTATTTTGTGTGTGTGTGTGTGTGTCAGTTGTGTTGTGTGTGTGTAAAGTGTGAAAGTTGGTTTTTGGGCTTTTTGTGGCTGTGTGAAATGTGAAGTGCAGCTGCTTTTACATTGTGTGTGAGTCAGTTGTGTTGTGTTGTGTTGTGTTGGGTGTGTGTAAAGTGTGAAAGTTGGTTTTTGAGCTTTTTGTGGCTATGTGAAGTGTGAAGTGCAGCCGCTTTTACATTGTGTGTGAGTCGGTTGTGTTGTGTTGTGTTGTGTGTGTGTAAAATGTGAAAGTTGGTTTTTGGTACCTCTTATTGTTTTTTTATACTTTGTTTATTATTTTTATTATTTATTGTTATTGGCCACACCCACCCAGTCATCTGACTACCAAGCCACTCCCACAATTAAGCCACGCCCACAGAACCAATAGGATTTTTTTTTAGATTTCACCCCTGTGGCAGCCCCTGAGATATTGGAACACTGCTATCATGTCACCCCTGATCCTTCTTTTCATTAAACTAGACATACCCAGCTCCTATAACCATTCTTCCTATGTTTTAGCCTCCAGTTCCCTAATCATATTTGTTGCTCTTCTCTGCACTCTTTTTAGAGTCTCAGTATCTTTTTTACATTGCGGCGACCAAAACTGGATGCAGTATTCCAAATGTAGCCTTACCAAGGCATTATAAAGTGGTATTAACACTTCATATGATCTTGATTCTATCCCTATGTTTATGCAGCCTAGAATTTTGTTTGATTTTTTGGCAGCTGCTGCATGCTGCTGGCTCATATTTAAATGATTGTTTGCTAGGACTCCAAGATCCCTCTCAGAATTACTACTATTGAGTGAGGTACCACATATACTGCACCTGTGCATTTTGTTTTTCTTGCCTAAATGTAGAACCTTACTTTTTTCTCCATTGAATTTCATTTTGTTAGATGGCGCCCAATGTTCAAGTCTGTCAAGATCCTTCTGTATCTTGAGCCTATCTTCTGGAGTGTTGGCTATTCCTGCTAGCTTGGTGTCATCTGCAAATTTGATGAGTTCCCCATCCATACCCTCGTCCAAGTCATTGATGAAGACATTGAAGAGTACTGGGCCTAAACAGAGCCTTGGGGTACGTCACTGCATACTTCCCTCCACTTATCATCCACTTATGATTGTTTAAGAGCCAAATATACGTACATGGAAAAGAACAATCTCAAATCTTACTTGTCCCCATCCCTGTTTCTTTTTCCCACAGAATAGATCTTTAATCTTTCATAAACTTCTGGATGCTGACAAATGATATTAGGAGGCAAAGAACAATGCCCATTTTTTATGTGCATCTGAAATTTTAAAATGTTTGATATATTTTTGTGCAATTATTTTCAGGAATGTTGTTCTGCTTTATCTGATAGGTTACAATTTGGATTTATATATCCAACCATCACAGCCTTTTTGATTTGAGTTTAAAAGGATAGGTCAGAGCAAGAAATCTTTATGTGCAACATTCTTTCAGATCATCAGTGACTTTGAAACTACAAGTTGGAACCTGAAAATAAAATAGCAGTATTCCTGACTGATAGATATATATATATATATATATATATATATATATATATATATATATATATATATATATATATATATATATATATATATATATATATATATATATATATATTGAAGTGTCTTGGCGGCGTTTCGAAGTCTCATTCGTCATCTTCAGGCTTCAGCCTGCTTTCTGGGAGCAATGTGTGATCGCACCTATTTCTTCCTTTTAACTGCTAGTGGGGGTTTGAACTGATTGGGTGGGAGCTTGGCTGTGCTCTGATTGGCTGGGGTTTTTCTGTGCTCTGATTGGCTGGGGGTGTGTCCTGTGTTGGTGGGGGCTTGGTTGTGCTCAGTCTAATCTGTGCTGCAGGGGGATTTGAGCTGGTGAGCTGCACTGCTGCTGTTTGGCTTCGTGTTCGTGGTCGTGCTACATCTTCGTAGTGGGTGTCAGTCTGCTGCATGTATGGATTGGAGAGGTTTGAAGTGGCTAATGTTGCAGCTGCGGTCTGGCTTCTGGTCCTTGGTCGTGCTTCCTGATCAGTGTGGGTTTGGGTGTGCTTTCTGGGTGGATGTGGTGGTGACATCCTGTGTGGACCTCGTGAGTGTGGAATGACACCAGACCCACACTCACGAGGTCCACACAGGATGTCACCACCACATCCACCCAGAAAGCACACCCAAACCCACACTGATCAGGAAGCTTGGCCAAGGACCAGAAGCCAGACCGCAGCTGCAACATTAGCCGCTGAACCTCTCCAATCCATACATGCAGCAGACTGACACCCACTACGAAGATGTAGCGTGACACGAAGCCAAACAGCAGCAGTGCAGCTCACCAGCTCAAATCCCCTGCAGCACAGATTAGACTGAGCACAACCAAGCCCCCACCAACACAGGACACACCCCAGCCAATCAGAGCACAGAAAACCCCAGCCAATCAGAGCACAGCCAAGCTCCCACCCAATCAGTTCAAACCCCACTAGCAGTTAAAAGGAAGAAACAGCTGCGATCACATTGCTCCCAGAAGCGAGCTGAAGCCTGAAGATGACGAATGGACTTTCTTCAACGCCAAGACACTTCCAATTTTACACGGGAGAAAACCCAACAACCAAAGACCTATATATAACCCCACTAGCAGTTAAAAGGAAGAAACAGCTGCGATCACACATTGCTCCCAGAAGCGAGCTGAAGCCTGAAGATGACGAATGAGACTTCGTCGAAACGTCGCCAAGACACTTCCAATTTTACACGGGAGAAAACCCGAACAACCAAAGACCTATATACAAACACCCGTGAAAACCTCAGAAAACAAATATATATATATATATATATATATATATATATATATATATATATATATTTAATAGATGATGATGTAGCAGGCAGGAAAAATATCCTTCTCTAGGCTATGTCTGCATTGCAGCATTAAAATTGCTTTAGCTGGTAAAGCAAGTATCTATTATTCAGTTGACCTCAGGAACCAATTGCAATCTGGTTGGAACTCACTGATATTGGAAGGCATCACTTAAAGGCCAAATTTGACTTGCTAAGCAAAAGTATCAATTTTTTAAAAAAGAGATGTAGTGAGACCAAAAGCTACAATCACAGTGTTCAAGCTAAATGAGTTTTCTTCATTGATTACATGGTATTATAATTTTGATCTACCCCTGTGCCAGTGGCATCACATCCATGAATATGATGTAAGTGCCATTTCAAAGCAGCAAATTCCATTTTAGAAAGAACAGATCTGACTGTTCACATTTTTACTGGCACAGAATAGGAGGCATCTAACAGTAAAACCAAGCAGGGCAATTTTTAGTAGGGAGAATAAAGCTAGAAAGTTTAAAACCAGATTTGTTGGTAAGATTTCAAAAAACAAAACAAAACAAAAACCCTAAAAAACTCCTTGATTGGGGTGAAATGCTCCCGGATTGGACTGGCTCACGCAATCCGGTAGCGATGGCAGCTGCTAGATCGGAGGACCGATACCAAATATCCCTGGCCCCGCCCCCTGCCTCTGCTGAGCCACACCATCAGCAGAGTTTTTTTTTTTTACTTTTAAAAGCTGGTTTTGCTTCAGCCGAAACATGCCTTTAAAAGTAAAAAAAAGCCTTTGAGGATCCTGCCCTCAGCTGAGATCGGCAGAAACTTTAAACTTTAAAAAAAAAAATTAAAGTCTCCTCTGGCGATCTCACCTGAGTTCCTCATCAGCAGAACCTTACTTATACTCTTACTTGTAGAAAACATGTTTCTACAAGTAAGAGTAGAGATTCTAAGGCACTTACCTGATTACTGATGAACGCATGGCTCTTTTTCCAGCCTGAAAGCAGTTTCACTTTCAGCCAGACAGAATCAATTGCTTAGCTAACCTAGTTCCTTGGTGATCAACTGGCTGGCTTGGCTGGCTGAGGAACTCTGGGATTTGAAGTCCACAATAAAATAAAATAAAATAAAATAAAATAAAATAATAAAATAAAATACTTGTGCAGCTTTCTGAGATTTGGTGTGTTTTTGTAGTGTGTCACTAACTACACAAACACACAAAATCTCAGAAAGCTGTATGTGGCATTTTGTGTGTGTGTGTGTGTGTGTGTGTGTGTGTGAGTTGTGTGTGTGTAAAGTGTGAAAGTTGGTTTTTGAGCTTTTTGTGGCTGTGTGAAGTGCAGCTGCTTTTACATTGTGTGTGACTCAGTTGTGTTGTGTTGTGTGGGTATAAAGTGTGAAAGTTGGTTTTTGGTAGCTCTTATTGTTTTTTATACTTTGTTTATTATTTTTATTATTTATTATTATTGGCCATGCCCACCAAGTCATCTGACCACCAAGGCACGCCCACCAATTAAGCCACCTCCACAGAACCAGTAGGGAACATTTTTAGATTTTACCCCTGTCCTTGATCCTATGAATGAGAAAATGAGAAATTCCCCACACCTGTGGATCTACAAATTGCAAACGGCAAATTGGAATTTTTGCCATTTCAGCTGAGGTAGAAAAAAAACTGGAGCACATGGATCATTTTATGACAAAGGTATTAAATATAATGGTATTAAAACAAATCAAGCAAGCTTTCTTTCAAGATACTTTGGATTTACATTATTTTTCTGCTGTTTACATTATTTTTCTGCTGTTATTTGTCCACCCTTTTCATCTAGCAATTGTCTATCTGTGTTTGTGTGTGTTAGTTTGAAGTCTGAAATTGTCCTAAAGTGTCCAGAATCCTACACAGTATTTCAGATATGGTCATTGTTAAGTAAAGAAGAATGACTACTTTCTGTATCTTTGATACAATGCTTGTATCAAAGCATTGCAGGCCAGAACTCTAATAAGCCTTCTAGCACAGGGGTCTGCAGTCTTGGCAACTTTAAGCCTATTGGACTTCAACTCCCAGAATTATGAAAAATAGGCAAACACAAAAGACATTCAGTTCTAAGAATTATAGAAACTTACAAACTTGCTTTAAAAATTTCTATGGAGATTCTTGATCATCCAGGTCATGGTTGTCTCAAAAGTACTTTTCCAAAAGGCAACTGGACTTTCTTGTTTTTTCCTTGAAAAAGTTTTGCTTTTCATTCAAGAAGTTTCTTCAGTTCTGGAACAGAACATTTCTTGGATAAGAAGAACATTTTCAAGGAAAAAAATCAAGACATGTTTTAAAAGTGCTTTTATAATTTTTCTGAATGACAGGACATGCATAGACAAGTGCATTTTCATATATTGAATCATTCTTCTGTGAACCAAGGTAGAAAGTCAGTTTGGTGCCGTGATTAAAGTGCTGCTGTAAAAACCAGGAGGCCATGAATAATAAGTCTGCCTTAGGCATGAAAGCCACACACACACACACACACACTTGTGTGTGTGTGTGTGTATACAGAAGAGTTGGAGGAAGGCACTTCTATGCAATAGATGTTCAGGTGCCAATATGAGTGGAGTGGGCAGAAAAAGAACAAGAGCAAGATTTGATGCCTTAATGGTGAATAAATCTTTTAAGTTGTTGGCCCATGAAACTAAAAGGCCTCATTTGAACTGTAGTTTGTCTAACTAAACACCTTAGTAACTGATGGACTGCATATGCTTGCCTACGAGTACAAAAAAGACCTTTGTCTAGAAACAAAAAGTGCAGTTTCACCAATTGCTTTCCAAACATGTGTTGGATATAATGTACCTTGATTACTTTGAAATATGGTTTGTACCTTGCTCACCTATCACCTGCAGTTTCTTTGACAATTTTGTGTATAGCCATAGAAATTTAAAAGGCTAAAAATAGCTAACTGAAAGCAACTGTAATACAGAATGTCTTTATTGTTAAAAACAGTGAATAAGACTTGCAATGTATGCAAGTTTGAAAGGGAATATAACAGAATAACAGAGTTGAAAGGGACTTTGGAGGTCTTCTAGTCCAACCCCCTACCTAGGCAGGAAACCCTACACCACTTCAGACAAATGGCTGTCCAATATCTTCTTAAAAACTTCCAGTGTTGGAGCATTCACAGCTTCTGGAGGCAAATTATTCCACTGATTAATTGTTCTCCTTATTTCTCCTTAGTTCTAGGTTGCTTCTCTCCTTGATTAGCTTCCACCCATTGCTTCTTGTCCTGCCTTCAGGTGCTTTGGAGAATAGCTTGACTCCCTCTTCTTTGTGGCAGCCCAGGGGTGAAATGCTACCGGTTTGGACCAGCCTGCCCGATCCGGTAGCAATGGCGGCTGATGGTTCAGAGAACCAGTAGCAAAAATCCCTGGACCCACCCCCTGTTCCTGCTGAGCCGCTCCATCATCAGAGATTTTTTTTTTTTACTTTTAAAGCAGTTTTTCTTCATCCGAAAACATGCCTTTAAAAGTAAAAAAAAAGCCTTTGATGATCCTGCGGCTCAGCTGGGATCGTCAGAACCCTTTATACTCTTTTTTTTAACAACTCTTCGCCCGAAGAGGTTGTAAAAAAAAGGTTTTAAAAGGCTCCCCTGGCGATCCCAGCTGAGTTCCTCATCACCAGAACCTTAAAAAACATGTTTTCTACAAGCTCTTTAGCTGAAGAGCTTGTAGAAAAATCCTTTTAAGACAGGGGTCTCCAACCTTGGCAATTTTAAGCCTTGTGGACTTCAACTTTGCTGGCTGGGGGATTCTGGGAGTTGAAGTCCACCAGGCTTAAAGTTGCCAAAGTTGGAGACCCCTGTTTAAGAGGTTCTGGGCTGATGAGGGAACTTCAGCTGGGATCGTCAGAGGAGCTTTTAAAATCTTTTTTTCCTCTGGTGATCCCAGTTGAGTTTCCTGATCATCATAGGCTTTTAAAATCATTTTTAACAGCCCCCACTTACAAGAGCCCCCACCCATGCCCACCCAATGCAATCTTAATTTCTCTCTTTTAAAAGCTATTTTCTTCCTCTGAGTCTGGTCTTCCAAAATGTCCAGTTTAGACTGTAACCTATACTAACTTAGACTGTAAATTTTAGATAATCTTTAGCTTTCTTTGAATAAGCAAAATAAAAAATAATTGGAATATCCTGTCCCTTTTTCAGTTGTTAAAATTATCAAGGAACAACCCATATTATTTAGGAAAAAAAATAATATATGACAGATATATTAAGTGAGGATGGGCAAGTATTTGGCTGCAAAAATTATGTATGATGACTGATTGTGGATTGGGTTCATCCATGAACATATACACCTGCACATATATACCAGTACATATTTACCCACATTGTAAATTGTACAAACACAAAGCCTCTTCCTCTAACGTGATGAGGAGATGTCTTTTCACCTCAATGGGGAGAAAGGATGGTCTATTTGGTCTGTCAAATAGATATGTAAGAACAGAATTCTTGAGTGAGATGAATATCAAGACAACATACTATTTGCCTGTTGCTTTCAGCAAGATGGAAGCAGCTATTTTGGGTGCAAGAAAGTTGGCTGTTGATTGGGTTGAACTGCTGAATTGAATTCTACCTTGGCAACATCTGGAGTGTAAAGAGTTTCCACCCAGTGCACATTATTCTTAAACATACCAACATCTTAAGATAATATCTCTAGAGCAGTGTGATATAATGGTTAAATTAACACTTGGAGGATCCAAATTGAAGTTTTTTGGGTTTTTTTTTGCATTTATATCCCGCCCTTCTCCGAAGACTCAGGGCAGCTTACACTATGTCAAGCAATAGTCTTCATCCATTTGTATATTGTATACAAAGTCAACTTATTGCCCCCCAACAATCTGGGTCCTCATTTTACCTACCTTATAAAGGATGGAAGGCTGAGTCAACCTTGGGCCTAGTGGGACTTGAACCTGCAATAATTGCAAGCAGCTGCTGTTAATAACAGACTGTCTTACCAGTCTGAGCCACCAGAGGCCAGTTCATCCTAAATCATTAGATAACTTTGGGTCAGTCACTCTAAGATTAAATTTTATCTATGCTGGCTTATGATTCTGAATAAAATGTATCATATACTGTAATTCTAACAATAAAGAAACCTGGGATTAGAAATAGTGATAAAAAAAGATGATAAAAGTTTGGAAAGGAGAAAAATGTTGACTGCTTTCAGGCTGACTTTATTTAGTTATATATTTTAAATTGATGGCATTACAAAGAACTTTTCATAATACAAAAACCTAACAAATGTTGACAAATAATGTATGCCAAGCATACACTAAATAAGTATTCTGGCTTTCCCTCTCGAAAAATAGATCAACAGGCTTTAACACTAAAACCAAACATGAAATATCTTGCAGATTCATAACTCATATTCCTCTAACAAAATGAACTATATGAGTTTGTAACTGGAAGATTCTGCACCTATGTTCATAAACCATACCTGGGCTGTTTACATGTCTATAAAATGGTGAAAAGAGAAATTTTTGTATCACTTATTATCCTCATCCTCAGGTAATTTTGTGAATTTTTGCAGCAACATATTCTATCATAAAATTCAAGAAATTTGATGGAGTTCCAAAGAAGCGATCAGCAAAAAGTTAGACATGGATGTATTCACATACGTTCACATCTAAACATATGTGTGTTAATAGTTAATATTCATAATGATATAACACTATTCCTCAAAGGTCCACTGAATTTACATGTTTGTACATTGGATTATTGTAACAAATGAAAGCAAGTCAGTTTGATCTACAGGCTAGAAAGGAGATACTATGAGTTCAAGTCCTACCTTAGCCATGAAAGCCAGCTTGAGTGACTTTGGGCCAGTCATCTCTCCTAGCCCAACTCATGTCACAAGGTTGTTGTTGTGGGGAAAATAGGAGGAGGAAGATGTGTTGGATATATTTGTTGCCTTAGGTGGTGTGCAGAAATAATAAAGCCGGGATACAAATAAAGGAAAATAAAACAAATAAATAATAATATTGGCTGTTCTCAAAAAAGCTAAGCACAATAGAAACCCAATAGAAAATAACATGCCTGAAAACTGGGAGACTGAAAAAGCATCCAAGAAAAAGGCAATGGAAGGAACTTATGTTGTGTTGCCAAGAAAACAACATGGCCATCTCCAAGTTCAAAACACAAGTTCAAAACATCAGTTCAAAACACAGTTCAAAATGGACTTATATTTGTTTTCGAACCTGTTTATGAGTACTATCTGTCAATTATGAGCTGGGATAACCATACCAATAAGTCAGCCAATATGAACTGTTTGGTGACTGAGAGCGATGTCAGACAGGGAGCCTGGGCATGGCTTAGCTTGGCTGATTTGTATATATAATAATAACAACAGAGTTGGAAGGGACCTTGGAGGCCTTCTAGTCCAACTCCCTGCCCAGGCAGGCAACCCTACACCATCTCAGACAGATGGTTATCCAACATTTTCTTAAAACTTTCCAGTGTTGGAGCATTCACAACTTCTGCAGGCAAGTCTTTCCACTTATTAATTGTTCTAACTGTCAGGAAATTTCTCCTTAGTTCTAAGTTGCTTCTTTCCTTGATCAGTTTCCACCCATTGCTTCTTGTTCTACCCTCAGGTGCTTTAGAGAACAGCCTGACTCCCTCTTCTTTGTGGCAACCCCTGAGATATTGGAACACTGCTATCATGTCTCCCCTAGTCCTTCTTTTTATTAAACTAGACATACCCAGTTCCTGCAACCGTTCTTCATATGTTTTAGCCTCCAGTCCCCTAATCATCTTTGTTGCTCTTCTCTGCACTCTTTCTAGAGTCTCAGTATCTTTTTTACATTGCGGCGACCAAAACTGGATGCAGTATTCCAAGTGTGGCCTTACCAAGGCATTATAAAGTGGTATTAACACTTCATATGATCTTGATTCTATCCCTCTGTTTATGCAGCTCAGAACTGTCTTTGCTTTTTTGGCAGCTGCTGCACACTGCTGGCTCATATCTAAATGGTTGTCCACTAGGACTCCAAGATCCCTCTCACAGGTACTACTATTGAGCAAGGTACCACAAATACGGTACCTGTGCATTTTGGGTTTTTTTGCCTAAATGTAGAACCTTACTTTTTTCACTGTTGAATTTCATTTTGTTAGTTAGCGCCCAATGTTCAAGTCTGTCAAGATTCTTCTGTAACTTGAGCCTATCTTCTGGAGTGTTGGCTATTCCTGCCAGCTTGGTGTCATCTGCAAATTTGATGAGTTCCCCATCTATCCCCTCGTCCAAGTCATTGATGAAGACATTGAAGAGTACTGGGCCTAAAACAGAGCCTTGGGGTACTCCACTGCATACTTCCTTCCATGTGGATTTAGTTCCACTGAGGACTACACGTTGAGTGCGGTTGGTCAGCCAATTAGAATCCATCTGGTGGTGGTGCTGTCTAACCCACATTTTTCTACTGTATCTAGTAGTAGGTTATGGTCTACTTTATCAAATATATATAAGAGTGTTTCTGGATTCTGAGTTCTGGTTGTTCTGGTTCTGGCTTCTGCTTCATGAAGTATTGTATACATGCATCATGCTTTATATTATTGTGTATAAACAAGTTTCTTCTATAAATGAATCCTGCTGAGTTATTTACTTGAGTGCTGGTTGGATTCCTGCAAACTCTAATACCATCCATATTATTCAAATCTGTTTTCTTTGTTCCTTTTGTTCTTTTGTTCACCATGGTTTAATATAATAAACAGATCATTAAAATATTATTATACTTTGGATCACATTGGGAAATAGTCAGTTCAATTCTCTGAGTAAAAGTCATTATTGAATGTAACCTTGGGAAGCAAAAGCTAGACCTTGAATTTCTGCCCAATATGAAATACCTTTGGGAGTTATATCTTTAAATAAGATATAACTCTTATACGAGGAACTGGTTTATGTTTTTTTTTAAAGTACTCCCAGAAAGACCACTTGATGACCCCATTCCAGATGCCTTCCCTTCATGTGAAATATAGGACAGAATTAGTCAAAGCTATTAACTTTTTAGTAATTTATTACCTATGAAACTCCTTGGAAAGAATAGTGAAAACTACTGCAGGTCATTGGACCATGTATGTTTATGTATGTTTATGACTATGCGTCTTTGTTCTGTTTTATCTAAGTATAAAATATTAACCGCCTTATTATAAACATATATTTTAGTGGACAATATTCTTATGAAATCCATGTATGTATTGTATATTCAAAATATTTATATTTCAGAACAATGATATACAAAGTTAAAATGACACCCCCCAAAGACAAACTATATTCAATAGATTTATCCAAAAAGGTCAGATTTTTATACCTTCAAATAACAGGAACCCAACAATTCAGTCCTATATTTGTTTATTTAGAATTCAGCTAACTTGTATTATTTTGTTAGCTCTGAGATCATGCTGCTTCGGCTCTGCTTTGCTTTGATGGCAGCCTGCCATAATATGCCATAATATGGGGGGAGAAGGAAAGGTAGGATACTGGGAAAGGGTTTAACAGGAACCAGAAATGCCAACTACAGTTGAATGATCCAAAGACACAGGCATGGAAATGGAATGCAAATGGAATGCAAATGCCCACCAAAGAGGCACCAAACATAGAACTGTTAATTTGAACTTTATAGGACAAATTTCCCTGGGAGAAGGGAAAAAGATTTGGCTTGGCAAGGAAACTTTTATATTTGGCTTTTCTTACACTGTAACCATTTGGCTTTAGTAAAAGTATATCTTTTTCTACAAATGGAGTTGAGGGTCTTTCTTTCTTAAATACCAAGCTGGGATAGGTCTGACATTTTAATAAAACTTAGAATTAAGCCAACTGGTATTACTTTATAAAACCAATTCTTAGATAAGTGACTTAAGCAATTAAAATGCCACAACTAACCAGCAAATAAAACTTTGTATAAACTTATCTTTAGTAGACAAAGTTCTTTTCACGACATTTTAATTGAATGCACAGGGCAAAGCAACGAAGAGTCCAGGCAAACACAGGGAAATTTAGTGGAAGCCCTGCAGTGGTGGGTTTCAATTTTTTTTTACTACTGGTTCTGTGGGCGTGGCTTGGTGGGCGTGGCATGGCTTGGTGGGCATAGCTTTGTGGCATGGCAGGGGAAGGATACTGTAAAATCTCCATTCCTACCCCACTCCAGGGGAAGATTACTGCAAAATCCCCATTTCCTCCTGATCAACTGAGACTTGGGATGCAGAGAATAGATGGGGGCAGGGCCACTCAGAATTTTTACTACCAGTTCTCCGAACTTCTCAAAATTTCCGCTACCGGTTCTCCAGAACTGGTCAGAACCTGCTGAAACCCACCTCTGAAACCCTGTGATATCCTTTTATTTTTGGCCCAGAGTTTTTCCTGTTACTTTCGTAGAAATTTCACGGTTGTCATTTTGCCAACACTCTGTGTTTGCATTATAAATCAAAGATCTGTAACATTAAAAAGAATAAATGTCAACATGACAAGTGTAAATTAAATACTTCTAAAACAAATTCTGCCAACAGTAAATATTAGTAAAGATTATGTCCTTTGTGCATATGTGTGGGTCATTCATTCCACACATACACATACACATACATTTTTTTAAAAAAATGTATGCATAACAAATATTAAAAGGAAATTCTAAGGAGAGCATTGGGAAAAGGATAAGCGTATAAATTTTAAGTAAACAGATTACATTCACTAACAGGCAAGAATTAGTATGCTTGAAATAGAAGGTTTAGGGACAAAGATTAATAACCAAGGAACTTGAAATAATATGGAAGGCATAATAAGATTGGATAACCATTTGTCTGAAATGGTATAGGATTTTTTGCCTAAGCAGAGGGTTGGACTAGAAGACATCCAAGGTCCCTTCCAACTCTGATATTATATTGTCAGTATATTGTCAGTGTATTGAAAATAGCAAAATTTGCTGAAAGTTTAAATGTGTATTGAAAACATATTATCTTACCTGCACTTATTTATACGTTATATCCTTGAAAAAGACAGATATATTTAGATCCATATTTGTTGTTATAAGTGGAGAAAAAGAAACACTAAACTGCAGTTGGGTAGATATCCTCAAGGCAGAGAAAAGATACACAGAATTAATAGCTAAATATATTCATAATTGCAGAGGAAAATATATTGATAGAAGATTCTTGGGTAATGGACTCCAGCTGAGTAATTATGACCATTATAACTTCACAGAGAGTAAATGAGGATGAATAGATATTATAGCACAGACTGATAACAGGGAAATCACAGAACTGAGGTCTGCTTTATCCAAAGTAGACATTCATGTATAGTAGGACTGCGCAGATCCCATCCAATCTACTAGGAGGCTCCCAAATAGCTGGACTTGGTTATTCCAGAAAGTAATTTGTTTTAACTCAATTCCCAGATTAGAAGTAGATTCAGAAATAGCAACAACATGCAATTCATTTTTGCTGGATTCTAGCATTAAATATTTCTTCTTTTTCAAGGACATATTTCTCTATTCCATTCTTTAACTGAAAAAAATTGTGACTATTAGTATATGTAATCATTTAGCTCTTTGGAAAATGAACATTGGCTTCTGTGTGCAACAGGATAATACTTTCAGCATTTAGAATAAAGTGCTATTTAATCTTCTGTGGATCATTCCTATATCCAGACCAGACCAGACCATAATTAATTGCCTCAGACCCAGATAACATCTTCTCATAGACCTTTTATAGCCAGTCTCTGCTATCTTAAACTGATTCTGCAGTATTTCCCAAATTTTTAACAATCTGAGTTGTTACGTTAGCTGTTAAGGCTCAAACCTGGCTTGGTTCTATTCCTCAATCTTTCCAGCCAGTTTTTCACTTCAGTGTTAAAACCCAGAGACCCTATTCCAATGACGTAGACTTCTGCCCCAATGTAATTATTAGGACAGCTACAAATTGTAACCTGATTATGATAGTCATTGTGATTGTATGGTAATCCTTTTTCTCTTTGTTATGGAATTTGATTTAAATTCCATACTTTTTAAAAAAATATATAGATGCTATGGTCCTGTCATTTGCAGTTTCCTAGAGCATGAAAATGAAAGACTGTAACTTTATGGAATTTGATTTATTACATGTTTTTTTGGCTGGAGGTGAGGGGATAATTAGAACTGACCATTCCATCTCAGAATGGATTGACATGGAAATTTGTTGTGAATTACATGGGATTCCGGGACTTCTGGTTTGTCTGGATCCAGTTGCAAGGTTTAGGTACACATATTTTATGAAGTTTAAGATAGGTTAGAAGTATTCTATATCTACAGGTCTAAATGCTTTATACAGACAGGTGTCCTAAGCAAGTTTGAAATATGTTATTACTTGGTTGAGAGGCCAAGAAAATTACCAGTACTATAGGCTGTAGATCGGGGTGTCAAACTCACAGCCCATGGGCCGGATGCATCATGTGCTGGCCCTGCCCTTACCCAGTTTAGTGAAGGAGGACAAAGTCCCGATATGTCACGTGACGATGTCGTGACAATGCAAATTTGACAATCTTGCTGTAGATTGTTTGAGAAGACCAAAACACTTGCAAAGCATCCCCAAATTTCCACCCAAGCCAGTATCAAACAATATATGATGGGAGCAGAACTCATCTTTAATTGTCAGTTTACAGTACATCTATAACCATTTATAATGGAAGTTATAAAATCATAGTGAGCATACTCAGATCTTCTCCTATAGCTGGATTTAATGTGGGAAGAGATCACACCTGCGGGAAGGAATCAAAACCCAAGAGAAAGTCTTTATAATGCAAACATTTCACTTTCACAAAAAGGCATAATTAGCATTACATTTGTGTAGAATTTCCTCGTCACCATACTGGATTTAGAATGGTTGCATGTCCTGCTTTGCAGAATCTACCATTTAATGTAGTCATATATATTGTTCTGCTGTGAATCAATTGAAGAGCAATTGTCAATTTAAATGAAGAGGTTGCTCAGTCTTGCCCATTTTTTAAAAGAGTTATAAAAAGATTTCAAATTTTCTCATTAATTTTGACATTTGGACTGGAATGGTAGATGGTAGTAGTCACTGCAGATTATTTATTCTCTTTTTCTATTATGCTAGGATCTGTGATCATTTTCTAAGCTGTAATAATTATCTCTATATTAGTTATATCATAGCTATACCATATTTGTTATAGCATCAATGCATATTGTGCAAATTATCTTTTTGCATGCTCTCTGTTTTGTGATGTTAATGTTTAAGTGATTATCCTAGCGGGCTTACTATGATGCATATGGAATCATTCCCCATAAAGTAGAGAGAATGTGTTATTAGGGAGAATACAAACCATGACCAATAATGGCTCCACTCTCTATTTGTGTCAGTCCACAGATCTCTGCACTTTTATACAAGCACATCTGGTTTGCATAGTATGATGTATACCACTATAAAATCTTCATTTCCAGATTTTAAAAAATCAGCCTTGTGAATCTATCTATCTATCTATCTATCTATCTATCTATCTATCTATCTATCTATCTATCTATCTATCTATCTATCTATCTATCTATCTATCTATATCTATATATATATATCTAGCTAGCAATTTTGGAAGTAGGGGGAACACGTAGTAATGTACTTCCATCACTAACATCAAGTGGCATATAAATCCATAGAGAATACAGCCATTTTGTATTGTATTATATTGTTAATGAAATGAGAATTGTGGTGCTTGACAGGCCTTTTAATGCATTTAGAATATGATTCACATTATTTTGGAAACACTAACCTGGAAAAACATCTAGCTGTACTTCTAAGCTCTGAAATTAGGAGAAAAATCTGAAGATAAAAATAATCAGTAAAGGCTTTGCCAGTATATTCAATGTTTCAGTAGCATCATGATGAAACTTATTTTCGGATTATGTACAGCACAAGCATCATTCTTTCAACTACTTAAGTGCATTTTCCGGGTATTGTGGATTACAATTTGTAATATCTATAGAACGGTACTAAAGCAGCAGGCTAACACAAATGGCTTGAAAATGCAAAAGGTTTAACTCAGCTGAGAGGAATCTCAAGGAAAGTCCACAATAAAAGTCTTCAAAATTATGATCAGAATAGATATAAAAATATAATAATAAAAATAATTTAATCATATTATTTTTTAAACAAGTGACCTGGTTGTATTCAACAACAGTAAAAATATTTTGCATAAGTATACTACATGTAGAATATTATAGATGAAGGCTATTCAAATATTAAATGCCTATAAAAACTTAATAAGAACTCTTGGCTGGTTTGCTAAGAATGGCTTATCCTCTGAAATTAAAGTAATTATTTATTAATTGGGGTGAGATACCAACTGTACGCTGATGATACCCAGCTGTACTTTTCCACCCCGGGCCACCCCAGTGAAGCTGTCGAAGTGCTGTCCCAGTGTCTGGAAGCCGTACGGGTCTGGATGGGGAGGAACAGGCTCAAACTTAATCCCTCCAAGACGGAGTGGCTTTGGATGCCGGCACCTCAGTACAGTCAGCTGCAGATGCGGCTGTCTGTCGGGGGTGAATCATTGGCCCCGATGGAGAAGGTACGCAACTTGGGCGTGCTCCTGGATGGTCGGTTGTCCTTTGAAGACCATTTGGCGACCGTCTCCAGGAGAGCATTTTATCAGGTTCGCCTGATCCGCCAGTTGCGTCCCTTCCTGGACCGGGATGCCTTATGCACAGTCACTCATGCTCTCGTTACCTCTCGCCTGGACTACTGCAATGCTCTCTACATGGGGCTCCCCTTGAAGAGCACCCGGAGACTTCAGCTGGTTCACAACGCGGCTGCGCGGGTTATTGAGGGAGCGGTTCGGAGCTCCCACAAAACACCTCTCCTGCGCAGACTGCACTGGCTACCTGTTGTTTTCCGGGTGCGCTTCAAGGTATTGGTTACCACCTTTAAAGCGCTCCATGGCTTAGGACCGGGCTATCTACGGGACCGTCTACTGCCGGCCTCTATCTCCCATCGTCCGGTACGTTCCCACAGAGAGGGACTCCTCAGAGTGCCGTCAGCCAAACAGTGTCGACTGGCGGCCCCCAGGGGGAGGGCCTTCTCTGTGGGGGCTCCGACCCTGTGGAACGAACTTCCCCTCGGACATCGACAATTACCTGACCTTAGAACCTTTCGCCGCGAACTTAAGACTTATTTATTTCGTATGGCTGGACTAGCCTGATTTTTATCTTTATTGGATGGGTTTTTAAAATTTTGTGATTTTATGGGGGAGTATGTTTTTTAACATTTGGGCATTTAAATTAGTTTTTTAAGGGATGTTTTTAATTATTGTGTGTATTTGTATTTTATCTGCCTGTTCACCGCCCTGAGTCCTTCGGGAGAAGGGCGGTATACAAATTAAAATATTATTATTATTATTATGATTATGATTATGATTATGATTATGATTATGATTATGATTATTATTATTATTATTATTATTATTATTATTATTATTATTATTATTATTATTATTATTATTATTATTATTATACTTTCTTTTTTTCATCTTACATATCTTCTGGATCTCTGTGTATTGGATACAGACTTGCTATTTTGTCATATAAGCAGTCTTATCAATACAGAGAATTAGAGACACCGGTAATTCTATTTGAATTATAAATCCAACAGTTTCCAACATTCCCATTTAGGATTTCAGGTGATACATACATTCAAGATAGGATCTGAGTAATCTAATTTTCTATTCAGTATCTTTTACAGCATCCTTAAACAAAGAAATGTGTTCTTTTTATCACTTTGTTATCTGATTTGTTAATCACAGGTGCTTGAACTATTCTATTCTATTCTAGTACAAGTCCCTTCCTTTTTACATCTTGGGTTTGGTGAGTCATTAGACCACAATTACCCTTTATAGTGATAATGAACAAATAAAGCAGCAATTGTTTCTATCATTTCCTGAGCATTTATTATTTTCTGACTTTCCCAAATGGCCTATAAGATACATTTGTTTAGGAGAACCGGAAGCATCGCGGCGAGACTGGCTGTAAAATAGCAGGCTTGTGAAAATCCATCCAGACAAACTGCTGTCAGGGGGTCTTCGGACCAGATCCGTCTTGTAGGGATGGCGAAGAAGGAGAGGCACCTCAGACCACCAAGAGGAAGAAACAAGTATGGAGCTTGATATTTGGATTGGAAAATGGATTTGGAGATATTAAAATTATTATAATAGAAAGAAACCCCCCCAAAAATAGTTTCTGAACAAGATTGGACATAATTTTAAAAGTTTTGAACTTTGAAGGAAGAATAAAGAAAAATTCAAAACAGAAAATCCCTGTAAAGGAAATTTTCCAGTTGGATTTGAAATTGGATTTTAAACTGGAATTTGGGATATATAAAATTAAGAAGAGACAAAAGAAACTTGAAAAGCATTTGATAAGTGGATTTAACACACAAATTGGATATTTTGCAACTTTGTTGATTTGAAACTTGTGGATTGGAGAGAGACATCTGCTGGCAGAAAAAAAGCACTACAATGAACAATTTGAAATTTGGAAAAAATTACAGTGACCTTGAGCTACAAGAACTATGAGAAATTTGAAGGAGGATTTGTTTTCTTTTAAGCTGTTTGATCTTGACAACCAAAGGAGGTGGAAAATAAGAAAACTGTAAATTGGAGTTAAAAACAAACTAGAACATCAAAATGTGGCAGGAACTAATTGAGATGGTCGAAATGATGCATGTATCATTTAATCTTCATAGAAAACAAGAAATTGTGTCAGAACATGTTCAATTAGATAAAGAGGCTAAGAATGAGAAGCAAGAAAACAGCACTGAGATAAAGACATTGATGAAAAATTAAATGATTACATTGGGAGTAACAATGAAAAAAAGAGAAGGGATAGGAGGAAACAACCTTTAAAAAAAGCAAACTAAAGGAAGAAAAGGAAAGGGGAAAAGGCTATGGGAAAATATTTTTAATGATTACACTGGGATTAACCGTGGCAAAAGGAGGATAGGATGAAGCAAGAGAGAAAAGAAAAGGGCAAAAGATTAGGCACAAAAAGGTTAAATGACTACACTGAGATCAACAGTGGGGAAATAAGAAAAGAGAAGAGAAAAGGGGAATAGATCAGATAGCAAACTAGACGAGTAAAGGATTTAAAAGTCAAAGGAAGGATACAGAAGAAAAGACATAATAATTATAAAAAGAAAATGAGAGAATGAGAGAATGGGATAAAGGGAGAAAAATTTTAGGAGGTGGATTGCTGGATGGATCAAGAGAAAATGGTTAAAAGGAGTAATTAATGGAAAGGAGGAAGGGCAGTAGTGGGATTCAGCCAGTTCGCACCACTTCGGGAAAACCGGTTGTTAACTTTCTGAACAGTTTGGCAAACTGGTTGTTGAAAGAAATCATTAGGGCAGAGAACCGGTTGTTAAATTACTTGAATCCCACCACTGAGGAAGGGTAATAGGATACCTATAGTAATAAGTGAACTATATTACTATTAATATTTGTGTTTGTAATATGAATTAAATGTATTTTTACAATACTGATATTAATATGTATTAATATCAGTATTGTAAAAATTCAATTATGATGTAAATTTTAAAATACAAAAAGAATGGTAGAAGGGTTAATATGACCTTATTATGATGTATTCAGAAGGGGTTAAGATATGGAAATTCAAATGAAATTGAATAAATTATTAATAGAAATTAAGAAAAAAGATGATTAAGAGATTAGGATATTGTTTGTATCTGAAAAAGGTGTGAAAAACAAATCTGAAGAAACATATTGTTTTTGGTAAAATGGTAAAATGATTAATAGGGAAATAAGAAATCAGATTAAGAAATATCAGACTGCCTTTGAATAATTAGGAAGTATTATTTTATGTAATGGGGAGGGGGTTGGGAGATGAAAAGATTTGGATGAGGTTAATTGGATTAGAAAGGAAAAATTTTACTCTATTTTTGGTTTATGTATAACAATACCTTGTGATTGACCCGGGAAGCCGGGGGGGAGGAGGGAGGGGGGAAGGGGGTTTTCTGGGAGGGAGGGGGGGGAAAAGGGGGAAAAAATGTTTTTGTTTTTTTAAAACTTTTTCAATTAAAAAAAAAAAGAAATGATAAATTTGTCCACCTTAGAAAATAATTGACATTAAGAGATAAATGTGAAATATCAAGCTACAATTTTAAAAAATAGAAACTAAGGATGGAAATGACTATGTTTAAATTAAAGGGTTTCAATAGAAAAAAGGAAATAAAAGAAAACAAATTTTGAGAAATATATGTGATAAATGGAGAAATAAGATAATGAAATGAAATAAGATTAAGGCTGAAGGTTAGGGCGGATGGTAATATTGCTTATATATTAAATATTAAGTAGAGATAAAAAATAAAAAAATAGGAAAAAACAATATTATGGCAGAAATTGAAATATACAAATTTGGGAAATAATTACATTATAAGCTGTATAAATTTTGACTCGGTCAATACTCTAATTAGAAAAAAATTACTGTTTGTATGTATGTTTGTTTTTTAAAAAAATATTTAAAAAAAAATACATTTTTTTGCTTTATCCAAATTCTGTTATTGATGTTTTCTTCCTTGGTATAGCATATTTTTTAAAATGACACGTCTTTTGTTTATAGTTTTCTTCTTGCTGTTTTCATATAATAACACTGTTGTTCATAAAGCAAAGAGGAATATCTGTTTATCTAGAGTAGCCTTATCCCATTTCTTTTTTTTTAAACTAATAATAAATAATCTCTGTAAAATATAGAACTGATGACCAGTTTTTATCTGTACGAAAACATTTTCCACGTCACGTTTGCAGCTGTACATCTTTTTAGAATTTTCCAGATTGTGCCTTGATTATTTTATAACTTTAGCTGAACATATCAGTTTGGTATTGTAAAAAGTTATGCCAAGCGATTCAAAAATAAATTCTGAAATTAGTTCAAAATCCAAAATATTACTTTAGGTAATTGCAAACATTTGAGGTTAAGGCTCATATTGTTTGATTTTCATTTTATGTTGTTGATGTCAAAAAGTGGCTCAAGCTATGACTCCAGTGGCTTTTTAACAAAGATCTTAAAGAAATGGGAGACTTGCTTTTCAAGTAGCATGAATCCAAACTTCCTTCTGTTCATGGAGTTGTTCCTCCCTTGGTGCTTCACTATACAATCACCTCTAATATGGCAACATCCAAAAATATAACTGCAATATCTGTTTATAATTAGACCTTAAGGTTCACATAGGAACTTATGTTCATGTATCCAAGATCATAATTAAGCCAACAATTAGGATCTATGTAATGTATTAAATTGCACACATATAGTGGCAATTTTTTTCTTGTTTATTGAAGTGCATTTCTATGTGGCATATTTATGAAGCTGTCCTCAATTTCCAAACTGAATATGCCTTATAGACACTTTTTGTTCAGAAATTGAACATTCTAGATCCATAAACAAAAGTAAAGTTGCATCACCCTTTGTGCAAACCTGTTATTTAGGATGGGTATTTTGTACAAACTTCCTTGGTGCTTGCAGAAATTGTCCAGAAATTGGATAAGGCTTTTCTAAAACTAGAAGACTACTTTTTTTTTTTTTTTTTGCTTTCAGTCAAATGAAGGAAGTAGCTTCAAAATAATGCAAAGTGACTCAACTACACAAACCACTTCATCTCAGGGCTTCAATGAGGTAAGGGAAAGCTACTCCATGAAAGCAAATAAAAGTATTTAGTCTTCACGAGCTGGTTTAGATTATCATATTTTGATCTAGCAAGATGGACTTTGCCCAGATTATATCTCTATTGCTGCAAGACACAAATCATTGAAAAAGCGTCTAATAAATCATAATTTCTCTTTCTGCTCAAATTTGGAGAACAATATTTTTCAGTATTGGCAAGAGACCAGGGTGTTAAACTATGGAGTAAAGGTAGTTCATTATTTGGCATGTTTATATAAGTTAACAATCAATTCCTGTTTTTTTGTGAAAACGGGAAAGTATAATTAGAGTTTAAATTGTGGCTTGCACAAAAAAGCACCTGAAGGCCAGACAAGGAATAATGGATTGAAATTGACCATTCAACCTAGAAATGAGGAGGAACTTTTTGACAATGAGAAAAAACCAATGGAACAGCTTGCCTTTAGAAGTTGTGGGAGCCTCATCACTTGAGATTTTCAAGAAAAGATTGGACTGCCATTTGTCAGAAATGGTATAGGGTCTCCTGCTTGAGCAGGGGGTTGAACTAGATGACCTATAAGGTCCCTTCCAACTCTGTTAATCTGTTAAAAACAGGTAGTAGATTATGCAAGTAGCCAAAAGACAACATATCTCTGTCAGCTGATTATCTGGATGTAATCATGAATTTTTCCATTTTCATTCATTTTCTACCAATACTTTCTATTTCTTGACTTCTTTTCATTCCTCTGCAGACCAACTCTAGTCTATATTATTAATCTTCAATGTCTTAAACTTGCATCTTCAATATTTAATCTTTTTTATTTAAAATTAGAAAATAAAATGGATGAATTTCAAAGTAAAATGGAAAAAACAGAGGATGAAATAGTTTTGATACAATATAGAAATATGGAATTTGCTCTTAGAATTCGAGGTTTGAAAGAAAATAAGGAAGAGAATTTAAGGGAAATTTTTTCTGAAGTATTTGCTGAGATATTAGCAGCTCGTCCAGCAGATGTGGCTTATCAAATTGATAAAATATATCGTGTGAATTCTTGGATAGCAAGGCAAAAAAAGTTGCCAAGGGATGTTGTTATTTATTTTACAAACAGAACAGTGAGAAATCAGATTTTGCAAGCTTCATATAAGGGGGAGAAGATTCAGATTGCTGATCAAGATATTTTGATATTAAAGGAAATTCCACCAAAAATGCTAAGGGCTAGGAAGGAATTTGCCTTCCTGGTGAATGAACTTAAAAAACATCAGATTGAATATAGATGGGATATTCCAACTGGTATAATAGTATATTATGCAGGGAAAGTACATCGTTTCAATACGGTTGGAAAAGCAAGAGAATTTTATGTTGAGGTATTAAAAGTTGGAAGTCTTCCTACATTGGAAGCTAGAAGAAGGGAGGCTGAAGTGAAGGAAAGAGAAGTGAAGCAGGTACAAGAACAGATTGTGATGGAAGAAGATTTATTACAAGTGTTGGAAATACCTACGACGGGTTTAGATTCAAAAGAACAAAGGTTGACAAGAGCTGCTGCTAAACGCAAGGAACAAGAGATGAAGGCACAACAACAACTGGCACCTACTACAACGGAAACAGTGGGAGGAGCAAGGCCTAAAGTAAAATGTGATCTGCGGCTGGTGTTCCAAAAGTTTCCTATCTTGGAATGTTAATGGCCTGAACTCACCGTAGAAGAGAAGGAAAGTATTTCATTATTTGAAACAATTTAAAAATGACATTACCTGTTTACAAGAAACACATATTAGATCTTGCTAAATGTTGGAGATGCGATTGTGAAGATGCTACTTATTACTATATATGGTGGACTTGTAAAAAAGTTAAAGCATTTTGGATTAAAGTATGGTGGATCATGCAGAATATTTTGAAAAAGAAGATTAAGTTTACTCCACAGTTCTTTCTACTAGGAATAATTATGGACTACACAGCTATAGAGACTAAATTGATTTTGAACTTAATAACAGTTGCAAGACTTTTGATTGCTCAGTATTGGAAGAAAGAAGAATTACCTACAATCGAAGAATGGACACTCAAAGTATCAAATCTGGCAGAGATGACAAAAATCTCCGCTTACTTGAAAGATTATACACTAGAAAAATATATTTTAGAATGGAAAATGTGGATTGATTATATTTAAAATAAGTATCAGATAAAAAAAATATCGAATAGCATATGAGTAAATTTAGGAAATATTTTGTATTAGATATATTTTTGAAGGAGAGGGGAATTGAGAGTGTGACTAAGTGTGGTGTGACTAGAGATTATAATTTAGGAATTATTTTGGATTATGATTGTTAGTTTTGATACCCTGCATTTTGTTCTGGGAAGTCGGGGTGGGGGTGGGGGTAAGGGGAGGGAACTGGGGGTTTGGTAGAGATGGAGTGATGGTTAATGTACAGGGATTATTGAAGAAATATAATTAATGTAGGATCGGGTCTGCATAGTTACCATTTTAGAACGGTGAGGAGGAGAAAAGAGAGTAGGAGGTAGGAAAGAGGAGAAGAGGAAGGAAGAGGGATAGTAGAGGGAGAAGGAAGGTGTAGGGTGGAGGGAGGAGCGGATGTAGATAAGAGAAGGAGAGGAAGGTTTGGAAAGTAAAAGAAGGTAGAAGAGGGAAGAGTGTTAAAAAGAGGGGTGGTGACTGGGCAAGCCCGACTAATTGTATACAACTGTACATTGGATGAATTATTTGATATGATTGTAAAAATAAAACTTTTTATAAAAAAAAAATATATATATTTAATCTTGTATAACACAGTGGCTAATCTGTTTAAAGCTTTTTTAAAAGACTTATATTTTCTAAATATTTCCTCTATTTTCTGAGTCTCATGACAAAAAGTTCTCTATATGTTTATGTTTGTGTGTGATAACAGCAGGAGGTGTAGTAAAATTTCTTAATGCTATAACCAAATGAAAGGGATTCCATTTATGGAATTATACCAATTGATACAACCAAGTTTAAACCATTGGTCCCTTCCCTGACAAGGGACAGCCAATGATGCACATAATAAAGATACAGACTTTTTATGAAATTGTAGTTATGTTTATTCAGAGGTAGGGTGCCATTATTGGCCGATAGTTTTATATTATATTCCAGCCTTGATTATACATTAAAAGTATGGGATTTTTTGTCTATTTTACAGTATTTACACATTTGCATGTATGTTGATGGCACCCTGTAAATAATCATATTAATTATTATGATAATAAGAATCTAAATTTATTCCACTTGCAGGTCTTACAATTTTCATGCACAGTATAAGTCCATAATGGAGCCAGGCATTAATAAAATTGGAGCAAAAAACATAATTGCATCCAAGCCACTACAATGAGGTACTAAAGAGATATAGTAGCCACAGTAAAAATGCAAGATAAAGGAAAAAAATCTTGATTTAAACAAAAAAGCAAAAGGAAAGAATAATAATGGGCACAATAAAATAATAGCAAAGGAAAGACAGTTATCTACTTGAAATAAATTATGCATTTAGGAAAGCGCAGCTTAAAATATGCTTAGAGGTAGATTATTCATAAAACATACTGTATAATAAAATATATGTGGTGTGAAAACAGCAGTAGCATTAGAAATATGACCCATATTTAAATTGATAGTGAAATTATGTAAAGTGCTAGCAGCCACCTTTATCCTTATAAATGAAGGCACATGATCCAGATTCTTATATGTATGTCCAATTTAATGGCAGGTTAAATTCTTCAGAAATTCTGGCTTTACATGGTTAAGCAACTATGCTGGTATTCATTTGTAATCCTTGTGAAATGGTGGCCCAAGAACATCAAAGCCCTTTGTGATGCTGCTATTTTTTCGTTGTTACTGCTTTTTTGTGTTCATTTCGGGGTTTTATTGTTTTTTGTTATTATTGTCATGTCTGAAGTTCTAGTACTGTTTTAAATGTGTTTTATATAGAGAGCGTAGAAAATAAAACAATAGGTTGGAGGGGACGTTGGAAGTCGTCTAGTCAACCTCTTGCTCAAGCAGAAGACCTTATACCAGGGTTCTCCAACCTTGGCAAATTTAAGCCTGAAGGACTTCAACTCCCAGAATTCTCCAGGCTTAAAGTTGCCAAGGTTGGAGACCCCTGCCCTATACCATTCCAGACAATGTTTTAAATTATTTCTATGTAAGCGACCAAGAATCATTTTGAATGCTAGATTGAATTTTGAAAGAAATATATTAGATAGATATGAACGAATGAACAAACAAACGAATGGATCTGCTGTCCGAATCTGAATCTTAAAGGCTGACAAAAATCTGTTACTTTGCCAATGCATTTCCCTTCCTAAATTTTAGCAGCAGGTCATGACTCACACTAACACTATTAGAAGAACCATAGAGTGACACGTATGATAGTTGAGGCTTCTTGTGTAGAATGCAGTCATCTCAGAATGTATCACTGTGGGTGCAGAAGGATCCTCTCCTTTACTGAATGCTAGGAAGATAGCCTTAAAGCAAATACTCAAAATCTATTACATAAACAAAGAGGGTAGAAACTTTTCTTAAGTGAGAATAAACTCGGGCTGATCCCTCCCTAAATAACTGGTTTATAAGATGGAGAAAAGGAAATGTACAGACTTGCAAATTTCTATTGTTATAGAACTCAGTGAAGTATATTTCTAGTCTTCTTGTGGAGTTGATTTCCTGGCGTAGTCTATCTTGTAAGGCTGACACTACCATGTTCACTATAGCTTAGTTTATTATGACGATTTTTGCCAAATAATTCGTGGGACTGTAATTTATGCTTTATTCTCAGTTTATTGTGGAACAAAGCTTCTTTGCAGAACTTCTCTAGTATGAGTAGTTGATTATTTAACCCATTTTTTGGTTGTGTTCATGGTCACCTCCAGATAGCTTTTGGGACAAACAATACAAAGTAATTTGTATTACAGGTAGTCCTGACTTACAATAGTTCATTTAGTGACCATTCAACGTTACAACAGCATTGAAAAAAATGACGTATTACCATTTTTCACATGATCATTGCAGTATTCCAGTGGTCACATGATCAAAATTCAGAGGCTTTGCAACTGACTCATATTTATGACGGTTGCAGTGTCCTGGGGTCATGCAATCCCTTTTTGTGACCTTCTTACAAGCAAAGACAATGGAGAAACCAGATTCATCTAACAACTGTGTTATTATATTAATAATTGCAATGATTCACTGAACAAGTATAGGAAAAAGATCGTAAAATAGGGAAACTCACATAACAAATGTTTCACTTAGCAACAATGAGCCGTGGTGGTGCAGTGTTTAGAATGCACTATTACAAGCTAATTCACTGCTGACTGCCAGAAGTTCGATTCTGACCAGCTCAAGGTTGACCTAGTCTTTCATCCTTCCGAGTCAGTAAAATAAGGACCCAGATTGTTAGAGTCAATGTGCTGATGCTGTAAACCATTTAAAGAGGGCGATTTATAAATCTAAGTGCTACTGTTATTGGTACAAGTAGTTCTCAACGTACAACCACAATTGAACCCAAAATTTATGTTTCTATGTGAGAAATTTGTTAAGTGAGTTTTACCCCATTTTACAACTTTTCTTGCCACATTTGTAAGTGAATTACTGCAGTTCTTAAATTAATAACATAGCTGCTAAGTGAATCTGCCTCCCCGTTGACTTTGCTTGTCAGAAAATCATAAAGAAGGATCACATGACCCTGGGGCACTGCAACCGTCATACTTGTGAGTCAGTGGTCAAGCATCCGAATGTAAATCATATGACCATGGGGATGCGGCAATGGGCATAAGTGTGAAAAACGGTCATAAGTCACTTTTTTCAGTGCCGTTGTAACTTCAAATAGTCACTAGATGTTGTAAGTCGAGGACTACCTGTATATAAGTCTAAGTGCTATTGCTATTGCTGCTAACAGAAATTTTGGGCTAAATTATAAGTCAGGAACTACTTGTACTCTCTTATACCATGTTTTCCAATAGTCCAGTTGAATTTATAGGCTTGCAGTTTCCTGGTGCTCTCCCATTCAAATTCTAACCTGCCTTACACTTTATTTCATTATATTACTTCTGCATTGGAATTTAAGATATCAGTCAATAATGGTGAATGGCTATACAAACAAATGAACAGGCAAACATTGAAATGTTTTTTTTTGTTATTTGTTTTCTCCAAAAATCGCTCTAGACTGCTCTGTGTTTGATCATTATTTAGGAACTGTATGAATCACCATCAGGTAACAATAATGATATCAGCCTGTTATGGAATTCAAAGGATTGACAAGGAATTCCGGGATCAAACAGAAAAGGTTTAATCATGTGCAGGATCAGTGGTTTTGTGCAAATATAACTCACTGAACAACGAGGTGTTCTGATGTATATATCTTTACACTAGAGACAATACAGGAAACAGGAAAATGAAAAAAAACATCTTTCTCTATATGGTTGTACAAACATATATAAGAGCATGATTGGCTTATTGACAGCCCACTATCTCAGTTGCCCCCCCTAAATGTTGCTATAAGCTTATTTCATGTGTCCTTCTGCTAACTAGGGCACAGGTGTCTTACAAAGCGATCTAAGTTCAGTTACCTGTCAAAATGTCTGCTGTTTCGGCTATGAACTTCCTGTAGTTATAATTGTGGTTAAGCACTTTAACATTTTTTGACTTGTCTGTATAATATGAATCTTCTAATACTAAGAGTGGAATTTGAACACAATTCATTAGGATTCTAATGAATCCCTTTTCCATTTTATTCCATGTTATTCCATCTTAAGCCAGTAAACTGAGTGAAAAGATAGCTAATATTTTCCCCTATGATGTGTGTGTGTGTGTGTGTGTGTGTGTGTGTGTGTGTGAGAGAGAGAGAGAGAGAGAGAGAGAGAGAGAGAGAGAGAGAACAGGGAAGGTGGAGTTATGTTTATTTATTTATTATTTATTTATACTTTGTGCTATACAATCTCTCTTGTTTAAAGTTCAGAATATGATAAAAATATATTTCTAAATGTATTAAAGGTTTTAGTAATCACATCTTTGACTCAGAATAATTTTAGATAATGTTCGTCTATGATTAAGGTGCTGGGCTAGAAAGTGGGAGTCTGTGAGTTCTAGTCCCACCTTAGCCACAAAAGCCAGGAGGATGACTTTGGGCCAATCATTCTCCTTTGTGCCCAAATCACCTTACAGGGTTGTTATTGTGGAGAAAAATAGGAGGACGAATGTGCTGGATATGTTCACCACCTTGAGATTTGTAAAAAATAACAAATGTGGAACATAAATTTAAAAAAATCAATAAAAATTTTAAAAGGCCACATCAGAAGAATGTATTTTCCCAATCTTGTGCATATTTAATTTAAATTTCAGTGATGTGGTATATCTCTTTTATATCTCAATTTTTCAAAACTCCAGACTCACATTTCAGGAGCATGCTGTAATCTTTTTATTAGGTTTAAATATATTTAAATTATTATCAGTATCCTAAAAGTAAAATTTAAAGTAAAGATTTTGGGGAGGGTTGATGAAGTTATGAAAAACCACAACAGCATTCTAGCTCTGTATAAATACACCATCATTATAACTTCAATTATTTGCTGTAGGCCAGAGAATGTAATTATCTGAATAAAGAAGATTACATTTTTTACAGCATATTTGAATTTCTTTTCATTTAGCATATTCTGGTACCTTCACCACATATATGAAAAACAATATTCCAGTAAAAAAAGCTTTCTATTTTCAAAAATTATCATTAAATTTGTAGACAGAGAAATTGAGTAAAGTTCTTCCAATAGTCCCAGGGGTTGGGAAAATCTCCCAGGAGCAACGGGCATAATCGCACTATTGAAAAAGCCTCACAGGAAGTATTGTTACACAAACTCTTTCTATGGAATATAATGGAAGTATGGCGTCAGGAGTCTGAAGTATTCTGGCTATGGTGAAAAATAGGACCTTCGATTATACTCCTAGATTACTTGACAACTAAATGAACATCACACTCATTCTATACTGCTTTGAAGGCATTTTTAAAGCCAATTCCTTTCATCACATTGAATGAGGATTGATACAAAAAAGGCAGGAGACTTTCTCTGATCAGTTCAATTAAAAATGAGAATGTATGACATCTAAGCTTTGTATCTGAAATGTGCAAAATGTGTAAAAACTCTCTTTCACTTGAAAGGTGATCCACATAGTAGAATAGTTGTATTCTTAATAACAAAATCTCAGTATACGTAATAGTGTTAAACTGATGTTAATATGTTATTTATGAAAAAACAGTGTGTGTTTAGCATGTAATATAGCAGCCTAAATGCATGCATATCTACAATGCTATTCCTTTTTGAGGTAAGCAGTTTTATACAAAGTATGAAAAATGGGTAAGTATAACACTTTGGCTTTGAGGAAATTGTGTGGTTTTGTTATCTAGCTTGGAGATGCAGTCATATTTCTTATGAATATGTCATGTTCATATTCCAGCCCAATGCACCTCACAAGACAGTTGTTGTTGGAAAAATAGGAAGGAGTATATTTGCTGCCTTTATTTATTTATAAATAATAAAGCTGGGATTAAAGATCAAATAAATAAAACTAAATAAATATTAAATTATTATATTTTCAGGAAATGAATGGAGTTCTCCTTCAGATTATTTTTAAAAAAAAATAGTTCCATAGTTTTGATTGATTTTAATTTTTAATTATGTTGGTGGTCTTCTTGTGGCTGTCTTTGAATTGCTTTTTTTGTTTTTTAATTCCATTTTAATTCTATAAGATGCCGAGAATCACAACCGTGAGATCACAGCTATATAAATTTAGTAAGTCAGTAAGTAAACAAACAAACAAACAAATGTTTGCTTTTTTGCAGGTGCTTCATTACCAGACTAGGTGACATCATTGACCTCTCTTTTAGGGTCTCCTTGTGGGTGGGTGGAGGCTCTGTGAAGAGGTGATATTTAGCAGGTTTTGACCAGTTCTGGAGAACTGGTAGAGGAAATTTTGAGTAGTTCAGAGAACCGGTAAATACCACCTCTGACTGGCTCCGCCTCCATCTTTTCTCTGCCTCCTGGGTCCCAGCTGATCAGGAGGAAATGAGGATTTTGCAGTAACCTTTCCTTGCCACACCCACCAAGCCATGCCCTCCAAGCCATGCCATGCCATGCCATGCCATGCCATGCCACACCCACCAAGCCACACCCACAGAACTGGTAGTAAAAAATTTTGAATCCCACCACTAGCTCTGTGGGAAGTGCTCATGAGGGAATCTCAGTTTCTCCTCTTTACCCATAGAGGGATTTCAAGCCCTGATTTTTTTGCCAACCCTTTATTCTGCGTGGTCATTGGCTCCACTTATAAGGGAGCTGTCTTCAGTCTGCCATTGCTTTGCCAGAATGCCAAGCTTCTAAGAATTCCCTAGCATTTTTTGATATGGCTTGATTTAAAATGTTGACAACTTACCAGTTGAAATTGTGAATTTGATTATCCATGTAATGAAATGTGGCAACGATCTTAGGAAATGAGGGAATGCTGCCTAGAGAATGATCAGATAAATGGTGGGTGAATCTTCAGCTGAATAACAGGAAGAGAAACAAATTTAGAACCCTAACTTACCAGATGGTTTTTTAAAAAAAGGAAGGAGATTTTACTTTCAGGCTTGCAAGATTTCAATCCTACAATAAAATAATAAGTAAATCGTCTTGTTGTGTTCCTTGTCTGGTCTACTTAGAAGGCTGACCACCCATGTATTGCAAGATAAAGGACTGTTTGCTTTTGAGTGCCATTTGATTTCTGTACAAGACAGAATGCTGGTAGACAACCCTTTTAACTGGGAAACTCTTAATATTTTGGATCAAGTTAAGCTTTTAAAAATGCTAAGTAATTTGATTTTCTGTATTTTGAAACCATTCCTGTTACTTCTTTCATACTTGTTGCCCCCTTTTGTATTCAGACTACATTCATCCATTCAAGCATTGTTAGCTCTTCTTGTTTTATTACACATTTCCAAGTAAACAATTTACATTGTATTTATCTTTGCTTTTCCAGACATATCTGACATTCATTTCCATACAATAAAAGAGACTAAAAGACACTTTTGCTTCTTTTGACAAATATTTGTTCCTTGCAGTAGGCTATTTGCATATTTTGGTATTTTTCTATCTTCAAATATCTTACCATGATACATAGATTCATCTATAGGATTTCCTTTTCTCATTATAATATGAATAATTCATGTAAACACAAACTATCTTAGGTTCCGATATATTAATTTTCTGATCTGTCTTCTTTATTACATAGTATTGTCTATCTAACATCCACTGCAAATTATTTGGGTTCTTAGCCAACAATTACATACTATCTGCCTACCAAAGTATGTGCTCATTCATGTTGTCAGCTGTGCATCTCTGATGTCACTCAAGTATCTGTCTATAAGTTAAACAACCAAGAGCACCTCACATAACTTTGTTTTATTGTTGTGCTCAGTTTAAGAATTCTAGCAAATGTTGTCCCTGGATAGCTTAGCAAAGTAATCCCCTGTCGTTTTGTATGCTCCATTGAGACTTTTCTCTTTGGACAGAAAAACAATAAAGTCTATTTTAGAAATGCAGTCTTTATACACATGCTAAACCACATAGCTAATTCATAATAAAACTACATCTCATATTTTAAATCATTTCTATTCCTGAAGCTTTACTATAGGTCAACATTCTTACCTTTATGAATTTCTTTTCTTGGGTTCTAACACATATCACTTTTAATTCAGTCCTACTCTTTAACATAGAACCATTATCCCTACACAAAATAATTCTTCTAGCATCATTTCACCCATTTCATCCAATTAATTTCATTGTATTTACTTTAAATTCCATTCGCTTTGCTAAGCAAGAAACAAGTATAGAAAAAAATAGTTTTGGCCTCAGCATGTTCTGGGTGGGAGAAGAGAAATTATTACTCAGTTTTGATCAAGTAAAAAGCATGACAAATAGAACAGTCCCACTTTCACCTTATTATACTTAAAAAGTCAGTGAAAGTTCAAACTCTGTTACTATATCCCTACATAAATAAAGTACTATTGGACTCCCTGAAGTATATTTCTTGACATGGGCTACCTCAAAGGGTTGGCAAACAAAGCTACTTCTTTCCTCTTTCCCCCATTTCCAAAACTATTTGTTTCTATTAAAATTGCTCTGCCCTTGCCTATTTCTTTTAATCCCAATAGTTTCATTACTTTTTTGTTATATTCTTGGTAACCATCTTTTTCTATCTACGCACATTATAGATAGTCTTTCTCACATTCTAATTTTTTGCATGAACCTTTCTCTTATATGTATTTTTTCACTTCAATAATTCCATCAGACATCCTATTCCATACTTCCCAGTAGCATAACACCATCTAATTTTGTAGCATTCAATAACATATATTTTTGCACTCCATGTCAAGCAGCTTTCACAACCTCTTTCCTCATGCACACTTTTTATTATGCTGCTGGAAAATCTATTTTCTAATACTTTTCATACAGAAATTTTACTTTCTCTTTCAACAGTTTATCTACTTTGATTCCAATTTCTTTTACTTTTCTTCCATGGGCATTTTTCCCAAGAGCTATGTTTGACCCTTCCAAATGGTAGCCTGCTCACATTCAGATCCTCTCATCAAATTGCATCCTTCATTAATTTTTCCAATCTTTCATCATAAAGAATAAAATTGGTCAGGCATTTTGATGCATACTTTTTCTATTAGCTTGAACCTATCAATGCCATAAAAAGGCCTTGAAAATGCAATCTCCCCCACCCAAAAGCAAAACTATCATTCACTGTGCCTGAGAAATCTTTATCAACACCATTTGTTGTTGTCAGCACACACTCACAAAAGCATAGATCTATATATATAAAAGTGAAAACCACTCACACATTAATCACAGAATCTCCAGACCCATAAAGCCTACAAACTTGAAATTTGCCATGTATGTTCCCCTTGGCTTCTAGATGCTCACTAAGAAAGGATTGTTCAAAATGACCATCAGAGCATTAGTATTTCTTATATTATTATAACATGCTCTGATGCTAAGGAGTTCTACTCCCACTACCCACCTGAAAAGAAATCTGTTCCAAATGCAAAACTCAAGCAGAGGAGTTTCAGTTTTAGTTTTACTTTCACAGCAGGAAGCAGCTTTAATACAGAACAGTTGAACTAAGCCATGCCCAGCCTCCTTCCTGTCTCCTTATTGCTCACACAGCAAATACTGTTTGAGTTTCCAAACACACCTCAACTTTCTCACACACTGACAGGATGTTAGCCAGATGAATACCGATGGATGCTGCAGGTTGGGACATTCTATTCCCCCTCCCCCTCTGTTCCAACTGCCAGTTGCATTATATTAACACACTCTGATGCTGTGGAGTTACACATTCTATATTAAGTTTCAGCTGTAAGTGTCAATTTATCAAACCCGAGCACATCGTTTTGTAGCGAAACATGGGCTAGTATTGAATAAGTTGAAGTCTTTTGCAAGTAAGGAAGTAAAGATAGAAGTCCCAGCTCCTCTAAGTTATTTTTCTTATGTTTTGTTACCATGGTCTAATGGACATCCTCTTTCAACATGTACAGATGAAAGATATCTTAAACAGATACTAACAGCTCTTAAATAAACCATGCATGCTTCCATACAGCTTCCGTCAGTGAAAATAATAAGTTATAACAAGCCCTAACAAAATCAAATAGCTCTTCTAGTTTCTTTTATCACAAAACTAACAAAAATCCAGTATCTATATAATTTAGTAATCTTGCTTATTCCTTTACTTATGCTGAATATTTTTTACCAGTCACCCCACTCTACTTTACAGTCACTTTATACATTTTGCACAGTCTTCTAGCCTTCCAATCATTTTGATTGGCCTTCTATGCTCTCACTCTCCGCCCTTATGGGTTATATAACTTCACAATTCATTTTATAAAATGTAGGGAATAAAATTGTACACAAAATTGTAGCTTTAACTTAGACTTTTAAAAAGGGCATTAAAATTTCAGTAGTTGTGTTTTGTGTTCCACTAAAAATTCAGGGGTGAAATGCTCCAGGTTTGGACTGGATCGGCCGATCCAGTAGCGATGGCGGTTGGTGGTTTGCAGAACCGGTAGAAAAAATCCCTACCCTCCCGCCCATGCTTACCCAATCGCCCGGTTGTCCGCTTGCCTGCTTGCAGCGTGTTTCTACCTCGCTTGCTTTTCCCACCCGAATGGTAGGAACAGGTAGTAAAAAATGCTTTTAAAAGGTTAAAAAAAAGAGGCTCTGACGATCACAGCTGTGGCGTGGGAACTATTTGGCTGAATAGGTAGTAAAAATGCTTTAAAAAAGTAAAAGAAAGGCTCTATTGATCGCGCACCACACCTGATCACCCCTCTGCACACGCTGTTCTACTTCCTACATCCTTGCACCGTCCCTGGCATGAACTGTAACCTTGCATGCCCTTGTTCCTTTGTTCCAATCCATAACCCATCCTCTTGAACATCACATGTTAACCATGTCTTCCCTACCAGTGATGAAATCTGAACTGGTTTACTAGTTAGTTGTGCATGCGCACTAAATGCGCACCAAATGCATGCGCACCAAATGTGAGGTGCAGTGCATGCCAAAAGGAGGCATGGGGTAAGTAGAACAGCATGCGCAGTGGTGGTGGTGATCAGCTGTGGTGCATGATTTTTTTTCCTTTTAAAAGCATTTTTTAAATAACCTATTCAGCTGAAGAGGTTGTAAAAAATGCCTTTAAAAGTTGAAAAAAGGCTCTGATGATCGTGCGGCTCAGCTGGGCATGGGAGGGGGAGAGGGATTTTAACTACAGGTTCTCCGAACTACCCACTGCCATCGCTACTGGATTGGCTGATCCGGTCCGAACTGGGAGCATTTCACCCCTGTTCCCTCTGCATAACCTCTGCATAACCATTATTTCATTCCGTGATCCAACAGCTGCCACTTACCTGGCTACTAATTTTGGTTTTGGGAAGATAGCAGGAAGTTGTGTTGCCTAATCCTTGACTATGGATTTAATTAACAATGGCAACCAGGACTGCAAGGATTGTGTGGCTGAGTGATATGGTCATACTTTTTTCCAATCCCAATTGCCATCGTAGGTCAAGGACTACCTTTACTATGAGAAATATGTTGCTGGACTAAGGTTGGTCTTGGGCTGACCCTATAGGATAATTTATATATACTTCCACTAAGAACTAGGTCTGTTAATTTTTTGCCTAAATTAAACAGTAATCAGAAGATACAAGGAGATTCTTCCAGGAGAGTGAGTCATTTCTTTGAAACTTTTAGCTTTTCTTTTCATCCTCTTTGTGTTTGGGATGAATAGCAATGTCAGCTTTAACCGAAAATTATGGCCCTTGTGATATGAACCAAATGTTTCCTAAACATTCATTATCTGTCAAGGTCAGTGAATTCAGTTGTTCTTTTTTATAAAGAAGATAAGAGAGGCATAAATCCTTTGAATATATGATGAATTCAAAGATGATAGAACGGTGTTAAAAATCAAAATACTCATGAATTCAGTACCTTCTTTGTTTGAGCTAAATATAGATTTGAATTTTTGCTTCACCATTAGAAAAGCCATATATATACAGATTAATTTCCTTTTTGTGTGGGAGACGTTTACATTCAAGGAGTTACTTTATGTCTCTCCAAAGAAACGAGACACAGTAAGAAAATTCGCTATTATTCAACTCCTCTGGCTTCTTTTTATAGATACATTTGAGCAAATTAAAGAAAACACACTTGGATTGAAGAACTTTTTTCCCCTAAAGTTATGTTCATAGCAGCAGTGAAATACACTTACCTTCACTTCTGGTTTGGCAATAGGAGCACGCCTCTTTTGCGCATTCACAGAGGGTAAAAAATGGGACGTATTGACGTTCCGGTTTGTGGGAATAACCTCCTGCCGCCAGCACTACTAGTTTTTGTGAACCAGATAGATCCGGCTGGATTTCACAAGCAATGCAGTAATAATATTAGAAAGATGGATTCGTTGATCAGAAAGACAAGGCAGTATAAATTTTATTATTCAGTATCACTGTGAGATTGTCAGATATATTTCAGTTTAAACTAAGTAACATACTCCAGATGCTGCTTGACTATATGGAGCGTGATAAAGGCACCGTAGAATCTATTGCCTATATTTTACTGTTACACATAGAATCTATTTTGTTTCCTCTTGCCTGGTAAAATTCTAAAGTGAATTTAAAATTTCTACACACGAAGTCAGCTTTCTGATGAAAGTGTCTCTATCTCTCTGGATGTTGCCAAATGAAAGCAAGATAAGATTCAAACTGTCTTGTTTCCCATTCCTTAATGTAGTACAACTGTCACTGACCTTTGAACAACTCTGAACTAATAGATAGATGATAGATCGATATTAGATACTGTATGTAGATGGTAATAGCAAATGAAGGCAAAGGGTGGTCACACCAAATATTGATTTGATTTGGATTTCTCTTCTTTTCATTTACTTTCCAGTTTGTTAATTATAAAAATAAACTATTTACACTTCTATTTCTGGAAGCATTCTTAATGTATAGCATTTTTGCACAACTGCCTAACATTTTGCATAGTATTTTATGTGTATGAGTAAGAAAGATTTTGAGGATAGATTTTTGTTTAGTAGTCCCTGAACTCAAGCTGGAGATGGCAATGATTTGAAAATTTGACTGACCCAATTCCTGGTTGGTTGGCTGTTCTTTTTTCTCCTCTCATCCCCACGGAAAGTTTTAATTTTCCAAACCTCTAAATGAAGAGGGATGCCCAACATGTAAAAGAAATAGCTTATTACAAACTAGAGAGACACATTTATACATTCGCTTTTCATCAGTTGCTACTTTTATGTTGAGTATACATATACATAATAACCAATATCTGTAGTTAAGGAATAGTAAAGTATATGTTTTAGCCTAAAAGACTCCAAAAACATAAACACTTTTGACAGCCTGTAAAGAAATCTCAACATGTAAATAAAACGTTAACTACTAATGACTTCCTCCTGCCCTTATTACCAGACCACCCATAATGGGACAAATGACCACAGGAAGAGAAAACTCTTCTTTGAAGTTTAGCCCATTTAATTATTGATTTTTATTTTTATTTACTTTATTTATGGACCTTTGGAGAGTTTAAACATTTCTGGGCACACCAAACCTTAATCAGGTATCCTAGTTTAACTCTAAATATATGTTTACTTATTTTTGTTGAATTTTTGCCATGTTTCTTCTGAAAGAACTGGCAATTTTCAAATGCAGATTAAAAAAAAAACATAACTAGCCAATATTTCCGCTGTTGAAAGAGTGATGTTTCAAAGTCAAGTCATACATTTTCTCTTGCATCTTATGCCGCAATCCAAATAACAATGAAAATCTTAAAGGGTTTTTTATGACCAACCATTAGATTTCCATAAAATAGCATATCAATCATTTCGAACTGTATAATCTGAATCTGTGCCACATTCTTCTCTTTGAGTGTGTCCCTGCCTGCATGCCAATTGCAGCACAGGATTAATTTCCACTTGTCTTTCTTTGCGACAATAGTACTTAAAGAAATAGAAAAATGGGCCTGAATCCACTTGCTTAAACTTTACCCACCTTCTTCAGTTTTACTCAGCATAAATGCAACCTGCTAGCAACACAAGGGAGCAAGATTTACCCCTCTTAAGAAAAGCCTCAATAGACATAAGAATATCATAAGAACCAAAAACATGCCTATATGTTCCAAACAGAAATTCCTTACAGTAATGTTGACCACCAAAGAAATATCGGAGACAAATTTCTATCCAACCTCTTTATGGAAATGTGTGAGTGATCTATATTATGACATTTTCCAGATAAGTTGCCCAAATCAATTAATTTGAGCTTTATGGTTCCTTCCTCACTCATTATCTCACTTGTGCAATAACTTCCTTTTGTGATTATTATAACTTTTTTACATTCCACCCCAGATCAAAGTATTTATCATATTGTTTGGAAGGAATGATTTTAGCAGAGAGGAAACATGATTGAAAATTCTTAGAAGGCAAATCAGAAGAAAAGAGCAGACAAGCAGAAACCAGAATTGCTGAATAAGCATAGGACAAAGCCTAGTCTTTTCTTCAAAATCTCTAATATAGAACTGCTTGAAGGGGAAAAAAAGGGATGCTACTGTTTCATAAAGTTCCTGGATAAAAATCTCTTTAACGTTTTGCTTTAATCTAGAAGGACATTGTTGCCCTCTAACTGGTATTTATTAGTTAAGAACAGTCATACAAACTAACGACCTTTTAATGAACAATGAACAATTAACTCCTTTCTGTGTCATTCAGCTGTTTTGTTTGATGTTTTTCAGCATTAGCGTAGGAATAGCCTTTTTTTCATGATGCTATGTTTCCTTTCAAGAAAACAAAGGAAGTTTAGAATTTCTAATAGGAAATTAGTTGTAACTAAAAAGAAATAAGATGCTTTTCAGATCACTGCAATGGTGGAAAAAACAATTTCAGGAAGGCTTAGGGAAGATTCACAAAAGAGCCAAAACCTTTCTTTTAGATAAATTCAATATGTGAACTTCAAGATGTGGCACATTCAGAAATAATTTAAAGAGAAAAGAGATATACAAATTAAATAAACCACCAAAGCAAAGTATTTCCCTCTCCAACCCATCTTAGTATAGGTCAGAAAGTCGGCATTTCCTGTATGGCATGATAAAAGAAAACACAATGAGAAACTATTTTTTAGAAGTTCCATATTAATGCTGTCACTAGAATATTAGAAGTTTCGTATTAATTCTTTGTCACCCAAGCATTTTGTCCATTTTGGGTACATCATATTTTTCAGTCAACTTTGACAGAAACAGAATTTGCAGAAGTCCAAAGACAAAATGGATCTAGATTGCTGGAATATGCAAGGGTAGATTTTCAACTTTAAGAACTTAATTTTAGTGAAATTGTACATATTAATTTTAGATACACCAATTAAACTTTATGTGTTTACCATAGTCTGTGGCAACCTAGCTATATCACACAGGGAAGTAAATATGGTTATCTGCTTATGGAAGCATTTAACATATACATTGACATTATGCATATATTACATGCATTTAGAGGACTTCTGAAAGAAGGGAAATAACTGGGATTTATATGAAAGACATCATTAAAAATTAAAGTATTTTATGTTAGGTTCATTGTGTGAAGTAGCAAATAGGTTAATGTGCAGATAAAACAGGATATCACTTAGCTTATTTCTTTGAAGATTTATACATTTTAGGGACGGAGTGCAAATTCATTACTTAATTTTCCCTTTGACAGAAGAGCAATATTAGCTTATTGTAATATTAACAAACATTGCTACAAATGGCATTTTTGTATTGCAAATATACACATATATTACAAATAAATGAAGGTAAAGTCTATTATTCCCGTAGCTACCAATGCATGCTGATCCCATATGACTTTGCAGAACTCCCATTTAATTCTCTTTGACTCTTTGCTTATTTCTCACTTTAACTGCAGTTTGTTATTCACTCTAAGAATTCTAAATTGCCATTTCTTTATCTGAGATAAGAGACAGACTTTTATTTCATTTCAGGTATTTTCTGGTCATTCAAAAAATGGATGTATTACACACAAGCACTGTGATCAACTAATTCTCATGAAAGATATTATGTTGTCAGATGTGATAGGCAAGAACAGACAGCATAGATACAACAGCATTTATTGACTCAAACTGGAACTGAACAACAACAGGCAAATTCCTGTAATTTTATACTCTGGGCTCACAGGGCCTCAACCAATCATAATACTTGAAAAAGCCCACCAAATATGAATGTTCTAAGTTTCCCTCCAAAATAGTTGAAGCTAACAGTTAGGGCAGGCGTGAAATCTACTAACCTTCCTTACCGATTTGGAAGTGCATGTGCCGCTAACCCTAACTCCAAAACGTTTTGGAATGAAGAGTTTGATTGAAGAAAAAAATGAAACTGTATGACTGGAATCACATAGGATGCATTTGGAAAACATATCAAACTCTTGCCAAACATTAAGCATTGGGGAAATGGATTATTATCCTTAAAGTTTTGTAAAATATTTCAGCAAGAAATAATTGATATATCAGACACATATCTATATATTAACCAAAGAAGAAAGTTAAAGATTTGAGAGGGCAGTCACAGTCTTCTATGTGAATATTATTGAAATAGCTTGCATCTCAATGTTGTGGGTGCTTCATCGCTGGAGGTTTTCAACAATAGACTGGACGACCATTTGATAGAGATCATATAAAGTGCCTTGAGCAGGAGGTTGGACTAGAAGACCTTTCCAGTCCTATGTGTCTATGTTCTATTATTGTAAATCTGAGGAGATAATTCTGGCACAGTATACATGCAAGGACACCTAAGAATATTTCTGAACTAGATGTCTGGACAGTAAGATTGGTACAAGACTAAGGACATTTGGCCATAGGAAGGTAATAAGTTCTGTCTTAAGTGCAAAAGTTAACTGGGTGACTTTCGGCCAGTCTCTTTCTTTTAGCCCTCAGAAGCAGGAATTGCTTCTGTTAGCAAGAAAATTGCAGGAACTTGTCCAGTCACTGGGAATCAACACTAACTTAAAGGGAGGAGGAAGAGGAGGAGGAGGAGGAGGAGGAGGAGGAGGAGGAGGAAGAAGAAGAAGAAGAAGAAGAAGAAGAAGAAGAAGAAGAAGAAGAAGAAGAAGAAGAAGAAGAAGAAGAAGAAGAAGAACGGAGGAGGATGAGATTTTTTTCAGGAAAGAGTGTCAACAATTCTAAATTCTTCTCTCTGCTAAGAAATAGCTAAATGTTTGCATCCATTATATTCAATATGTTGCTATTTTCTGTAATCAACTGAAATACATAAATGACAGGTCTGCCTCCACGTTTGTAGAAGGATGTGCAGATCTTTGTTCCTTGTAAAGGTTGTGTCAATTTGTGTACACTTCGGGATTCATTGAAGCACACAATTTGACAAGGGATTTTTCTCTAGTCAATTAAACTTTTTCAAACAACGGTAATACTTAAAAACAGATAAAAAGATCTAAAGTTCCTATTTATATGAGCAGTAGTACAAAGACAAAGAGAACTTTATTTCGGTCATTGACCAATAAAAGTACAATCGATAAATGAACAGCACAGGACTATCCCATAACAGCATGAATCTTTAGCAACCATTTATGGTGAAGCTTACACATAACATAGCGATTTTTTGCTACTTTTAGAGAAATGAATCTATCTTGATTATTTAACTGAGAGTGAAAATAAAAGCTAGTGCCCTGAAAGTTTAAATAAAAGAGAGGTAATCAATTTGTGACAAATGTTGCTACAGAAGTGGCAGTACAGAAGAACACGGCCTGTAATTTCTATGGTACCCCCAGCACAGGGCAGCATCAGGTTTCATATGGTATTTTCCTATATTTTTCTTCCAAGAGGACTGTGGAGAGAATATGCGGTTGATTTACACATCAAAGATTTGGTTATTTGCAATTATATTATGAAAGAATGCACCAAATTCTGCTTGACCTTCTATATCTAAGATCCTTTGCTTTAGAATTGAATTACCTTGATCTGACTCTAAGGTTAAGATGGTATCACTGGAGTTCCTATTCCTATATATGAGTATTCCTATTCATATGAGCAGCAGTAGAAGGAAAAGGTAGCCATCTTGTCCATTGCTGACTGGAAGAGAGCGGTTAACATAACTGTTGGGGTTTCTTAGAGTTGAAACTAACCTTTCTATTGTTTCAGTATTAACAGAATTTTTCTATTCACATGACAAGTATGGCCAGAATCTTTTTATACATTTGTACTTTTAGATTAGATTAGATTAGAATTCTTTATTGGCCAAGCGTGATTGGACACAAAAGGAATTTGTCTCTGGTGCACATGCTCTTAGTGTACATAAAAGGAAAGATATATTCTTTAAGAATCATAAGGTGATTTTGGCCTCATAAAGCAATTATTTATACTTTCTATGAATTGAGGAGAAATCTATATACATTTGGTAAATGTTTGCCATACATCCATATTATTTTTTAACCTCTGATGCAATTGACATTTTAATATAATAAGTTATGAATATATATATATATATATATATATATATATATATATATATATATATAGATATATATAGATATATATATGTAGGTCTTTGGTTATTCGGGTTTTTTCCCATGTAAAATTGGAAGTGTCTTGGCAACGTTTCGACGAAGTCTCATTTGTCATCTTCAGGCTCCCAGAAGCACGAAGCTGAAGCCTGAAGATGACGAATGAGACTTCGTCGCGTCAAGATACTTCATTTATGGAAAAACAAAAGATCTATAAACTGCCAGCGAAAACCTCAGAAAACAAATATATATATATATATATATATATATATATATATATATATATATATATATATATATATATATATATATATATATATATATATATATGATGTTGTATATATATATATATATTTTCTGAGGTTTTCGCGGGTGTTTGTATGTAGGTCTTTGGTTATTCGGGTTTTCTCCCACATAAAATTGGAAGTGTCTTGGCACACACACACACACACACACACACACACACACACACACACAAAATATATCACTTGCAAAGCTATGGCATCTATCCTGAAAAAATTGTAAAAAATTTATGTACTGGGAGTTTTTTCTTTCTTTGACTTCTAAATGTTAAACTAATCATTCCTTTCCATTTTTTAAATGCAAGAATAAAACTGTTTATACCAAATGTCCTCCAACATTTCTTTATTGTTTTGTTTCACATTATCCATAATCACATAGGATCTCAGAAATGAAATGAAACTTCTCTTTAGAGCAGAATACCACTGGAATGCACAAATTATCTATGGTTAAGCAGAATACAAAATGGCTAGCAAACTCTATATTTGGGTTGAACATGTGCTATACAGTTTCACTTGCCTCCTTGTCCTCAAAAGGAAATTCAAACTTAAAAAAAGGAAATCTGTCATTAACAGAGTGTAGTTTTGTTTATAAACTGGAATGTCTACTGTAATTTAGAGAAAAAAAATAGAGAATTGCTCAAGACGTGGCAGCTTATTATGTATCTGTAATTTTTCTTTTTTAAAAAAAACTTCCTTGAATTAAAAGCACAGAAAAGCACTCTGCTTCTTCCATGAGACATGATGATTAGATAATACAGATAATCTTATTTTCTGTGATCAAAGAGGAACTGATAATTTGCATAAAGTCTACAAGCTTCTACTATCCAAAGGTTGGGAGTAAATGAAATTAGAAGAATCAAAAGAAACTGATACACAGAATACATTTAAAGAGAATTGGAAAGCTTCCTTGGTGCGGACTATTTATTCATTACATTTATATGTCACCAATTTTGCCATTCAAGGCAACACTGAGTGTCTTAATATAGCCATTACATTATGAGAGATAAATGAGATCATGCAAAAAACTTATCAGGCTAAGACATTAGGTCAAGTATATGTGTGTGTGTGTGTGTGTGTGTGTGTGTGTGTGTATATATATTTGTATATATATATATTTGTTTTCTGAGGTTTTCGCGGGTGTTTGTATGTAGGTCTTTGGTTATTCGGGTTTTCTCCGCCGTAAAATTTGAAGTGTCTTGGCGAGGTTTCGACGAAATCCCATTCGTCATCATCAGGCTAGGTGCTTACAGCTTCCTATTTGTAGGAGAAACTGCTAGTGGGGGTTTGAACTGATTGGTTGGAAGCTTGGCTGTGTTCTGATTGGGTGGAGGTGTGTTCTGATTGGTTGGGAGTTTGGCTGTGCTCTAATTGGATGGTGGGGTTGGCTGTGCTCTGATTGGCTGGGGGTGTGTTCTGTTGGGGGGGGCTTAGTTGTGCTAGGTTGGTTTGAGATGCAGGGGGATTTGAATTGGTGAGTTGCATTGCTGTTGTTTGGCTTCGCGTTTGTGGTCGTGCTTCATCTTCATGGTGGGTGTCAGTCTGCTGCATGTATGGATTAGAGGGGTTTGAAATGGCTAATGATGCAGCTGCGGTCTGGCTTCTGGTCCGTGGTCGTGCTTCATTATCGGTGTGGGTTTGAGTTTGCTTTCTGTATGGATGTGTGGTGGTGACATGCTGTGTGGCACTCACGAGTGTGGGTCTTGCGTCATTCTTCATGTTAGGGACTCGTTTGTTGATAAGGGCGGGTTTCCAAATGGCTGGTAGGCGGGAGGTATCATCTCGTTTATTCATGCTGTGTGGGTGTTTTTCTATCTCGATGGCTTCTCTGATTATTCTATTGTTAAAGTGTTCAGTTTTGGTGATAGTTCTGGTATTTTTAAAATCAATTTTATGTCCTGTGGCTTTAAGGTGTTGGACCAAGGAAGAAGTTGGTTCCTCTTTTTTGATTGAGTTCTTATGTTCTTCAATGCGTGCACTTATTCTTCTGTTGGTTTGTCCGATGTATGTGGTGCTGCAGGAGGTGCATGGGATTTCATACACTCCTTGATTTTCTAACTTAATTTTGTCTTTGGGGTTTCTTAGGATGGTGGATATTTTTCAGTTTGTGCAGAATGCTGTCTTGATGTTGTGTTTGTGGAGGATCTTGCCGATTCTGTCTGTGGTACCTTTTATATATGGGAGGAGGGCTTTGCCGTTTTCTTGTTCTCTGTCTTGGATTTTAGTGGGGGTTTCTTTAAGGATTAGTTTGGTAATCTTATTTCTTTGAAATCCATTGGATGTTAGTATGTTAGTGAGAGTGTGCAGTTCGGTTTTTAGGTGTTGTTCATCAGCCAAGCATTTTGTTCTGGAGATGAGTGTCTTGGCTACAGAGTTGATCTGAGCTGGGTGGTGATGTGAGAGTGCATGCAGATAGCGGTTTGTGTGTGTTTTCTTCTGGTAGATGGTGTAAAAAATGTAAAAAACTCATTCCAGTTCATAGAGATCATAAAGAAACAAAACTTACAGCCCAGTGATCTACTTGTGAGCTTCGATGTCATATCCCTCTTTACCCAAGTGCTTATCAAAGAAGCCTTAACAGCCATCCAAAACAAATATAACCCCCCCAAGCACATCCTAGATCTGACCAACCACTGCCTATCCAACACATACTTCATCTATAATGGACAAAAATACAAACAAACAGAAGGAGCACCTATGGGATCACCCCTCTCTCCTGTCATTGCAAACCTCTACATGGAACACTTTGAAACCCAAGCTCTAGAAAAATCTGACCACAAACCTAAACTCTGGCTCAGATACGTAGACGACACCTTCATAATCTGGCCACACGGGAAAGAAAAACTGAACAACTTCCTTATACATCTCAACAGCCTACACCCCAAAATACAATTCACCATGGAAACAGAAGCTAACAACCAACTTCCCTTCCTGGATGTTTTAGTCTACAGGAAATCATACATATATATATATATATGTAGGTCTTTGGTTATTCGGTTTTCTACCGCGTAAAATTGGAAGTGTCTTGGCGACGTTTCGATGAAGTCTCACTCATCATCTTCAGGCTTCAGCTTCGTACTTCTGGGAGCAATGTGTGATTGCAGCTCTTTCTTCCTTTTTAACTGCTAGCAGATGACACAACAGTGATCGGTCTCATTCGAGACAATGATGAATCCGCATATAGATGAGAGGTCGAACGACTAGCCTCGTGGTGTGACCGAAACAATCTGGAACTGAACACACTCAAAACCGTAGAAATGGTGGTAGACTTTAGGAGAAACCCTTCCATACATCCACCTCTCACAATACTAGACAACACAGTATCAACCTTCAAATTTCTAGGTTCTATCATATCGCAAGATCTAAAATGGAGAGCTAACATCAAAAACATCATCAAAAAAAGGACAACAAAGAATGTTCTTTCTGCGCCAACTCAGTAAGCTCAAATTGCCCAAGGAGCTGCTGATTCAGTTCTACAGAGGAATTATTGAGTCTGCCATTTGCACCTCTATAACTGTCTGGTTCGGTTCTGCAACCCAACAAGAAAGACACAGACTTCAGAGGATAATTAGAACTGCAGAAAAAATAATTGCTATCAACCTGCCTTCCATTGAGGACCTGTATACTGCACAAATCAAGAAGAGGACCGTGAAAATATTTACAGATCCTTCACATCCTGGACATAAACTGTTTCAACTCCTACCCTCAAAATGACGCTATAGAGCACTGCACACCAGAACAACTAGACACAAGAACAGTTTTTTCCCGAAGGCCATCACTCTGCTAAACAAATAATTCCTTCAACACTGTTAAACTATTTACTAAATCTGCACTACTATTAATCTTCTCATCGTTCCCATCACCAATCTCTTTCCACTTATGACTGTATGACTGTAACTTTGTTGCTGGTAATCCTTATGATTTATATTGATATTGATTGTTCCTGATTGCTTATTTGTACCGTATGGTTATTATTAAGTGTTGTATCATTAAGTGTTAAATTGTACCCTATGACCATCATTTGTGTTGTAAATGTTGTATCTTGATGAAGGTATCTTTTCTTTTATGTACACTGAGAGCATATGCACCAAAAAAAATTCCTTGTGTGTCCAATCACACTTGGCCAATAAAAATTCTATTCTATTCTATTCTATTCTATTCTATTCTATTCTATTCTATTCTATTCTATTCTATTCTATTCTATTCTATATATGTTTTTGTAGGTTTTCATGGGTATAGGTATGTAGGTCTTTGCAGATTGGTCAAGTTGGGGAGTGTTGCTGTGAGCGGGTTGGTTGGCTGTGTGGTTGCATCTTGATTGGTAGATGGAGTGGGTGTTTGCAGATTGGTTGGCTGTTTTGTAGCATCCTGTGTGGGTGTGGTCCTAGTCTTTTGTTCCTGAGCTTTGGTGTTGTGGCCTCTGGAGTTCTGTGATGTGATGTCTTGAGCAGATGGTGTGATGCAGCATCCCGGGTTTTGGTTTGGCTCTGAGTCCGAGGTCTTGTCATGTGTTCCTGGCATGTCTCAGCTTGTTTTGTATGGGGATTGGATGGGGGCGCAGCAGCCAGTAGTGCCAGCATGGTCTGGCTTCTGGATGATGGTTGTGTTTCATCTGTGGGATGGGTTTGGGTTTGAATCTGGTGAGGATGATTGGTGGTCTGAACGGGATGACACCTCCCGCCTACCAGACATCTGGAAACCAGCCTTAGTCAACAAACGAGTCCCAGCCATGAAAATTGACACTGGACCCAGGATAACACACAATGCCACTACCAATCACTAATCATCCTTGACCAATCTGCAAAGACCACTCCATCTACCAATCAAGATGCAACCACACAACCAACCAACCCGTCACACAACAGTCTCCACCTCCCCACCAGTATTTATAGAGAGACGGCAGCTCCGACTATGCTTTGCTCACACAAGCATAACCTTACATGGGAAAAGACCCAAATATGCCAAGACCTCCCCCCCCTCTCTATATATTGTATATATACAAATACATACACACATACACACACACACACACACACACACACACACACACACATACATATATATATAATCTCAATAGCACTTAGACTTGTATATCACTTCATAGTGCTTTATAATCCCCTCTAAGTGGTTTACAGAGTCAGCATATTGTCCCCAACAATCTGGGTACTCATTTTACTGACCTCGGAAGGATGGAAGGCTGAATCAACTTTGAGTCAGGCAGAATCAAACTGCTGCCAGTCAGCAGAGTTAGCCTGCAGTTACTGCATTCTAACCACTGTGCCACCAAAGCTCATGAATGACATATATAAAATCTAAAAAATTGTGGAGAACAACTGAACAACCGCAAAGACTCCTCTCCCCAAAATATTTGACCTATATACAATTAGTCAAGGAAGGTCTGCTTATCTCAACAATAGAACTGGCCCAGAGACTGTTAACTCACAGTAGATATTTTTCTGCCAAAAGACATCAACCTGTCCTTTATATTACCTAATTAGATGTGGACAATTATGATATATTTGATTACCTGATCTTATGGAGAAAACAATAGTGCATTTAGTGCACATTGCAAAACTGGGTCTCTTCATCTTTTGAAAAGAAAAGCAGTGTACAAGCAAACACACTTAGAAATTTCAAACAAGAAATTCAGAATCCCTAATTTAGTTGGTATCGATTCAAAAAATGATGGGTATGAGATTTGTTTGTGGAGATCATTCACCCAAGATCAAATTTCTGTCACCACCTCAGACTTCTATCACCACTATTTTGTGCAGAACTGTGCACAGAGGGGATAAAAGAAATCACAATGACAGTCACAGCCATGTAATTAAAGACACAACAAAGGTGTGAAGCGTGTATAAATGGGATGGAGTTCAATTGCATGGTCATGTCTGCCATCTTGACTTTTTTGGCAAAGCACATTGCAAAACCGGATCTCAAAAAACCTCAGCCTTATTCCATGAAATTTTCAGCCTAGTTTAAAAATTTTCAGGTCATCAGTTTAGATTTCCGGTAAGAATGATTTATGAACGGCAGAAAAAAAATAAGGGAAGTGTTAGAAAGAAGAAGGGAGGGAAAGGGGAAGAGAGGAAAGTGTAGGGTAGAGGGATAAATTAAATGTCTCTCTGTGTATATGTGTTGTGGGAGGTATAATTCTATTTTACTCAGTTATTTGTGAGGCATCATGAGGGATTATCTCTGAACATGCATGTTCAGATATGATTAACAGAGGGTCAGATGCTTTTATATAAGTGTAAATAGGTGTGCCTTAGAAAGACAGAGAAAGAGGGAGAAAGGGATACTCTGGTACTTAGATTATCCTTCTTTTTTTGTAATTACTGAAAATAGGTCCAGTGGTTCCCTTTCCAGGTGCCTTTTTGACACTAGACAATTATCTTAACTGTTGTTTTAAATCCTGGCATAATTCACATAGAAGAGACAACATTATAATCGCTAAACTTTGAACAAGTCATCTTCAGTGTATATTCAGCTCAGATCTATTTCAGGTGTTTAAAACATTTATAAATATGGAAAGGATACATCAGATTTCTTTCCTGAAGTTTTTTTTTTTATAATTATGCTTTTAGAGTAATTTTAGTCATTCCTGAGCAAAATGAATCACAGGCATCCTACATTTTTTCCCCACTAAAAACACACTTTTTCTATCATTTACTTTTTTTTAGGTAAAAGGAATCAGATGGGACTTTTTAATTTTAATATGATGGATGTGATATGAAACTGCTATCTCCTTGTTTTACAACATTGGTATTACAGTTTCATTCAACTGCTGGGCTATAGATGACCAAAGCTGATTGCTCCCAAAATATCCACCAGTACATTTTCAGTATTTAAGTTACCACCCAAATTAAAACAACAGAGTAATATGAAGAGAGTACAAAGTCACGTTCTTTGGAATTTTCCCATTATTTGTTAAAGTTGGATCATCACAGTGAATTTCTAAAGCCTTCCTTCCTGCTATAGGAGGGACGGAAGGAGGGAAGGAGGAAGGAAGGAAGGAATGAAGAAAGATTATTTTTGATAAGCACTTTCATTTACCATAGACCTCTTGTAAGTATTTGCATCTCTTGCAAAAGTATTTCTAATTCTGTATGTTTTCAAATTATTATTCTCTGCCTTTATATATATATATATATATTTGTTTTCTGAGGTTTTCACGGGTGTTTGTATATAGGTCTTTGGTTGTTCGGGTTTTCTCCCGTGTAAAATTGGAAGTGTCTTGGCGACGTTTCGACGAAGTCTCATTCGTCATCTTCAGGCTTCAGCTTCGTGCTTCTGGGAGCAATGTGTGATCGCAGCTGTTTCTTCCTTTTAACTGCTAGTGGGGGTTTGAACTGATTGGGTGGGAGCTTGGCTGTGCTCTGATTGGATGGGGGTTTTTCTGTGCTCTGATTGGCTGGGGGTGTTTCATGTGTTGGTGGGGGCTTGGTTGTGCTCAGTCTAGTCTGTGCTGCAGGGGGATTTGAGCTGGTGAGCTGCATAGCTGTTGTTTGGCTTTGTGGTTGTGCTACATCTTCATAGTGGGTGTCAGTCTGCTGCATGAATGGATTGGAGGGGTTTGAAATGCTAATGTTGCAGCTGCGGTCTGGTTTAACACTTTAAAGTCACAGGACATGATATTGACTTTAAAAAGACCAGAACTATTGCCAAAACTGAACACTTTAACAACAGAATAAACAGAAGCCATTGAGATAGAAAAACGCCCACACAGCATGAACAAACGAGATGATACCTCCCGCCTACCAGCCATTTGGAAACCCGCCCTTATTGACAAACGAGTCCCTAACACGAGGAATGACACCAGACCCACACTCACAAGGTCCACACAGGATGTCACCACCGCACATCCACCCAGAAAGCAGACCCAAACCCACACTGATCATGAAGCACGACCAAGGACCAGAAGCCAGACCGCAGCTGCAACATTAGCCATTTCAAACCCCTCCAATCCATTCATGCAGCAGACTGACACCCACTATGAAGATGTAGCACGACCACAAAGCCAAACAAAAGCTATGCAGCTCACCAGCTCAAATCCCCCTGCAGCACAGACTAGACTGAGCACAACCAAGCCCCCACCAACACATGACACACCCCCAGCCAATCAGAGCACAGAAAAATCCCCATCCAATCAGAGCACAGCCAAGCTCCCACCCAATCAGTTCAAACCCCCACTAGCAGTTAAAAGGAAGAAACAGCTGCGATCACACATTGCTCCCAGAAGCACGAAGCTGAAGCCTGAAGATGACGAATGAGACTTCATCGAAACGTCGCCAAGACACTTCCAATTTTACACGGGAGAAAACCCGAACAACCAAAGACCTATATATATATATATATTTGTTTTCTGAGGTTTTCGCGGGTGTTTGTATGTAGGTCTTTGGTTATTCGAGTTTTCTCCCGCGTAAAATTTGAAGTGTCTTGGCGACGTTTCGACGAAATCCCATTCGTCATCATCAGGCTAGGTGCTTACAGCTTCCTATTTGTAGGAGAAAAATGTTTCCTATTTGTAGGAGAAAAATTTTTACGCAGGAGAAAACCCGAATAACCAAAGACCTACATACAAACACCCGCGAAAACCTCAGAAAACACATATATATATATATATATATATATATATATATATATATATATATATATATATATATATATATATATATATATATATACACACACACACAAATCCAAATTGCTTGTGCTATCCTACAATTTTGCATACTGAATAATTTCACGTTCCTAAAAACTAATCCACTGTGTTTCACACATGATTATATATTCCAAGAAAGGATAGGCTAATTTTTCTCTTACAATTTTCTACAGGAGACATCTGACTATTATTTTAACGATACAACCATAGCAACAGACATGAGTAAGCAGAGTCTAACCAAAACAGAGCCAATGTCCACCACAGCTTTGGCTGCAGTTTCTCTGATTTCTGGAGTCATCCTTCATCATCATTTTAACATTAAAGATTACTCCTTTCTGGAATATAGGGACATAACTCTTTCAGAAAAAAATGATTATTATATATATTCATTTCAGAACAAAGTGCTTCATGAAACGTTTGCTCAATTGATAGTTATATTATGCATTATTCAGGAGTCATGAAGTTTGAGTAGGTGGTGAAAACTTAGTTATAGCAATATCTGAATATAACACACTGTGTTATATACAGTTGTAAAGAGATTCTCTGGAGCTTCAGTTCAAAATTGCTCAAGTTTTACCTGGCACTTTGTGCCTTTATCACTGTGTTGAGACTTTTGTCTAAACCTTTACTCTAAATCTATTTATTACATTATTTAATTTGTTCTTCTGTTCTTATAAAACAGAAATAAGACTTTCAAACTCTTTTAATGCTTTAAACATCATAATTATGCACCAATGACAAATATTTACTAGATGACCATAATGTAATCAGCAAAAAAAATCAATTAAAATAATCATTTTTTTGCTTCTTTTTAATCAAGACAGGGAATGCTAGTAATGTGGAATGTTATTGAGTTATTTCAACTTTTTGCATAACTAAGCAATCTAGATGAAAGAATAAATTTGACTACTGCAAAGTGTTCTGTATTAATTCAATATTTATAAATGTTCCATTTATGTTATGGAGAGCTACAGATCCAGTTCCTGGCACAACATTTAATGCTTTGAAGAATCTGGAATTAATTTCTATCTATTAAAACCACAGAGGAATTATTAGTCAGTCTGCATCTAAAATATGGTTGCTGTGTTTTATAAAGAATATTGACAAATTGAAGCATCTCTAGAGGAGACCAATAAAAATCATAAGATGCCTTATCATTTAGAACCTTTTAATAGATTTTAGGAGAAATAGGAACTTCCTAATAGCCCAAAAATAGGGTTAGATTTTTATGGGAAGTATTATTCTGCATTGAAAATCAATTCTTGCTTTGCAGCTTTTTCTTGGTTCTGAGAATATATATTTCTCATTTTTTGTAAGTGTGTTTTATTTATTTTTATTGTATATCAGATTCAGCATCTTTTATAAGCAATAGAGTCAAACTGCTGGTTTAAAAACAAATTTTCTATCCATCCTTTATATGTATTAGCTGTTCAATATTACAGACGTGATTCCTTGAAATACAATTTGTCTTCTATTACCGCTGATACATACAATTTTTATGTAAACAATGATATTTAATTTTCCAGGCTACATTGTTCTCCCTTAAACAAGCAAAGTTCTTGGTTTTGGAAAATGTAAGACTTCCATGCTTTTTCTAAATCATTGTTGTGGTTGTCTCCTTTGAAACAAGACACATTTCTGGCCACTAAAGCTTCTTACTACAGCTTTTAAGTCTGAAATCTGAAGAGAGAGTAATGCTGATCATCCTGGAGAAGGTCAATCTATGTGGTTGCTAAGGTTCAATCACAGCTTGATGGCACATAATCAAATCAATCAATCAGTCAATCAATGCTGATGTCACCCATTCAAAGTAAAATATTGCAGGTTGCAGTTATTTTCTCACTGATTGGATATACAATAGTTCACATTTATCAAATTTATCTTGATGTCCTTTAGCTGATCAACTGATATCTAAGTGACTGAACACATTTCCTGAACTTTATATCATATTGTGTTTTAGTAGTGGGAACAATCTTTTAGATATAAAAAGGTGTACTGCTATATGAATGAATTCAGAGGGTGTATAGCATATAATTTGAATAGCTAAAGCTACTGTGGATAGTAAGTTAAAATTATAAATCCATGTAAAAGTTAATACATAATATCAGCATTCTATAAAGTTAGACATGTTTGAAAATAAATATTAAGTTCATGGCATGCACTAATCAATCATATGTGGAATATGGATAAGGATGAATACACTTTATCTTACCAGATAGTTCATGCTAGGCAAGCTATGTCCTGCTTTTATAATTGCTTCTAGGCTGATAAGGTAGTTTTATTTTAAAGCCAAAGAAAGTGCAATATGTTGGCAGCTGTATTAATAGTTCAAACTGTATATGATACTGTTAGGCATACAAAAACAAACATTAATCTCATTAATCTTTGTAATACCAAAGATTAATTAGTGGGTTTTCAACTGGATTAATAGTCAAAGTGTGCATAATACAGTTCAGATAGAAAAAAAACCCCCAAAAGTTAATCTCATTAATCTCTGGAATTAATTAATTACTTCCATTGTCTGATTTACTTGCAGTAAGTGCTAAACCAGACCATAAGGCAAATGCAGGCTTTTTTGTTCAACTTTGTGATGTTATTTACTTAACTGTAAATACATAATGATTTCATTTGGATCAAGACTGACATTTGTGGGAAGGAGGAAACCTAATATTTTCCCTCACCCACTTAGTTTTCTTTTTTCTTTTTAATTATTTTCTGTATGGGGGAGGAGATTTTCCTCAAGACAGACTTCAGTTGGCTTTAATGCTTACTTTGGTTAAAAAAAATAAATCTGTTTTCATGCAGGGACAATGATTTTTTAACAAGAAAAATAGCTGAGAAGAAGTGGTGTTTGCTACCTGTGCATGGTAGCATAATCCAAATCAGGCCATCAATTTAAGCAACAACAATCCCAGTTAAACACATATGAGCAATAACAATCACAGTTAAGCAAATAAATAGGATATTTAGCAATCTTATTTATTTATTTATTTTTATTTATTTATTGATCACATTTGTATACCGCCCTATCTCCCGAGGGACTCAGGGCGGTTAACAGGCATATAAAAAGGACATATAAATACAGATTAAAACACAAATAAAAAACTTATTCTAACCAGCCTGATTACCAAAACCAATTAAAATCAATATAAAATTTAAAATTTCAAAAATTTAAAAATCTAAAAAACCTAGTCCAGTCCTGCGCACCTAAATAAGTGTGTTTTAAGCTCACGACGGAAGGTTCTAAGGTCCGAGAGTTGGCGAAGTCCTGGGGGGAGCTCGTTCCAGAGGGCGGGAGCCCCCACAGAGAAGGCCCTTCCCCTGGGCGTCGCCAGATGGCACTGCCTAGCTGACGGCACCCTGAGGAGTCCCTCTCTGTGAGAGCACACGGGTCGGTGAGAGGTATTCGGTAGCAGAAGGCGGTCCCGTAAATAGCCCGGCCCTATGCCATGGAGCGCTTTAAAGGTGGTCACCAACACCTTGAAGCGCACCCGGAAGGCCACAGGTAGCCAGTGCAGTCTGCGCAGGATAGGTGTCATCCGGGAGCCACGAGGGCTCCTTCTATCACCAGCGCAGCCGCATTCTGGACTAACTGCAGTCTCGGATGCCCTTCAAGGGAGCCCCATGTAGAGAGCATTGCAGTAATCCAGGCGAGACGTCACGAGGCGTGAGTGACCGTGCATAGGGCATCCCGGTCCAGAAAGGCGCAACTGGCGTACCAGGCGAACCTGGTAAAAGCTCTCCTGGAGACGGCCGCCAAATGATCTTCAAAGGACAGCCGTTCATCCAGGAGGACGCCCAAGTTACGCACCCTCTCCGTCGGGGCCAATGACTCGCCCCCAACAGTCAGCCGCGGTTGCAGCTGACTGTACCGGGATGCCGGCATCCACAGCCACTCTGTCTTGGAGGGATTGGGCTTGGGCCTGTTTCTCCCCATCCCGACCCGTACGGCTTCCAGACACCCGGACAGCACTTCAATAGCTTCATTGGGGTGGCCCGGTGTGGAAAAGTACAGCTGGGTGTCATCAGCGTACAGCTGGTACCTCACACCGAAGCCACTGATGATCTCACCCAGCGGCTTCATATAGATGTTGAACAAAAGGGGCGAGAGAATCGACCCCTGCGGCACCCCACAAGTGAGGCGCCTCGGAGCCGACCTCTGCCCCCCCGTCAACACCGTCTGCGCCCGATCGGAGAGATAGGAGGAGAACCACCGATAAACGGTGCCTCCCACTCCCAATCCCTCCAACCGGCGCAGCAGGATACCATGGTCGATGGTATCAAAAGCCGCTGAGAGGTCTAATAGGACCAGGGCAGAGGAACACCCCCTATCCCTGGCCCTCCAGAGATCATCCAGGTTCAGGATAGACTTCACCTCCAATTCTTTGAAAAATATTCAGCCGCTTTTTACTCTTCTGTTTGGCAGAAACCAAACACTGCATTCCACAGTAAGAACATAACACTAACAGACAATCATGGAGGTCCCAGGTCATAGCTTGAGTCAGCTTTGCTTCCAGAGATCAAGAAGACTTGGTGACAAAGCCATGAGTTTTTGTTTTATAACATAATTCTGCAAGAGAAAATCAGGATATTCATGTATCAAATGGTTCAGTTAACAAGATCATGCTCTTAACATATAAGTAAATCTACACAAGAATGGATAAAGAAAATTGGAATGATTAAATCAAAGTTTACAAGTTCAGAGTTGAGAAATCTAAATCCCACAGAAGTGTTGAGAGAGATCTGAAACAAGCAGTTCAAAATATTGGTGTTATGTATTATTCAAATACCTTTCTACATCAGTAGGATCTGCATGAGACTCTGATAACAGTCATGGCAAAAATTTAAAAATGGCAAATACTTTTTCACAAATCTCTAAATTATAAGCTCCTTGGGCTATACTAAATGGAATGTATCTATGAATAATATCTATTATTGTTGTTAGTTGCGAAGTCGTGTCCGACCCATTGCGACCCCATGGACAATGTACTTTCAGGCCTTCCTGTCCTCTACCATCCCCCAAAGTCCATTTAAGCTCACACTGCTACTTCAGTGATTCCATCAAGCCACCTCATTCTCTGTCATCCCATTCTTCTTTTGTCCTCAATCTTTCCCAGCATTAGGCTTTTGTCCAGTGAGTCCTTCCTTCTCATTAGGTGGCCAAAATATTTGAGTTTCATCTTCAGGATCTGGCTTTCTAAAGAACAGTCAGGGTTGATTTCCTCAAGGACTGACCGGTTTGATCGCCTTGCAGTCCAAAGGACTTGCAGGAGTCTTCTCCAGCATGCGCGAGAATGGTAGCGACCTAGAGGAGCCCGAATCGGCGATGGCGGCTTTTCCTTGAAATGGAGGCTTTGGGCTGACTTACCAGGCTGCTCCGGTCCCTCGGCGTGTGGTTCGATCGGTCTGGCTGCCGCTGGAGAGGTTTGTGGCCTCTCGGTCATGCGACAGCCGAGAACGGGCCGAGGGACGGAGTGGCGGTCCGGAAGGGGGCGGCCATTTTGGAGGAAGCGGAGATGGGAGGCGAGGCGAGGGAGGCCTGCTGTTTGTTGCAGGCTTCGGCCTCGGCCTCGGTTCTGGCCCTGCCTTGCCCAGCGGAGCGGCCCTGCCTCGTTTTACGGAGCCCTGCCCAGCAGAGCGGAGCCCTGCCCAGCGGCGAGCCCTGCTTAGCGGAGATCTGCCCAGCGGCCCAGTGGCGAGCCCTGCTCAGCGGAGCCCTGTCCAGCGGCCCAACGGCGAGTCCTGCCCAGCGGAGCCCTGCCCAGCGGTCCAGCGGTCCAGCGGCGAGCCCGGCCTAGCGGAGCCCTTTCCAGCGGCGACCCCGGCGATCTTGGCCGAATTTCAGCGGCGTGAGATCGTCGGTGATTCCGGCCTGGCTCCGACGGCTTCGGTGGATTCGCCTGGTTTCGGCTGGCGCGAATCCCGGCCCGTTTTTGCCTGTCGGTGGGCTTGCCGGCTCCTTCGGCGCCAGTTCCATCGGCGCCAGTTCCATCGGTGCTGGTTGGGCCCGGCGGGGCTGTGTGGACCGCGGGGTGCCTGTCCAACGGCGCCCTGTATTAGGCAGCCCCACCGAGGATGGGTGTGGTAATGCCTCGGTGGGAGAGGAGGCCGGAACCATGGCTGAGGTTTGTCCCCTCTTGTGGCCTGTTTGGTCGCAGCTTTCCATCATGTGTCATCGAATGGCCCTTGGTGGCCTGCTTGCTCCATCGTATTTTCCTTTGTGGCCTTATGGCCTGGCTTGCTCCATTTTTTTCCGCTCCCCTCTATCTCTATCCCGGACCATGGGTCATCTATACTGGGCGGTCATGCATTTCCATCAGCGGGATGGAGTGGATTGGACTGGATTGGACTAGCTTGGACTGGTCTCGGGACTTGGGCTGACCGCTAGCCACGTCTACCTGATTAAGATCTGTAGAACTGCTTCCCATAGGCATGCTATGGAGACTGTCGGCCTGTCTGTTCCTGTTCTGTTATCGCTATCCGGTTCCTGCTCCATCTGTCCTTTGACCAACTGGACTCCCGCTAGAAGACTCACCATTTCTATTACTTTGGGATTTTACCACCTTAGCATCCCTCGCCGATTCGCACTTTCCTATGCGCTACACTGCACGTGAACTCTTGCGCCTGCGAGGTGCCCCGCCTCGCAGGAATGGCCCGTGTCGCTACCAAGGGCCGGCCTCAATGACGGGTCTTGGGACCCACAGAGGTGGCATGCGAGAAGAAAGAGCCTTTGGGGTTTTAGACAGGGCATTTTAAGGGGTGGGAGGGTAGGGCGGGTGATGGGGTAGCCCGTCGGGAGGAAACCAGTTCCAGCGCATGCTCGTGGCGATTATCAAATGGGTTCGGAGGTTATGGGGGAGGTGTTCCTTTGTGTGAGGGTGAGTCTATTGGCACGGTAAGTGGGAGGGGCAGATATGGCGGAAGGGGATCGATCGATATAGGGGTCACGCGTTCGATGTATGCAGGCGATCGCGTGCCCGATCCCCTAACTTTACCCGTTCCCGGATGGTCAGGACCCTCAGGACCTGGGCCTCCGTCTGATGTTATGCAATGCACGGTCCGTGGCCAATAAGGCCCCTAATACATGATCTAATTCAGGGGTGCAGCGGATATTATAGGCGCACGGAGACCTGGTTGGGCAATGAAGGGGTGTACCCTGGTTGAGATGTGCCCACCGGGTTTCCGTGCATTCCATCAGCCGAGGCCCAGGGTAGGGGTGGAGGGGTGGCGGTTGTGATTAAAGAGAGTTTAGAGCCGAGGGAGACCACTGTACCTCAGATATCCGGGTGTGAATCCCTCTTTGTGAGGTGGGGTCATAGATGTCAGATGGGCTTGCTGGTCGCGTACCTGGCTCCTTGCTGCGTGACAGCTGCCCTGCCCGAGCTCCTAGAGGTGCTAGCCGGGGTGGCGGTGGAGACCCCCAGACTCTTAGTCATGGGGGACTTTAACCTGCCATCTGCCGGCTCGTCATCGACGGTAGCTCGGGAGTTCTTGGCCTCCATGACGGCCTTGGACCTGACTCAAGTAGTGGATGGCCCCACTCACATCGGGGGTGGCACACTGGACCTGATTTTTGTCTCTGGTCAGTGGTCGAGAGATCTGGACTTAAAGGAAATAGTCATTGAACCTTTGTCATGGCCAGACCACCCTCTCCTTCGCCTGGACTTTCTGACCACTACCCAACACCGCAGGGAGACGGAACCATTACGTTGGTACCGTCCCAGGCGCCTGATGGACCCAGAGAGGTTCCGGACGGAGCTTGGGCCACTTCCTGAGGATCTGGCTCACGGCACGGCAGAGGAACTGGCTGCAGCCTGGGAACGGGCTGCGGCCGGGGCTTTAGACCGTGTCGTGCCTTTGCGGCCTCTGACCCGGCGTACGTCCCAACCGCCCTTGGTCCCCCGGGGAGCGGAGGGGGATGAAACGCCGGAGAAGACGCCTAGAGAGTTCCTGGAGGTCCAGCCGTTCAGAGGCTGATCGGACACTAGTTAGATCCTATACTAGGACCTACCTAGTGGCACTGAGGGATGCGAGGCGTTGCTACGCCTCCTCATTGCGCCGGCAGATAACCGCCCAGCTGCCCTGTTCGGTGACCCGCTCCCTCCTTCACCAGGGGGAGCGGGATGACCCGTTACAGGGACGTGCTGAGGAGTTTAACGGTTATCTATACGACAAAATCGTTCAGCTGAAGGACGGTCTGGACCGAGATTGCAGCGATTCGGACGAGACGTCTGAGGGCGGTCTTGGTGATGTTGTATGGGATGAGTTTGACCCTGTGACTCCCGAGGACATGGACAGGTTGCTGGGTAGATTGAATGCCACCACATGTTTACTGGACCCGTGCCCTCCTGGCTGGTGCTGGCCACTCAGGAGGTGACACGAGGCTGGCTCCAGGGATTACGAGTGCTTCCTTGTTGGAGGAGTCTTTCCGGCCGCCTTGAAAGAGGCGGTGGTGAGGCCCTCCTCAAGAAGCCTTCCTGGACCCGGCTGTTTTAGGTAATTATCGTCCAGTCTCCAACCCGCCGCGCGAAGGTTGTAGAGAGTATGGTGGCATATCAGTTCCCCTTCACCTGGAGGAAACTGTCTATCTGGACCCGTTCAGTCCGGCTTCCGGCCGGTTACAGCACTGAGGCGGCTTTGGTCGCGTTGGTGGATGATCTCTGGAGGGCCAGGGATAGGGGTTACTCCTCTGCCCTGGTCCTATTAGACCTCTCAGCGGCTTTTGATACCATCGACCATGGTATCCTGCTGCGCCGGTTGGGGGGATTGGGAGTGGGAGGCACCGTTTATCGGTGGTTCTCCTCCTATCTCTCCGACCGGTCGCAGACGGTGTTGACGGGGGGGCAGAGGTCGACCCCGCGGCGCCTCACTTGTGGGGTGCCGCGGGGTTGATTCTCTCGCCTTCTGTTCAACATCTATATGAAACCGCTGGGTGAGATCATCAGTGGCTTCGTGTGAGGTACCAGCTGTACGCTGATGACACCCAGCTGTACTTTTCCACACGGGCCACCCCAATGAAGCCGTCAGTGCTGTCCCGGTGTCTGGAGGCCGACGGGTCTGGATGGGGAGGAACAGGCTCAAGCTCAATCCTCCAAGACGGAGTGGCTGTGGATGCCGGCATCCCGGTACAGCCAGCTGAGTCCGCGGCTGACTGTCGGGGCGAGTCATTGGCCCCGATGGAGAGGGTGCGCAATTTGGGCGTTCTCCTGGATGAACGGCTGTCTTTTGAAGACCACTTGACGGCCGTCTCCAGGAGAGCTTTCCACCAGGTTCGCCTGGTGCGCCAATTGCGCCCCTTTCTAGACCGGGATGCCTTGTGCACAGTCACTCACGCCCTTGTGACGTCTCGTCTGGACTACTGCAATGCTCTCTACATGGGGCTCCCCTTGAGGGGCATCCGGAGGCTACAGTTAGTCCAGAATGCAGCGGCGCGGGTAATTGAGGGAGCCCCTCGTGGCTCCCGAGTGACACCTATCCTGCGCCGGCTGCACTGGCTACCTGTGGCCTTCCGGGTGCGCTTCAAGGTGTTGGTGAATGTCTTTAAAGCGCTCCATGGCATAGGGCCGGGATACTTACGGGACCGCCTGCTGCTACCGAATACCTCTCACCGACCCGTGCGCTCTCACAGAGAGGGGCTCCTCAGGGTGCCATCGGCGCGACAGTGTCGTCTGGCGACACCCAGGGGAAGGGCCTTCTCTGTGGGGGCTCCCGCCCTCTGGAACGAACTCCCCCCAGGACTTCGTCAACTTCCGGACCTCCGAACCTTTCGCCGCGAGCTTAAAACCTATTTATTCATCTGCGCTGGACTGGGGTAGTGTTTTAATGGGTTTTAATGGGTTTTAATGGGTTTTTAGTTCCAAATTTTAATTCTGGCCAATTTTAATAAGTTTTTTAATTGTATTTTTTAATCTGTATTTATAGTATTGTATTTTTATTTGGCTGTGAACCGCCCTGAGTCCTTCGGGAGAAGGGCGGTATACAAATGTAAATAATAAATAAATAAATAAATAAATAAATAGTTTAAAGGCCTCAATTCTTTGGTGCTCGGCCGTTCTTATGGTCCAACTTTCACAGCCATACATTGCAACTGGGAAAGTCTCCATCTGCAGTGATCTTGGAGCCCAGGAAAATAAAATCTGTCACTACCTCCATTTCTTCCCCTGCTGTTTGCCAGGAATTGAGAGGGCTAGATACTATGATCTTAGCTTTCTTAATGTTGAGTTTCAAGCCAACTTTTGCACTCCTTCTTCACCCATATCAAGAGGCTCTTTAGTTCCTTTTCGGTCTCTGCCATTAGAGTAGTAACGTCTGCCATATCTGAGGTTGTTGATATTCTCTCGGCAATCTTAATTCCAACTTTTGATTCATCTAGGCCTGCCTTTCTCATGATGTGCTCTGCATATAAGTTAAATAGGCAGGGTGACAGTATACAGACTTGCTGGACTCCTTTCCCAATTTTGAACCAATCAGTGGTTCCGTGCCCAGTTCTCACCGTTGCTTCTTGACCCTCATACAGGTTTCTCAAGAGACAAATAAGATGGTCTTGTACTCCCATCTCTTTAAGAACTTGCCACAATTTGTTGTGGTCCACACAATCAAAGGCTTTAGCATAGTCAATGAAGCAGAAGTAGATGTTTTTCTAGAAGTCCCTAGCTTTCTCCATGATCCAGTGTTTGTTGACAATTTGATCTCTAGTTCCTCTGCTTTTTCAAAATCCTGCCTGTACTTCTGGTAGTTTTCGATTCACATACTGCTGTAGCCTAGCTTGTAGGATTTTAAGCATAACCTTATGCTTAATGAGAAGCTCATGATCTGAGCCACAGTCAGCTCCTGGTCTTGTTTTTAACTGACTGCATAGAGCTTCTCCATCTTTGGCTGCAGAGCACAGTCAATCTGATTTCTGTGTTGACTGTCTGGTGATGTCCATGTGTAGAGTTGTCTCTTGGGTTGTTGGAAAAGATTGTTTGCTATGACCATCATATTATCTTGACAGAATTCTATCAGCCTATGCCCTGCTTCATTTTATACTCCAAGGCCAAACTTGCCTGTTATTCTGGTTGTCTTTTGGCTTCTTACTTTAGCATTCCAATCTGCCATGATGATAAGGACATTGTTCTGTCCCCTCCCTTCCTTCCCAAAACAATACACCAGCCGAGGCGGTCTGCCAGGAATTTATTTACACTTGGCTGGGTTCCTTCTGGCAACAAAAGTTCTGGCAACGTTCCTTCACATGCCAGCCAAGTCCTTATCACTTAGCAGAGTGCTGACAGATCGTTGCCAGGGCAACCAAGAATCTGCAGGATGATCTAAAGTTCTTACAAGTAATCCCAGCTTTCAGTCCAAAGCAGCCAGTAGTCTGTAACTTTGTCCGACACAAGGGCCTATGGAGCACTCTCCCTGCTTTTATCCCCTGTGGGGTGTGTCTTTATGACTCAGCACTCCCTGAGCCTGTCCCACCCCTTCCTCTGCTACGCATGCTTCTCTCAGCGTCGCTGTTTCGCATCTAGCCAAGATTGATCCTCAGCAGCTGGTTCTTGGGTTGTTGCCAGGGAGGAGGAGGGGTTGGGGGAAGAGGCCTTGTCAGCTCCTCCTCCTCCTGGCCTGCAGCTGGATTCTGAGATGTTGCCAGGGAGGAGGAAGATCCAGGGGGGAAGAAGGCCTTGCCAGCTCCTCCTCCTCACTCTCCAAGTCATCTGGCTCCAGGAGAACAGGCCCGGGGGCCGGAGCCACAACAGACATCATTTTTTGGTGTTAACTCTATATGGTGCTGTAGGGCTTCATAGAACTGGTCAATTTCATCCTCTTCAGCACCAGTGGTTGGGGCATAGACTTGGATTACTGTGATATTGAATCGTTGGATTCGAACTGAGATAATTCTGTCATATTGGGGATTGTATCCCAGTATTGCTTTTTCTACTCTTTTATTGATTATGAAGGCTACTCCATTTCTTCTGAGGGATTCTTGCCCGCATTAGTATACTCGATGGTCATCTGAATTAAATTCACCCATTCCTGTCCATTTTAGTTCGCTGATTCCTAAGATGTTGATGTTCAGTCTTGTCATCTCTTGTTTGACCACGTCCAGCTTGCCTTGATTCAAGGATCTTACATTCCAAGTTCCAATGGAGAAGAAATCTTTACAGCATTGGACTTTCCTTTCACCACCAGATGCATCCACAGCTGAGCATCCTTTTGGCTTTGGCCCAGTTGCTTCACTCTTTCTGGCACTACTAGTACTAGCCCTCTGCTCTTCCCCAGTAGCATATTGGACACCTTCTGACCTGAGGGGCTCATCTTCTGGCATCATATCTTTTTGCCTTTTGATACTGTCCATGGGGTTTTCATGGCAAAGATACTGGAGTGGGTTGCCATTTCCTTCTCCAGTGGATAAAGTTTTGTCAGAACTCTCTGCTATGACCTGTCTGCCTTGGGTGGCCCTGCATGGCATAGCTCATAGCTTCATTGAACTACACAACCCCTTCACCACAACAAGGCAGTAATCCATGAAGGGAAATAATATCTATAAAATATCCTAAATACCTTGTGTGAGCTAGGGCTTTGACAAAAACCTTTTAAACATATAATAAGTTTTTTAATTGTTGTTTTAATTGTATATTGTTCTATTTTTATTATGGCTGTGAACCGTCCTGAGTCCTTCGGGAGAAGGGCGGTATAAAAATCTAATAAATAAAATAAATAAAATAATAAAATAAATGGTTGCTTAAAGAAAGACAATTCAGAATAACAGAGTTGGAAGGGATCTTAGAGGTCTTCTAGTCCAACATGTTGCTCAAGCAGGAGATCTTATACCATTTCAGACATGTGGAGGTTCAGTTTCTTCTTAAAAGCATCCACAACTTCTGAAGCAAGTCATTCCACTGGTTATTGGCTCTCACTATTAAGAAATTTCTCCTTAATTCTAAGTTGCTTCTCTCCTTGATTAGTTTCCACCCATTACATTAAATTAAGTTCCATCCATTAAATTCATTAAAATATGCTGAGTTACCTATTTAAATTAATATATATTGTTTCCCAATCATTAGTGGTTTTCCGCTTTTGCTCATATCCCCAAAATGAGTAAAACAAGAACACTGGAATGACTGAGTCCAGACCAAAAGAGTAAGTGATCTAATATAATTTAAATTAATTTTAAGAAAAACATTAAACTAGTATTTTTGCTTCCTGTATATTATAATAATTTTTACTCCCTAGGTTTTTAATAATTTTTAGCCACATTCAAAATCAAACCTCAAGACAGCTTAAGAGGGTTGGAGGCCACACCAAAAGCTGGAAATTCTGCCTTGGGGTTTTGGGTTGTCCTTGCACGTTCATAGCATTGTACATCTGCTATCCTATGCATATTGATTTGGACCAGTTGCTTTGAATGGAGTAGGATATACTTCTGATTATATATCAGTAGGATTGGGCTCCTGTGAAAGTTGACTTGTGGTAACAATGTCTGGAGAGGAAGCTTTTTGGAAATGAGGAGCAGAAAATGTTTGTTATTTGCCAGCAAGTCAGAACACACACAACCTTCTGCAAGACAAGATCACAATAGGCCAGAGGATCGTTTTTCAGCCTTATGCGGCACTGTTAATCAGTGTGTCATTATTGTTAATGGGCCAACTGCTCTTTTTCCTTAGCAAATGAAGGCAGGCCTGCACCTGCAGATGCCAGATCAAGGATACAGATGTTTGCAGGACTATAAAGTTAGAAGGCTCACAAAGATACACTGATGTCTTTTATGTATAAATGTGAATAAGGTGTGGAGTGTGTAATATATGTTTTGGGGTTAATAACTGGAATTGGTATTTAACAGTCATGATCCTATATCTTGTTTGAGATCTCACGTACATCTATTTAGCTAGAAATTATACCGATAACCATAAACCAGCTAAGAGATATAAAGGCATGGAAGCCAGATTTTGCATGTGGATAAGCTGTTACTCATTTGTTGAACAGATGTTTTGCTTATAGAAAGTTCCAGATTCAACCTCAGATAGCTTTTAGTAGAGCTAGAAACAGCTTTTGACTGATAACTTGGAGGGTTGCTGGCTATCAGTGCAGACCATACACAGTTAAACATCCCATTGATCAGACTCAGTACAAGACCATTTCCCATACTTCTGACTGAACAAGTAAAATGGTGTTATGGATGTTTCTCATTGGACCATAGAAAGGCCCCAAAAGCAGCTGCTTCAGATATAAAGCATAGCATCTCAAATTGACGATCAATGCTATTCTGAGTTTTATATTCATGCTGTACCATAATCATCAGCAGCAAAGCCATATTCTTTAGTAAAGAGTTACATTGCATTGGTAATATCATTTAAATAACTTGATGGCATCAACGTGACAATTTCCTTTTCTCCTCCTCCACAAACTTTTGAGAGCCAGTTTGGTTTAGTGGTTGAGTGGCTGGCCTACATATCAGGAGATTGGGAGTTCTAAGGCTCCCTTAGGCACGAAAAAATCAGCTGGGTAACTTTGGACCAGTCCCTCTCTCTTAGTTGAACCCTTCTCACATAGTTGTATCTTCACTGACTTGAGCTGACCAAATTAAAAAAAATACAATAATAATTTCAAATAATAACATTAATAATGCTTTAGATCAGTTAATATCTATATCTATATATCCTTCCTCCCTCCCTCCCTCCCTCCCTTCATTGGTCCCTCCCTCCTCCCTCCCTCCCTCCCTCCCTCCCTCCCTCCCTCCATCTCTCTCTCTCTCTCTCTCATCTATCTATCTCTATCTTTTGGTTATCCCATAGCAAAGAAGAATCCTGTGAGAATTTCATCCAAATTCTTCTTCTCTGAAAACAATTTCAAAAGTTGTTTCTTTTCTTGCAAACTGAATAAGAATAGCATGTGTGTGAAAGAAATGCAGGGATAAAAATGGCACAGCACTTATTTTTAGAATGTAGAGCCTTTTCTCATAACAAGCCTGGTATTTTGGGAATTACAACCTAACACATCTGGAAGGCACAGGTTGGAAAAGTCTAGATTGAAGGGAGGGATAAATAAAAACTGGTTATGATTAAAATGCATGCATTTAAATGAACACAGGAGAGTGCAGCTCATAGCCAAGAAAAATGACATTACGTGGAGAAGTGCTATGCTATGTTCTCTCTTTGTTTTAGGAGACAAAATATAATTAATTCTGTTAATTTCCCTGTAGAGAAAATGCAGTATCTGCTATGGAAAAATTAAAAAAGGTTTTTTTTTTAGAATCCACACACACAACAACAAAAACATTGCTTTCACATTCAATTTAACCTGTAAAACATATTCAGAAAGCATTAATTTTATGTTTATTCATGAATTTAATGTTACAAGTAAATTTCTTTACCACTATAAATGTTTAGCCTTCTGCTGATCATCAGGTGCATTTGATGAGTGCATTAATGAAACGTAAAGAAGTTTTTTAGAAGTGTTTGATAAGAAATCCAATTAGACAATCTCTTCTTGAAAAATCACTTTGCTTTCAGGATAGTGATTATAATACAGTAACTCAAGTGACTTGGCTTTGATTTTCTCTGTTAACTGTATAAGGATCTTGTGACAATATTTCCTCTTAATGTTAATAGTTAAATAAATCCTGTAATTTCTAGGGAGCTAAAGACAGAGGATGAAAGCTATCCTAGTTATATTAGGACAGTGTTTCTCAACCTTAGCAACTATGACATGTATGGGTTTCAACTCCCAGAATTCTGCTTGGGGATTTCTGGGACTTGAAATTCTTATGTCATAAAGTTGCTGAGATAGAGAAACACTATGTTTGGAGGTAAGTTCAAGGCCATTGAAATCCCACAGAATTTCAATGACCTAACTTTGCCTACGATGCCAGTTTAGCTTTCCTTCATAATTGATTTCAGATTGTATCATTTAGTTTTCTTTTCTCTCAATAAATTTGTATTTAATTAGAAATGCATTTTGTATCTAAATAGATTGAAAGGTTCAATAATAACTGATTAAGTTGTGAAAGACATGTTATATTGATTTTATCTAATAGGTCCAAAATCAGATTCCATGTCTTTAATAGTATCCTCATGAGAGTAAGTTATAACTACACGGATCTGTCCTAAAAATGTGTAATTCTGGGGATTTGGTTGAACAGCACTATAATAATTTCATTCTACTATCTAATTTACAAGGAATGGAGGAAACAAGAATAATAGAAAGTATTCTCCACTGGTACGGACTGATTTTACTGCATAGTCTGAGTTAGATATTGACAACAATAGTTTTCACTCTGGTCTGCTTTTCAAGCGGGAAAACAGCTCAAATATGATTGGCTAACTCTCATGACAGCTCCCTATAAAAGGGCTGGCTGTCAGAGAGGCTAGCTGCTGGATTGTACATGGTTGTTAATAAAAGAGCTGTAGTTAAAGCCTGTCTCCTGTCTCTCTATCCACGAAACTAACAGTCTGTATTCCTTTCTGTTCTGCTCTGCTAAATAACCACCACTTTCTTGGTTTCTGACATTCTGCTACATTTGTATAAAACCCGTTTTTCTATAAAGAACTTTGAAAAGTAAATGACTGCAACATAGCTACTCAACTGTTTTTTTGCTAATCTAGAAAATCATTTTTTCACTTTAAAAAAGTTGGGAAAGTATTAGAAAGATCACTATTGGTAATAGTGACAGAGAAGATGGAAAGAATTCAATGCAACAAGTGGGAAAAGGAGTACTGTAATTTAAGTTATTCTTAGGAATCTCTTCCACATTTTTTTTAAAAAAAGTGTGTAGTTTTCTGGCCAGGAAAGGCCAACCATTCTGCAGAAATTAGTCTATTTTTTTCATAATAAAGCTTTTAGAGATTATTCATGAATTTAGCGTGCATCTCTCTTTCTTTTGAGCCACATATCATTTTGTTGCACTATATCAATATTGGCATTTATTTTTCCAAAAGAAAAGGCTAAAGTTTCCCTTGTCTAGTCATATCTGACTCTAGGGGGCAGTGCTCATCTCAGTTTTTTTAGCTGAGGGAGCCATTGTTGTCTGAAAACACTTCCATGATCATGTGGCCAGCATAATTATATTCTGAGGCTCATGGAACACTATTACATTCTGAGCAGTGGTACCTATTTAGTGGTACCTATTTATCTACTCACACTTGCCTGCTTTCAAAACGCAAGGTGGGAAGGAGCTAAGGCGAGTATTTATTTATTTATTTATTTAATTTATTTATTTTGTCAAACACAACAATATATATAAATATAAGCATGAAATAACCACACAAATTGAATACAACAAAGGGAACATTAGGATAGGAACGGTAGGCATGCTGGTGCTCTTATGCATGCCCCTTACAGACCCCTTAGGAATGGGGTGAGATCAACAGTAGACAGACTTTGGTTAAAGTTTTGGGGATTTTGGGATGAGACCACGGAGTCAGGTAGAGTAATAGGAACTCACCCAGTTGTGCAACATTTGGCTCTTGAATCTGAGCAGTCAGCTTTCCAGCTGACAAGCTCAGTGTCTTTAAATGCTGAGACATTGTGCGCCCTTCCAAAATAAATCACTTAATTATTTAATCTCAAAAAAATTATAGAGGCCAAGGGTTAGTAGATATTGCCTTTTGATCTATATACCAAGAGGGATGCATTTCCCTTTTTAAAAAAAAATAGAAAACAAATATCTGCACATTACAAAACAAGTCTAGTTTCTTGAACAAAGCAGCCTCATTACTATTTAAATAACAATAACTTGGTGTTTACTAACTTACATTAAGTCTTATTAAATTACATTTTGTTTACGTGTAAAAATCAGAACACAAAAGAGAAAAATATATAAAATAAGGCCTTTTTATGAATCTATTTCATAGATTCCACATTACTATAATATTGTCTGATTTATGTTATTCAGGTTAAGGCATTGGGCATAACACATATAAGAAAAACAGATGTAGTATTTTCAGGTTTACTCCAGGGGTGAAATGCTCTCGGTTTGGACCGGATCTCGTGATCCGGTAGCAATGGGGGCAGGTAGTTTGGAGAACCGGTAGCAAAAATCCCAGCCCCTTTGCCCATGGCCACCCAATTGCCCAATCCCCACTTGCCTACTTGGCAGCTTCCTGCTTCTTTCGATCTTGCTCACTATTCCAGTCTTGCTTCGGCTGCTGCAATCAATTGCATCAGCTAGCAACTGAATCTGCCTGGCTGCAATCCATCTCATCGGTGAACAACTCAATCTGCCTGCATTTTCCCTTGAATTGGGTAAGTAAGGGGGGAGAGCTTTAAAAAAATAGCTAATTGGGGTTTTTTAAAGGAATTTTATTTTTTTTAGACATAGCAATTTAAAGTTAAGGAAGTTTTAAAGTTAAAGAAGTTTTAAATGTAGCTGCTTTTATCTAAAAATATAAATAAAATAAAATAATAAAATAAAATATTTGTGCAGCTTTCTCAGATTTGGTGTGTTTCTGTAGTGTTTCACTCTAACTACACAAACACACAAAATCTCACGAAGCTGTATGTGGCATTTTGTATGTGTGTGTGAGTCAGTTGTGTTGTGTGTGTAAAGTGTGAAAGTTGGGTTTGGAGCTTTTTGGGATTGTGTGAGGTTCCTGCTTGTTGCAGAGGCCATTTGGGGTCAGGTGCAGCTGCTTTTACATTGTGTGTGTGTCAGTTGTGTTGTGTTGTGTGTGTGTGTGTGTAAAGTGTGAAAGTTGGGTTTTGGTACCTCTTATTGTTTTGTGTACTTTGTGTATTATTTTTATTATTTATTGTTATTGGCCATGCCCACCTGGTCATCTGACAACCAAGCCATGCCCACCAATTAAGCCATGCCCACAGAACCGGTAGGGAAAATTTTTAGATTTCACCCCTGGTTTACATGAAACAGATATTATATTTTGACCTTTAATCAAAGATCTCTTCTTTTTATATTGTGAAGAATAGCTATTCTGGGTTTTATTTATATTCTTTTTTGTTTGCTTGCTTATTTTTGTTATAAATGAAAAGTAGTAAGGTTCTGCAAATCTCTGTCTGTGTCCTTCACACACATGCACACAATCACATCAGTGACAAAATTATATTTCTCAAACACAATTCCTGGTTCAGTTCTCCATGCAAATATATATATATATTGAATCATAATTCAAGTTTTCCATTTCATAAATAAATAAAAAGGAAGCATGTTTTCCCTTTTTTCAAAAAAATCATAGATATCTGTGATTAACCTAGACAGGATAGAACCCGGGGTCCTATTTCTTTCTCTAGAAGTAAATGACCAAATTAATATTTTGTATCTGAATTTTACTTTCCATTCTATACTAAGGAAAAAATAGGCTGTTTCCCCCCCTCAAAAATATTTGAGAAAGTTCTCTTTGAACATTCTACTGTTTCTAAATCGATCCTACACACCCATAAAGGATGTATAAAAATACAAGGAATTGTTTTTGAAGGCATGTAGGTGTCAAGAAATAGTAGGATCAGTAGATATTCAAATTATTAATTATGTGGATGTAGTGGCTGTGTTCATGCATTGCACTGAACCATAATATGGCTTCATTGCATTATCTTTAAACCAAGCTATTATGGATTTTCATTTAATATTGGTTTTAAAAGTCCAGATTAAACATTATGTGTGAATATAGCATTCAGTTCAAGGTATTTCTTGTTAAGAATTCTGAATACTTGTAGTATATTCTTTTTGGTTTTTCTCACAGCAATATAATTAGTAACACTTCTACATCTAGCTCACTAAGGCCCAGCCCAGTCCAGAAACATTCACAGAAATATTTGGCATAAGGTCTATGCAAGCTGAGTTACTCAATCTCAATGATTGCTCAGGTCTATTCCTTGACACACAAATAGAATAGAATAGAATAGAATAGAATTTTTATTGGCCAAGTGTGATTGGACACACAAGGAATTTGTCTTGGTGCATATGCTCTCAGTGTACATAAAAGAAAAGATACGTTCATCAAGGTACAACATTTACAACACAATTGATGATCAATATATCCATATAAATCATAAGGATTGCCAGCAACAAGTTATAGTCATAAAGTCATAAGTGGAAAGAGATTGGTGATGGAAACTATGAAATGATTAATAGTAGTGCAGATTCAGTAAATAGTCTGACAGTGTTGAGGGAATTATTTGTTTAGCAGAGTGATGGCCTTCGGGAAAAAACTGTTCTTGTGTCTAGTTGTTCTGGTGTGCAGTGCTCTATAGCGTCGTTTTGAGGGTAGGAGTTGAAACAGTTTATGTCCAGGATGCGAGGGATCTGCAAATATTTTCACGGCCCTCTTCTTGATTCGTGCAGTATACAGGTCCTCAATGGAAGGCAGGTTGGTAGCAATTATTTTTTCTGCAGTTCTAATTATCCTCTGAAGTCTGTGTTTTTCTTGTTGGGTTGCAGAACCGAACCAGACAGTTATAGAGGTGCAAATGACAGACTCAATAATTCCTCTGTAGAATTGGATCAGCAGCTCCTTGGGCAGTTTGAGCTTACTGAGTTGGCGCAGAAAGAACATTCTTTGTTGTCCTTTTTTAATGATGTTTTTGATGTTAGCTGTCCATTTGAGATCATGCGATATGATAGAACCCAGAAATTTGAAGGTTTCTACTGTTGATACTGTGTTGTCAAGTATTGTGAGAGGTGGAAGTATGGAAGGGTTTTTCCTAAAGTCTACCACCATTTCTACGGTTTTGAGTGTATTCAGTTCCAGATTGTTTTGGTTGCACCACAAGGCTAGTCGTTCAACCTCTCGTCTATATGCGGATTCGTCATTGTCTCGAATGAGACCAATCACTGTTGTGTCATCTGCGAACTTCAGTAGCTTAACAAATGGATCATTGGAGATGCAGTCATTGGTATACAGAGAGAAGAGAAGTGGGGAGAGCACACAGCCTTGGGGGGCCCCTGTGCTAATTGTACAGGTATTATATATATTATTATATATATATTATTATATATAAATAGTTCTCAAAAGAATTTGACTCAAATTCTTTTGATTAGTAGCTTGGACTTATGTGAAAACCTAAGAAGAAAGTTTGATTTGCATGTCATTTGTTCTTTGCACAAGCAGGTAGTTGTCACCCATCAAATATACCAATTTAATATAAACTGAAAGGTCATATACATATTGCTCAGTCTAAAGAGTTATAATTAGGTTATTAAGCCTCTTCCATGCCAGCTGCTGCTAACTATGCATAATAATGTCACTTGCTACAATTCCATGAAGCCAGATCATGATTTGACATTCCTTTCACCTCTTTTTCTTTTTAGCAGACTGATTCGTGTATTTTATTTCCATTCACTCACTGTAATAGCTATATACTGCCATCCAAACCAATGCAGAGCACAGTAGAACAATCAGAAATACTACTTAGAAATAAGTCATACATGAATGGCAATAAGGATGCATGTGTGCAATAATTGAACAATGGTTGGAAACTAGATTGCCCAAATATAGCCAGCAATTTTTTTTCCCCAGAATGGATAATGAAAATTCCAACCATCTTTGGATTGATAGCGTACTCTGTGTTGTGGTCCGCCAGCAGCCTGTGGAGCTGGCAATGGAGTCAGACAGCGATGAGGCTGAGGTGGGGCCAGGGCCATCAGGGAGTGAGGTGCAGACTCCAGAGCCTCCAGAGCCTGATAGTAGTGAGGCAGAGGAACAGGAGGAGCTCACTTCTCACCTGCATGAGAAGAGCTGCCAGAAGGCAAGAGCAGCTCAAGCAAAGAGGACGACTCGGGAGTAGGGCCAAGAGATGTTTGGCCCCTCCATAAGGCTTAAAACAGACCAGCAATGGCGTTTGGGCTTTGCCAGAAAACAACATTGGTAGCTTTGTGTTTTTGCATTTTTGTATCTATGACTTTTGAACGTTTGCTAAGAAAGGACTTTGGCAGTTTGCCTAATTGGACCAAGATTTGCGGTAGGACTGAGAAATTTGTGTTGGGAGGAATTTGCTTTAATTTAATTGAACTACGCTGGGAATGAATTAATTCTCAGCTGTTCGAATAAAGTTTGTTTTTTCACTGACTGAGTTTCCTATTACCTACTTGGGCCTGGGTCACAACAGTCTGGTTCCAAGGTGTTTTTCTAGAAATGTAATAAATGTAGCAAAACCTTCATGCTGAAATGCCTCAAAGCAATGGCTTCCAATTCTTGAAGAAATTTATTCCACATTGCCATTTTTGAAATGGGATAGCTGCCTGCCTGTCATAAATATTTTTGCACGTTGCACCTTCTTGGTGATTACATCAATATTCCACTTTCTTTTGAAATGTTTCTATGCATCTAAAATAGTTTCCTATAAGATTTTTTTTAAATTTAGTGGAATGTAAACTTTTATTAGAAGTTTTGTTCTTCCGTATTTCATCTCTCTGTATTATTTAACCTTTAAAAAAATTAAAAGGGTAGGAGACTATATAAATTTGTTAAATAGAATTAAATAAATGTTTTCTAAACACCATTTGAAAACTTTTTTGCCATACCTTACCTCTTGAGACACAGAAAAATATAAAGATCTCGCTGTCAGCTCCTATAGCCTGGTTTCTGTAAACTATAAGCTACTAATATGACACACTAGTGTGCCAACTGAGTAATGCTTGAAAAGCACATACACACATACAAAAAGGTTTCTTTTAAGAATGATCAGGTGAAGCTTTCCGGTTAATCTCGTCCAAAGTGATGAATGTGTATGAAAAGAAAAGACATTAAAAGGGTAAAAGGGATTGTTTTGGCAGCACAGTCCCTCTTTTGTTCTGTGGATTCATTATTTCGCCTGGCTCAAGTTCAAGCATCTTCAGCACTTGAATAGCCTGTATCTGCAGGTAAGAAGCACTGGATGTTGGTCTTCTGCCAAGGATGTTGCGCAAAGTTAAGGAGAAACAGGATGAAACTTATTACCTTCTCATTTTTTTCTCATCAAAACTAAAAAGGCACTGTATAACTGGTTACCTATAAATTGTACATGACTATGTACAACAACCTCTGAATAGGTATCTGCAGAGTCTCAGAGAAGGGAAGAACTGGAATAGTTCCTCTTCTGTATCCTATTGAAGAAATTTCCAGGTAGAGAGTGTCATTTCTATTTAATTATACTAGCCACAGATAAGCGCTCCAAGTAACCTCTCAACTCTCCCAGTTCTAGGCTGCCATTTATATGATATTTCATACCATTATTTAGGAATGGAAATTATTTACTTTAGTTATTCATATGTAAAAAAATATTTAGATGGCTGCCATTTTTGTGACCCACAACTCTGACAGCTAACAAAACTAATAACAATAAAATCCATACCTGAAACAAGATATATCAGGCATCCAATGAACACTACACTCATCCAGCCCTGAGGCCCTATCTTTCTCATCAGGCACTTGCTTTTAATGGCTTTCTGGTTAAGTCAAGAGAGGGGGGGGGGCTGCCAGATCTTAAAGGGGACCACTATGTAAAAGGTATTATTTATTTATTTATTTATTATTTATTATTTGGATTTATATACCGCCCTTCTCCCGAAGGACTCAGGGCGGTTTACAGCCTAGTAAAAACAAAAATCACAAAAATTAAAAACATTTTTAAAAGACTAATTTAATTAGGCCCAGAAAAACTAAAACTCTAATAAAACCCCTATTAAAACTAAATTAAGCCAGCCCTGAGCGATGGAACAAAAATGTCTTTAGCTCGCATCAAAAGGTCCAGAGGTCGGGGAGTTATCGTATCCCCGGAGGCAGCTCGTTCCAGAGGGCAGGAGCCCCCATAGAGAAGGCGCTCCCCCTGGGGGTCGCCAGTCGACATTGTTTAAGGTATAAGCATATATATATATATAAGAAGAAGAAAAAGAAAAACAATAGGACAGGAATGGTAGCACGTTTGTGCTCTTATGCACGCCCCTTATGGTCCTCTTAGGAATGGGGTGAGGTCAATATTAGAAAGTTTTTGGTTAAAGCTTTTGGGATTACGCGAAGAGACCACAGAGTCAGGTAAAGTGTTCCAAGCACTGATGATTCTGTTACAGAAGTCATATTTTCTGCAATCTAGATTAAAGCGGTTAACATTAAGTTTAAATCTATTGGTTTCTATATAGTTTCTATGTTAATGTATGTTATGTCTTATGTCAATGTATGTCATGTATTGTTATTCTTTTTTGTTAAAATATAAAAATATATTGGAAAAAAAAAGATTTATCTGTGCAAAGGCTTCCCTAGCCACAGTTCCTCAAGCAGAAGCTGCAAGTCCAGGAGAGCCCACAGATTACATTCCAGCTCTGACTAGGGAAATTCTCTGACATTGATAAAGATAACATATCACAGACCCACATAGGGGCTTAAAAATCTGAAGTCACTCAATTTTGATAGACACGTAATTGAAGAACTATCAGCCATGCATATTGACTAACAAGGGCCAAGGCAATAAGGATAGAAGGAAAAGCCAATTCTAGCTAACTCAAGTGAAGAATTGAGGACAATTGGGTTTAAGCAGAGAAATGATTCAGAAGCAAAACAAAAAACAAAAAAACCCCCCACAAACAAAAATCCACAAAGAAATCTTTAGTGAATATTTAGTATGACTATTTTCATTTTCTTAAAATGTCAAATATTACTTACATCCAATTTGTTCTGAATATTTATTTTCCCCTGTTCAAATTAATGCTACTTTGTTCCCCCGCCACACCTTTTATGAATAACCTATAATCTCATTGAGAAGATGATCAGGGACTTTTATTCCCCCATATGGATAAACACAATTATTCCTGAAATATAATGGATTCTTTGTTTCACAGTGAAAAGAAAGGGAAAAAATACACTGCTCTGGGCAACTGGGAATAGAGTGGCATAGAAAAGTTAGTCAATAAAATAAATAAATAAATATCTGGAGGGAATATGAACTGTTGTACTTGTCATACAATTACCTATATTTGCTTTTTCAAAAACATACTTGGGCAATGAAGAAAGAATGGAAAATTGAATATGGATCAGTAAGCATGTTTTTAGATTTCAAAATAGAAAATTATACATAAGGAATATCTTTCCAGAATAAAAATGCATTAGTTGCGTATAAATTATTTTAAAGTAAAATAGTAAATAGCAATTATTGATAGTTGGGGAAGTATAAATGTCACAAAAGTGATTCTGAGCAACAGCAAAGCAGCCTCCAAAAATAATTAAATAGAACCACATGGCTATACATCTACCTGTTTCCATATTGACAAGACTAAGCCAAAATTATTGGTATTAATAAAAATCTAAGGATAAACTGTCCAAAGAAAAGAATTCTAGAATATCAGTGGCATCACTGCTAGAGAATTTCTAGAAATATTAGAAAGGAATTTTCTTTCCAAGAAAGCATGTTAGCAAAAGAGGTTAAATTATAAATTTGTTTAAAAAAAACTATTTGTGCCAGGATTAACATTAAGATTAGGATTTTTACCCATATTCAAACAAAATAAAAAACTTCCATTAAGATATATGAGTCCCAAAATTCAAGGAATCTTTTAATTCTCAAAAAACATTGTTCTTGGTTATAGACAGCATATACCTTTCCCTTCCAACTATGATGCAATCATTGGGCAAAAGTAAATTGGACAACATACTAGTTTTTCTGGAAAAGCATGTGCGAACTAGGTGTATTTTAAAATACAAATATTCCCTAGTAACACACAGCCTCCAAAACAAGACATTTGTTTTCCTGAAAATATATTATATTTAAAAATATTTTCCAAACTGATAAATACAGATGTGGAGTCTCTCCGTTTTGTTGATTGAATAAATCAAACCTTGTAGTAGGAATAGAACTCTCATAACATTTTAATAAAATAAACTTTTGTGAATACTGTTGTTAGAACTGGCTTTTAAGTTGTATTTGGCTTTTAAAAGATCTTTGTGCTTACATTCTTATGCAAAGCAGTAGAGACACATTTTATCGTCCTTGAAATATATCTTTATCAAAATAAAAGAAGAACATCTGCCATGTGCTAATTTAATTTCCGATCTTGTGAGGGACCAAGCACTTTGGCTAAAAGCATAATTTAATAGAAACCAAGAGCGGTGAATGCCTGATTACTTTTTCATTGTTTTAGTTTATTCAGATTTTAGCATAATATTATTCAGTCAATTGATTTGTCATAATTTTTAACACCAGTTGTCAATCTAAAACCCCAAACTCAAGATGGATAAATAGTAATAGCAAGTAAAAAAACAACTCCATTAAACATTTTCAAAGAAATCAAATGAAGCAGCAGTTGCTCAGTTTTCAGTGTAATTGGACTGTTGACTTCACAGAGGGTAATACTTCTATGATGCTTGTTGTTAGAATTATAGCATAAAATACCTGATACTTCAAATTGTCTAAGTATGGAATATACAATATAATTTTCATCATGTGATACCATGAGGACAGCTCATGGTTTATGTCTGATTTATGTCTGTTGCTAGCAGGGTTGTTATTAACTCATATTCAACTTAACAAGCACAGATAAAGTCTGTTTCAGAAAATCACATTGCCACGTGTCATTTACAATGCACCAGGAGGCTGAGTCTTTCAGGAACAATCTTCCAATGGCCTGAATAAGACAAAAGAAGGGTGTTCAGATATTCAGTGAAAAGTATTCCCACTAATCCTTGATGGAGATATGGGTTTCTGTGAGATGGGAAGGGCAGAAGTAGGCATGGAGGGCAGGAGTCAAGACAGGCAAAATGTCAGACCTAATTCTGACCTAATTCTGTAATGCAATGCAAGCAGGTTTATACATGTACTGACATGATGCACTCAAAACAAAAGGGCAGAATTGCATCATAATCTTAATTTCCATCATCTTGCCTGCTTTGGTGCCGATTGTGGATGCTGCAAAGAAAATAGTATGTGCTATATAACATGCTTTTGATCCTGTTACCATGCAGCTTAAGTATTTGTTTCAGACATTACCTAATTACACCATTTGCATGATTTTGATATGTCACAATTTTAATATCTTTGCAGCTTGTTATAGGTGGTATTTGGTGAAGCTTATATATAAAGAATCTGATCTTTTACATAGAGACCTTTTAACAAGTATCAGGGATATATCACAGTATTTGCATGATGATATTATCATGCACATGAGGGACCAGGTGGTTCAGAGGCTAAGACACTGAGCTTGTCGATTGAAAGGTCAGCAGTTCAGCGGTTCAAATCCCTAGTGCCATATAACGGAGTGAGTTCCCGTTAATTGTCCCACCTTCTGCCAACCTAGCAGTTTGAAAGCACGTAAAAAATGCAAGTAGAAAAATAGGGATCACCTTTGGTGGGAAGGGGCCTCTGTGGCTCAGACTGCTAAGACAGTCTGTTATTAACACAGCTGCTTGCAATTACTGCAGGTTCTAGTCCCACCAGGCCCAAGATTGACTCAGCCTTCCATCCTTTATAAGGTAGGTAAAATGAGGACCCAGATTGTTGGGGGCAATAAGTTGACTTTGTATATAAATATACAAATAGGATGAAGACTATTGCTAACGTAGTGTAAGCCGCCCTGAGTCTTCGGAGAAGGGCGGGATATAAATGCAAATTAAAAAAAAAAGGTAACAGGGTTCCATGCGCCTTTGGCATTTAGTCATGCCGGCCACATGACCACCGAGATGTCTTCGGACAGCTCTGGCTCTTCGGCTTTGAAACAGAGACGAGCACCGCCCCCTAGAGTCGGAAATGACTAGCACATATGTGCAAGGGGAACCTTTACCTTTATTATCATGCACATGTGACCTTCCCTCTCTCCCTTCCCTTTCTAGGTATACCCATGATGTGAGGGCTTGTAGTTACTTATTATTGCTCTTCTTAACATGTTCTTAACAAAGCACCCATACAAAACAGCTTCTCAAATTGCTAAGCAATTTCATTGAAATGCCATTTTTTTTCAAGAATACTGCAGAGAAAGGAAAAAAAACCCTACACTCTTCATTCCTAGCCACAAAAGATCACAAAATGATGGCAAGTGTGTGGCTATAGAAACCAGTTCCTTCTTTCTTTTTGAGATAGGTGAAAATTATTTTATTAAAAAGAAAAAAGGACAATGTAAAAAATTCTTTTGTTGCTTTAAGTAGTCAGATATAAAGTTTTCAGTGATAAAAGAAGTCAAAACATAGCATTGTGAAAAACATATGCAATTTAATATTTCCAGTGGAAAAGAAGAAACTCCTAGCAGACTATAGAATATTAATGTTTTTTTTCTAAGCTTGCACAAAAAAATACATATCTCTGAGCATGCAATATGTATCAGAGAAATTAAAGAAATTAAAAATATTAATTTGGCAAAGAAAAACAAATTAAGAGATGCTGTCAATAATGGATTTTGGGCTAAAGCATTATTTGTGCTTTATTTATTTATTTATTTATTTAATTTTATTTAATTTTATTTATTTTGCATTCATTCATTCAATGGTTATTCCTGCCCAATCTCCCATGATGCCCTATTTAAGGAACATTACAATAGTCTTGTGGATAGTTACCATTTCCATATTCTTCAACTCCAGATAAGAATGCAATTACTGCATTAGGGGAAGCTGGGCAAGGCTCCCACCCAGCCTAACCATAATTCCAGAAGAGCCCAAATCACAAACCTGTTCCAGGACATGCATCAAATGTACAAACAGAAAGTCCATATTGCTTAATTTCCATTTGAGCCTATCCTCTCTTATCCACATACTCTTATTGAAACTTGCATTATAGACAATGGATTTAATGTAGTAAATAATTCCTGCTTGTCTGTCCTGTCTTTTCCAGATTCTTGTATAATAGTTCCTTTTGTCAGAGTCTTAGGAGAGCAGCATTGCTCTTTTACTTCTACTTGGTTGCTAGCTAGTTTTAGATTTTTTTAAAAAACAAATACTTTCCCACTACCTAAGCAGAGCTTCTTAGATTTGCCTTGGTCTAAACAAGTTGTGTATTGGGTATTTCTGAACTTACAGTTGGAATCTGGATTGATGAACTGACAAGTTCTTTTACTGTAAACTGTCTACCGTGGACCTTTCATGTTTCTTAAGAGGTCCCTTAGGGGGTGTGCATAATAGAATAGAATAGAATAGAATTTTTATTGGCCAAGTGTGATTGGACACACAAGGAATTTGTCTTGGTGCATATGCTCTCAGTGTACATAAAAGAAAAGATACGTTCATCAAGGTACAACATTTACAACACAATTGATGATCAATATATCAATATAAATCATAAGGATTGCCAGCAACAAGTTATAGTCATACAGTCATAAGTGGAAAGAGATTGGTGATGGGAACTATGAAACGATTAATAGTAGTGCAGATTCAGTAAATAGTCTGACAGTGTTGAGGGAATTATTTGTTTAGCAGAGTGATGGCCTTCGGGAAAAAACTGTTCTTGTGTCTAGTTGTTCTGGTGAGCAGTGCTCTATAGCGTCGTTTGAGGGTAGGAGTTGAAACAGTTTATGTCCAGGATGCGAGTGATCTGCAATATTTTCACGGCCCTCTTCTTGATTCGTGCAGTATACAGGTCCTCAATGGAAGGCAAGTTGGTAGCAATTATTTTTTCTGCAGTTCTAATTATCCTCTGAAGTCTGTGTTTTTCTTGTTGGGTTGCAGAACCGAACCAGACAGTTATAGAGGTGCAAATGACAGACTCAATAATTCCTCTGTAGAATTGGATCAGCAGCTCCTTGGGCAGTTTGAGCTTACTGAGTTGGCGCAGAAAGAACATTCTTTGTTGTCCTTTTTTAATGATGTTTTTGATGTTAGCTGTCCATTTGAGATCATGCGATATGATAGAACCCAGAAATTTGAAGGTTTCTACTGTTGATACTGTGTTGTCAAGTATTGTGAGAGGTGGAAGTATGGAAGGGTTTTTCCTAAAGTCTACCACCATTTCTACGGTTTTGTGTGTGTTCAGTTCCAGATTGTTTTGGTTGCACCACAAGGCTAGTCGTTCGACCTCTCGTCTATATGCAGATTCGTCATTGTCTCGAATGAGACCAATCACTGTTGTGTCATCTGCGAACTTCAGTAGCTTAACAAATGGATCATTGGAGATGCACCAGTGTGCCTACCGTCCCTCTCCTACTATCCCCATTTATATGTAATCATTCTATGTGTTTATGGCTATGTTTTGCCAATTTATATCCTTTTATTTGTGCCCAAAATTTTTCATGTGTCCATGTCTGTGTCTACTCTGTTACTTGTTTTCTTGTATTTGTTGGCAAATAAAATAAAATAAAATAAAATAAAATAAATAAGTAAGTAAGCAAGTAAATAAGTAAGTAAGTAAGTAAGTAGGCTGCTGAGAGTGGCACGATAGTTTTTGTTCAGCTATATCAGGGCTATCAAGCTCACAACCTGTGAGCCGAATGTATCACATGCTGGCCATGCTCCCGCCTGGTTTAGCAAAGGGGAAAGAAGTGCCGATACATCAGGTGATGCTGCCATGACGACACAAGTTTGACACCCCTGAGATACATTCTGCTTGCCCATTTTAGATTTCACAATGTTTCTGCAATATTTCTTGAGTATTGACTCCATAGCAAATAAGCACCAATTCGTCTAAAAGGCAAAGAAATGTTAACATGTGATCTTTGGGAAACAAAGGTGAATTTGGCATTTTGTATGCATTCCTCAACAATGAAACCATCTACTTTGAAATATAATTTTATTATAATTCTGTTTGGGGGATTATACCTTAATAGCATGAACATTCTTTCTCAAAGCATTTAAAACTATGAGTCAGTTGTGGTTCCTTTGTCCAAACATGTACTACATAATTTTGCTGTACATTTTATGGTGCCTTTTACCTGCCCTTTCAGAATACTCACTGGTGTGGCATCTTCCAGGAAGTTAGATTAGACACTACCTAAATTTGTTTCCAAATATAAGTGGTAGGAGAATAAAATTATAGAAGGCCACAACAATGAGACAGTGAAGTATATTGGCTGAAGTTTTAGAAGAGGACTCATAAAATTCAGCTCCAAGTCCATTTCTACAGAAGGAAAAATCAGTCTTACTTTGGAGCAGTTGCTCTCTCTCTCTCAGCCAAATCTATATCATAGGTGGCTTTACAGAGATAAAAAGGAAGGAGATCCCCTTGTTCATGTCATTGACAGCTGGACATAATGGTATATAAATATAAAGAACAAGAACAATAAAATAACTATGCCAAGGTTGTATTTTTTTTGCAATTCAGGTAGAAGGTAGAAGAAAAGATTCATTAATTATGGCATATTTTAAGAGCAAGGCAACACTACCATATTCCTGCTCTTTTCTATACACAACTGAGATTTGACATGGTGAATGTCATCTATTTTCAAAAAATTAATAAACACAAACAAAAACCAATCAAAATAATTTCATTCTTGATTTTTTTTCTCCTAATCTACCTGGCCACTTATCAAATGTAAAATGCCATTTTAAAAAATTCTGTTCATGGGTTAGTAAGTACTAAGACGTTTAGAAATAACAGCCTTCATCTTAGGTCTTCAAGTACTTTGTGTTTCCTTGGAAGATTTATTTTTATTTATTTATTTATTTTGTCACACAGTATATATAAGCATAAACATGAAATGATTCTACAATATATAAGCATATATATGAGTATAAGTATGTAATGACTATATTAATTGGATATAACGAAAGGAAACAATAGGATAGGAATGTAGGCACGTTTGTGCTCTTATGCACGCCCCTTACAGACCTCTTAGGAATAGGATGGGGTCAATGGTAGATAGTTTTTGGTTGAAGCTTTGGGGATTTTGGGAAGAGACCACAGAGTCAGGTAGTGTATTCCAAGCATTAACAACTCTGTTACTGAAGTCATATTTTCTGCAAACAAGATTGGAGTGGTTAACATTAAGCTTAAATCTATTGTGTGCTCATGTATTGTTGCAATTGAAGCTGAAGTAGTCTTTTACAGGAAGGACATTGTAAAAGATGATTCTATGAGTTAAACTCAGGTCATGTCAAAGGCAGTGTAGTTCTAAATTTTCTAAACCCAGGATTTCAAGTCTGGTAGCATAATCTAGCTACGCAAGATTAGGTTTACAACTTTTAAGGCCTTTTTTTGTGATGTAGTTACAGTGGGCTTTGGCACTTAGATCATTTGATATGAAAACTCCAAGATCTTTAACAGGGTGGGGGTCATCAGTAAGGTAATGTCCATCAAGCTTGTACTTAGTGTTTAGGTTCTTTTTTCCAATATGTAAGACTGAGCATTTGCTGGTTGAGATTTGGAGTTGCCAAGTTTTAGACCATTCAGATAAAAAGTCAAGGTCTTTTTGGAGGATATCTGTATTGTTGGTGGTGTTAAATAGTTTGACATCGTCAGCAAAGAGAACACCATTACTTTTAATATGGTCACAGGGATCATTAATGTACAATATGAAGAGTGTTGGTCCAAGAACGCTGCCTTGGGGAACTCCACTTTTAACAGGAACAGGATTTGATAGAGCATTGCCAATTTTGACCACTTGTTGTCTGTTTGATAGAAAAGCTGTTATCCAATTGTGGAGGGGTCCTGAGATGCCATAGGATTTTAGTTTTAGGAGAAGTTTATCATGTATTGCTGAGTCGAAAGTTTTACAGAAGTCTATGTAGATTGCATTAATTGCTTTGCCCTGATCAAGATTTGTAATCCATATGTTTTTGCAGTGAAGAAGTTGTAAATTACATGATAATTTTTTTCTGAAACCAAATTGTTTATTAGAGAGTAAGTTGTTTGTTTCTAGATGGAGGGTAATGGATTGGTTGATGATAGATTCCATTACTTTGCAGGTGACACAGCAAAGAGAGATAGGTCTGTAATTTTCAACTCGGCTGGGGTGTCCTTTTTTGAAGATAGAGATGACTGTGGCAAGTGACCAAAGTTTGGGAAGAGAACTGGTCGCGAAGAGCTTTTTCAACATTATCTTCTGTGAAATCTATATGTGTTAGGTCGTTGTACTCATTGTTGGTACGATTGGGGAATGTCAGATATAAGTCATTATTGTTAACCAAGACTGTGCCAAAGAATGCATTGAAGAGGTTTGCTTTAACTGTTTCATCATTATATTCTTTGTCGTTAGAATCTTTTAGTGGTGGGATGGATCTCAAGACTTTAAGTTTGTTGTTCACAAAATTATAAAAAACACGATTGGAATTTGTGCGCAAGAGGTCTTCTTCTTGCTTGGTGTAGAAATTGGTGCATTCAGTTTTTATTTGATTGCATATATTTCTGTAGCGGTTTTTGAAATTTGCTACATAGCCCTTTTTGTTACTTCTCCAGAGTGATTTTTTTTTTTGGATTGAAGCTTGTTTATTGATATGGGTAGTTTATTTTTTCTGGTTTTGGTGGTGATTTGTGGTATGTAAAGATTAATGAGTCTATTGACTTCAAGTAGGAAAACTTTATAGTGGTCTTCTGCAGTGATGCAGGTTGAGAACAGATTATGCCAGTCAAGAAATGAGAGGTCGTAGTTTATAAGGTCATAGTTGGCTTTTTTGAAATTGTAGTTTGGAATACCATTATTATGACAATTTATGTAAGGGTGTATATTGAGACAAAAGTCTATCATGCTGTGGTCTCTGTTGGAAAAGGGTTCTTTTATTTGTAGTCCATAAATTGAGTTTGTGTTGTTGCAGAAGATGAGGTCAAGGCAGTTGTTGAGTCTTGTATTGTTAGTCATTAGTTGTTCTAGAGCAAGGTTTGTAACAGTGTTGTATAGGGTAGTATGGATGGGTTCAGTTGTACATTCATTTGTTATCCAGTTAATAGAAGGTAGATTAAGGTCACCCAGGAAGACGAGAGGATATAGGCAAGAGGTAGCCCATGTTAGCAGTGTGGTTAACTTGTTTGCATGAGCGATGTCATAGTCAGGCACTCTGTAGCATAGTAAGAATCGAAATGTGATGTTAAGGGACAGGTCGCATACAATAGTTTCAGGAAGAGAAAGTTGATGTGTAACTTGAATATTTTTTAGATTCAGTGACTTTTTGTAAAAGTTAGCCACTCCACCTCTTCTGCAGGTTTCGCGATGTGACCGAAAAACATGATACTCTTTGTTTGAAATAGTGGAGTCAGGGAGGGATGAGTTCAGCCATGTTTTGCAAACAAATATAATATCAAATGTACCAATGTTTAACAAGAGGATAAATTCAGGCAATTTATTTACAATGCTTCTTGCATTTATCAATTTGCATTTAAGATCTGCAGTGTTTGGTGTAGAAGAAGTAAGGGGCGTGCGTACCTAGCTTTGAATGATAGTTGGTTGAGGGTTATGTACGATGGGTGGTTGGAGGTTGGATGGTTGTTCAACATTTGGTTGAAAAATGGATGGTTGTGCATTGGATGGTTGCAGATTTTGCACAGGTGGTTGGATGTTGGTTGGTTGAACATCGGTTGGTTGAACAAAGGTTGGTTGCACAATGGATGGTTGGTGATTCTGTAAGACGGGGGTTTGGAGGTTGGATGGTTGAACGTTGGTTGGTTGAGGGTTCTGTACAATGGATGTTTTGAAGTTTAATGAGAAGGATGGTTGAGGGTTCTGTACAACGGATGTTTTGAAGTTTAATGAGAAGGATGGTTGGATGTTTTTATTGAAGTGGGGTTGGGTGTTGGCTAATTGATTATAGGTTTTTCTTTTTATGCAGTCAGCATGGTAGTCAATGTAAAGGTTGGTTTCACCTTCTTCTTGCCATCGTTTGAGTTCTGTGCGAAGTTCACGGGATCAAATTAGTTGTATAAATAATAGGTCAGGTCTTGCTCTAAGTTTATTGAGGCTGAGGTTGGTTCTGGCAATTGTGTTTATAACATGAATGAAATTACATTTGCTGGACTCATTTATGCAGATGACTCTACAGAATTTAGGCGCCAGTGAGCCATCGCTGTTTTTGAATTCAGGTCCATCTCTGGAGACTTCAGTTATTTCATTAGGGTTGAAGGTGGAGGATGAATTGTAATTTAAAATGATGTTACATATTTTATCGATATCTGGTTCATTTGTATTATCTAGTCCAAACAATATAGCATTTTGGCTATATTGATAAGATAAGAAGATGCTCCTCAGGCATATTGGTTCTGGGCAGTAATAATCTTTAGAGAGGACAGTTTTGAAGTCATGTACCTTTCTTATGGTTGTCTACACTTTGGAAAATGTGGCCTGGGCTCTATATAGTGCTTTCCAGAAATGTGGAACTTCAAATCCCACAATCTCCAGCAAACAGACTAATTGAATTATTCAACATATCTTGAGGGTAAAGACTTAGTAACTTGTACCCCAGGGCTGCATGCAGTATTAATTCATCCTCTTTTTCTGGTTCCAGAAATTTCCTCTCAGGACACATTTGTCTTTTAGTTTCCTGTCAATTTGAAGAAGAAAACACATAAACAACAATAGTTTTAAGCTAAAATAAAGGTTGAAGCATTTTTTCCATAACTCTTGCTCAAGGAAAACAGGTTTTCTTGAAAACAATACAGAAATGGTTTTCTTATAGTCTTGGAGTGACCTGGTTGCTTTCTATTCAGATACTAATCTGTCCAACCACTACCTAGGTTTTGTTTATCAAGAAAGGAAAATATTTGTAAGGGTTGAAATAAGGCATCCTTGGTGCTCTCAGGAGCTTGTTGTTTTTTTGGTTTTTTTTTGTAGACATTACATTAATCAAACTAGATAACATTATCAGTGCTGCTGGGTTTTGTTTGCTTTTTAGATCAATCAGGTCACCTATCTACTCATGGCAAAATAAAGTTCAATAAATCTTGGTCTTCTTCAAATATACAATGTGGCATCTTGTCACTTTGGCTTATGTTTCACTGTGCTGTGTTTCTTCAAATTCATTTCTACACCACCAGAACTCTGTCCAATCCTCCTCTAAAATATTTCTTGATGGTTTGTACCACCTATAGCAAAGCTGGCTGAGGAATTCTGGGAGCTGGAGCCCACAAGTCTTCAAGTTGCCAAGGTTGGAGACCCCTGACCTATAATATTGGCAGAGTCAAATGATACAAAAGTTAGTGTATAAAAAAATTACTTGGTGGTAGGAAATACAATATCAAGTTCATTTTGTTATTATGTTATATCAGTTTTATCACGTTATATTTACTATTGAATGAATAAATAGCAATTATGCTCTGCTTAGGGCAGGCCTGTAAGGTGTTGGCCATGCCTACCCCCAGTTTAGTGAAGGGGGGGGGAGTCCTGATATGTAACGTGATGCTGCCCTGATAACATTAATTTGACAGCCCTGGCTTAGGGATTCTCTTTAAAAATATTTTAGTTAGATCAGTTACCTGTTTTTAGCTAGATTACTGAAATAGCATGTAGGAATTTCTAATAAATAAATAAGCAAGGGAGCAAGAAATATAAGAAATTTTATTTTTCTATAAACAATTATTTTCAGAATCTTATATGCTCATGTTTTTACTGGGGAATATTATGTGAGTTGATAATATACGCAAAATAAATTTCATGAAGTTCCTTTGGCATTATCACTATCATGGGAATTGGAAGGGTTAGAGCATTTACACTCACACATAGACACACATGGACACACATGGACAGACAGACAAAATACTTTCCTCCCTTTTTCCTTATTTTTCATGCTGCTAATTTTTCTCCTTTTTTGCTTTCCTTGATCTAATGAAATATTCTTGTGCACATATACTTATATATCCAGGATAATATCTCCAGTAGTTGTATGAAATCTCAAATGCTTTAGATGTCTCTTGTCTCTCTTCCATTTACCAAATTGCGTGACTGCTTAAGCTGTTTCTACAAGAAACATTTTTTTTACAAAAGAAAGCTCTGCAAGATGGGTTGTTCAAATATACATAAGTGGGAATTCTAATCTGCTAGAGATGTGGTACTTAAATTAACAAGATCTGACAGTTTATAGGGAAATAATTCATCCAGAAATATTTTGTATATAATTATTTTTATAAATGTAAGATAAAGGTTCCCCTCGCACATACGTGCTAGTCGTTGCCAACTCTAGGGGGTGGTGCTCATCTCCGTTTCAAAGCCAAAGAGCCAGCGCTGTCCAAAGACGTCTCTGTGGTCATGTGGCTGGCATGATTCAACGCCAAAGGCGCACGGAACGCTGGTACCTTCCCATCAAAGGTGGTCCCTATTTTTTCTACTTGCATTTTTACATGCTTTTGAAACTGCTAGGTTGGCAGAAGCTGGGACAAGTAACGGGAGCTCACCCCGTTACACGGCAGCACTAGGGATTCGAACTGCTGAACTGCCGACCTTTCGATCGACAAGCTCAACGTCTTTTGTCTTGTTGTTATAAAGTCTTGTCATTATAAAGTCTTGTCATTATAAAGCTCAACTTTATAATGTCAACGTTATAAAGCTCAACGTTTATAAATGTACTGATATATTAATTATGATAAAACAATTTTTACATATGTAGTGTGCAGATGTTTTAAACATGTTTTTAATTTGGCTTTGGATCAGATAATTGTAGCTGAAAATTCTAAGTTGTGGATCCTTTATGAAATTAAAAGACTATCCTAACTAAATTACAGAAAAATATGTGACAATATAATATCAAGATTTAATTTGTGGGTATGTGATGACTTTTGAATCTTTCATAGCAGGAATATTGCTTTTTTTCAGTTCCTTATCACAGTTGTTCATGACTGGATTATTTTATGTTATCTCTGTTCTTAGCAGAAGGAATTAATACATGTAGTAAGTATTATAGCGATATCAGATTGTGCATCTGTAAATGTATTCATTACAATGACTCTTTCCATATTTTTAAAAGTTTTAATATACCTTTATTTCCGTTCTTCTTTTTTATAAAAAGGACAGATACACAGATCTTTTGTGGATTTACTCAATATCTGGAATGCCTTTGAGGTATACAATTAAAAAAATATAAAATAAGCAATTTTATAGTATCGCTTATGCTAAATGAAAAAAGAAAAAATGAATAACTTGAACAGGAAAATGTGGAAAAATCTTAAGGAATTTTGCATAAATTTGCAAGATGATACAGACATATTTATATAAAAGTTTTAATGAATGCTAAACAGGAACTTTATACACTTAAAAGAAAATATTCACTGAGTTGTATAAGGGAAAATTGCTGAGATGGAAGGTGAAAGACCTGGTAAATTATTAATTTCCTGGCTGAAACAATTTCAATAATGTAATACTATCCTTACTATCAAGGACATCAAAATATTTAATAATCCTCAGTCAATAAATCAACTTTTTAAAAATATTATTCTCAGTTGTATAATATTAAATCAAGAAAAACATTAATCAATTTTCTATAATATTTTATATGATGTATGATTAACTGTCTAAAGCTGTCAGTTATTTGTATTTCCAATAATTATTCACATTAAGGAGACCAGGAAAGCTCCCATTCCACTCCTTAGAGTTCCTTTCCCTGTTGGAGTAATGATAACCTTTTAAATCCATTTCCCCCATATGTTCCACTAAATCTTCTATTAATTGTTCTTTGAAAGCTGTAAAAATATTGATGACTATTCAAGCTATGACTATTCAGACTATTCAATAAAATGAAAGTTTCCATCCCAGGGATTTTTTTTCTTCAAAAGTTTTTGGAAAACAAAGTTAGGTTGTAAATACTTTGAACTATGTCCAATATTAGGGTTTCCTGTTTGAAAACTCTAAGAAGTGAGAAGACTGCATCAATTAAGATAGGATGCATAGAAATTTTGAGCATTATTAACAGAAAATGTTAGTTTTGATTAGTTTTTTGGGAACATCACTCAAGATTATCTCTATACAATCATATGTGACAAAGATGGTACCTGCAATGTAGATTCTGAAATGAATGTTGGATTGTTTGATTGATTATGTAGCATAAAGTTATTGTCAAAGTCTTAGTGATCCCACAGATAGATTTTCTCATTGACTAGTGTTTCAAGTCTTTCAACAATGCAGTTATCACCACTGCAACTGAGTCCATTCACTTTGCAGTTCTCTTCTCTTTCCTTCCATCTTTCCCAGCATTACAGCCTTCTCCAGAGACTTAGGGCTTTATGTAAGACAGTATGTCCAAACAAAGATTAATTGAGCCTGGTCATTTTTGTCCAGATGACCCTAAATACAGCCATTATGTAATTTTAGAGCATCCTTTTCTATGCTGTGGTAAAGCCAGGCTTGAGACCAACCTGAAGTGGATTGATAATGGATGCTATCAGATATGGCTTGCTTTTGGTAACACTTATAATTGAAACAGATCCACTTGTTTGAGTCAACTGGAGTAATAACTTAATTAATGGCTAGATAGAGACAAATGGCTAGCTTTTTTGAAAATAAAAAATGAACTAAATGAATAAAATGGACAATTTTAACCCAGATTTAAACATGATCACAATAACAGAAAAGACTAAATTGCATGGTTAGGGGTGACATAGATTAGGCTACTTAATCAGCAAATAAAACAACAGTTGCCACTTTTCTAATTATTTACCTGCTTGTCTGTGCAATAAATTGAATAGCCTTTAGACTCCAGCCTCTGTTCATTTCTTTCTATCATCCCCAAAACGCAATGAAAAGAGTAGTGAAATGTGTGTTAAACTGACCACCCAAGGGAAGAAGCTTTGGAGAAAAAAGAAAATAAAATCAATTGCCTAGTAGAGAAAGACATCTGCAGAAGGTCAACAAAGGTTGTACTAAGAACCTCAAGAATTCTTTAAAATTGTTACATGAGCTGGAATATCAGACTGGAGTGTCTTTGTGTAAGAAAATGGTATGAATGCCTGAACAGAAGGGCCTTCTGATACTGTGCGTGACAAATTACCAGCCATTTATTTTCAGATGTTGACACCCTTGGGAAATGAAAATACAGGAAGACTCATCAGTTGATGACCTAAAGAAAAGACCCCGAAGTTGCTAATACTTTTCAAAAACATCTCCATTGACTTTTCTAGTCCACTCACCTCAACAATAAGATATTTATGAATATTCCAGGGAGATTGTTCATAAATTAGAGTGAAATGAGAGCAGAAATAAGTAGACACATTCATTGATTTCAAAAGCTAAAAATAAAAATAAATTAAAACTACAATCCTAACTGCATTAATAATTGCATTTTTTCACACTTCTGTCACTTATACTTCAGCACATGGTATAGCTTAGTACAGTTAGACAGTTCCCCCCCACCCACAAACACATACTATGCAATTGGGTTAAATATGGAAAAACCTAGTTCAAATCCATAGTTAGCAGCTAACTTGCTAATAATCTTCATTCAATTACTATATTTCAGCATATCCAATCTTTTTCAAAGAGGTTATTATTATGAAACCACATTTATCATATACTAAGAGTCACTCTACAAAGGAGGGATTCTAAATATGATAGATCAATAAATAAGTTGTGGGGAAAAATAAAAAATAAAAATAAAAAATTGATAAAATAAAATAAAAGCAAGCAAACATGCTTTAGCAGCATCAGTAGCCCCGCCCCTCATAAGTTTTGGGGAAGAACATTTTCTTAAGTTCTTTATAGGAAGAAAATATATAAATGAGTAAACAGATCTAGTTTGTTTGTTTGTTTGTTTGTTTGTTTGTTTGTTTGCTTGATGATAGACATCCCAATACATTACTTGTTATTAGGAGTTTTTACAGGGCAGTCAAGTTGGCATTAATGACAATGCAATTGAAGCTCTGATTATTTTTATGTATGACACCCATAATTATCACTTGCTATGCCAATTCTTATTTATTAAATAGGCAGGTCTGCTTCCTTCTTTGCTGTTGGTTGATATGAACCAGAAGGTAACACTTTAAATTGTGAAATATTGGTACCTTATATTCTAATTATACTTATTTCAACGGTGATTATTGGTTATTAGGATATGTTTTTGTTTTAATTTCCATCCTGTTATAAATTATATTATTTTTGGTTGATATTTGATCATACTACATTGAATTACACTGAGTTTCTTAATCATATCTTGCAAAAACCTATCCTTGATATAGCTCACAAGACAACTGAAAGAGTGATGACAATGCTTCCTAGGGATGCTGCATGAATAAAATCATTCAGTCAGGGATCATGTAGTCAGTTTATGTTTGAGAGTAAATTTAGCTTAAAATAGATGTTGTGATGTTTTCTAGTAGGCAAATAATTAATTTAGTCTTTTTGCAGTAATTTGTGAGGTTACTTGAATAATCTCTGAGAAAAACCTGAAGGGCTTGTGCACTGATGGAAATATTTTGGTTTGTTCTGCTAGATTCATTTAATATTCAAATGCTTTGAATATTAAAACCATTTTACTTGCCCAGCATTAGCATTAAGAAATATACTATTTTGAACATGACAAGCCATTGACAGACCCATTTTCAACTAATTTGTCTAGATTTATGCGACTCACTCAGCAAGAGAGCTATTGCCATCAAAGAAAATTGGTTCAATACGTGTGTTTATTCCACAAGTATGTACACTGTTGGAGTATATTATTTGCAACTTCTTGCTATTTAAGCTAACCTTTGTAGTTCTGCCCTTCCTACTGAATAGTTTTATCTAATATCTTTATTATTAATAGTCTATTTCTGTCTAAGTCAGCTTCATTCAATCATCATCTTAATAGTTAGCCATGGTCATGCTCTACTAAGTCTATCCTATTTTTATATTTTTTTAATATGTTGTGTTGGGAGCACATTGAAATGATGCATGTGAATGAATTTTAGCTTCAGATGCATTTTTGTATATATTAAAATGACAATTATGTTCGTTTAGAACTGAAAATGGTCTTGTTAAAATCTGGACAAATTATTTCCAGGGTGAAATATTTCTTGAGCTGCTTTCAGTCATTTTGCCACTGTTTTTGTTTGAAATAAGTGCCAAAGTGTCTCATGTTCAAAACTGCCCTTGTTTCTACTTCATTTTGTGGGGGGGGGGGGGAATCCCCTTTTCTCCATATTCTATCTAATGGAGTTTCTGAGCCCAAATTTTGTATTCATAGGATCTCATGCATGAGCATAAACAGATAATATTAATAATATATGTGCAAGAAAAACAAGGAAACAAGCAGAACATCTTGGAGATAGAGAGCTTCAGGAATTCACAGTTCATCTCAAGTCCTCTAGTTCCCAGCAGTTTTCCATAGTCAAGGAAATACACTTTATCTACAAGGAAAAAAGAAATCATCATTATGCAGCTGAGACACAGTTAGTGCAGGGAGATTTTTTTAAAAAGTAACCTCACCCTAGAGAGTTTATTTAAAAATTAGAAGCTTGACAGATGATAAATGTTCCATGCATTTTTGAATGCACTGCACTAAGTACTATTTTATCAAAGATAAAGTGACTGAGGGGGCTCAGGTAAAAAGAGTTTTTAAAAATAAGCCATGGAACCACAGGCTTGTCTTTGCCAAATAGAGCTCTTCTCTACTACATCTTGGTGCCACTGCTGTTCCATTATTATATCAATTCCATGTGCCTTTTTTTATATAGTCCAAATTATAACCACACTGAAGCTTGCTTCTAGGAATCTTTCAGTCTAAGTGTTCTGAGACAATGCTGTTACTTTTTCCACAAACCCTTTATATCTTTGTCTGATACTATTTGCTGTCAATTTTTTTCTTTAAGACTAAAATGTTTCAAATACCTCCAGTCTTTAGCAAAATTTCCTTCTCTCTTTTATGGATAGTCTGGATCTTCCTCAGTCTCTGCTAAAGGATGGGAGTTTGAGGGTTCTGCTCAGTATCTTAGCTGTTCCTAGCACTATAGTGAAGAGGGTTTGGTTTTATTTGCCTTAGAATACCTCTGCCATTATAAGGATGCTTGATTTATAGTTGTATCAGTTAAATCTTTCTCCTACTCAAGACAAATCTTGTTCTATTCTTCTGTTGAGCACAGTTTGATCTATATTAAATCAGGTCAACCCAAGATTTTAGATTTCTTTATCTTGAATGCCAGTCTCTACACTGAGATGGCTCTAAATAGTATTGAATTTGGCTGACATTAGAGCTATATACATGAGGTTTCACATATATAATTTTGGAAGATAAATTCCTTTCATTTTGAAATTTCATTTGGAGAAGAAATTGCTGTACTATTGCTTCTCTGTAGATAGAAAATAAGAACAATGACTTATGATCATGCTAAACTTGATCTGAAACAAAGAATCATTGACACAGATTGTAAAATCTGAACAGAGCAGGATAACAAGATCAGTCTATTTACAGTGAATGGATTTGTGGTGAATAGGCAGTTAGTTACTTAAATCAGTATATTGTGCTGAAATGTCATAGAATATCATTAGCATATTTTAATTCACTCCATTTGGCACTTTCCTAAGGAAGATATTTAAGTTACTATATTCATGGAGGCTATGTCCATGGGGCTCTGGGACAATTAAAACAACTCCATATTCTAGTCTACTACCATTATTATGAAGATATTTATATAGAATATCTATCTAGCAAAATATCAAGATCAGTCCAACATGGGGTACTATCTAAACTTGGCATAAACTAATTTTGACAATAATTTGTCAAGTTATGTGAGGTCAAATATCACATTTAGTGCACACATTTTTCTTGATCTTTTCAACAAACCTCCCTTTGAGAAAAGCAGCAGAAAGTTCAGACAGTGGAATGAAGATCAGACTGGCCTATTTAAAGGGTGTGCAGTATAAATCTTTTTCTACCCCATTTCTTTCTCCTCCATTTGTCCCTTCATTATTTTTTTCTGTTTTTTGGGGGGGCAAAAATTACAGTATGTCCCTACCTTCTTCTACTTATCTATTTTTATATATTCTCCAGGCCTTTGTCTTTAGTTTTTCTCTTTCTTCCCACTGCATCATCTGCATAATCCTATGCATGCATATTTGGAGGTAATGTTTCATTTCAGGAGGTATTTTTTCCAAATAAACATATAAAGAACTGCACTATTAAAGAGAATGGTAGAGAGCTTAGGGTTGGTTTGTCATTCATTCTATTGTTGAATACGTAGCCACATATTCAACCTTAAGCAATCATTCCTATTGTTTTTAAATTGTATCCCTATTTTAAACCTGTCTCTCCCCCCCCCCCCCCCGCATCACTTGTCTCGGTCCTTTGCAAAGTGTACTTTTTTCATTAAGATTCACCCCTAAGGAAATAGACTGTCACCTGGAAAGAAAAGTCCACCTTCTCCAAGCAGATTGACCCATTCAGGAGAAATTGAGTGGTAAGAGCCTTGGATCAATAATTGAAAGGCTTCCACATTGCTGATAATGGAATTTGTGTGTTTATGTGTGTGCCTGTGTATGTGTATGGTTTAAACAGCAAACTCAAATTGGGAATTGAGGAAAGAGATTAAAGTGGCCTTTTCAAGAGGTGAACAGCATAAACAATCTTTGGATATAATTAAAGCAGTATGCTATTAACATTATTTCTTGTAGCTATTGTCACTTAATACTCTTTATTCTAGAAAATTAAAAAAATCCTACAGGTTGTAGGAACCACATTAAACTGGTACATGGCTCCACTGGTCCAACTGTTGACCAGTAGAGTAAAAAAAAAACCTCATGAAATCACTTTCAAAATTGAACAGATTATTTTGAATCAATGTCATATTTGGTAGTTGTTGATCACTAGTAGTATAATTTGGAACTAGCTCACACTGTGATTGATATCTGATGCACATGGTACCTTTTGTTTTTATACATGGTCAGTGACCAAAATAAAATGTGATTGGAATTGAATCAGAAAGTTGAAAAGCCAGAAGAGTGCAGCCATGAAGTTTATGATGTAGGGTTGTGTGAAGGTATTTTTCAAATCAAAGATGATTTGATTGAATTACTGTACTCATTCAAACTAAATCCCAGTATCAAATCTTTGAACGGATCTTTGTTGCTTAATCAAGTCAGTTAACACTGAATCTGTTCAATTTTGATTTTGGAGATTTCATAATCTGATTTTGCAGAATCTCAATTTTTTTTACAATTTTCTTTTATTGTATTGGAAAATTGAACAGAATGATGTGTAGTGGGATAGGACCAATAATAGTCATCCAATAATTTTTTCTCAGCTCCATATCCTGCCTATCACAATGTTTGGGGCAATGCTGCTTTCTCTCTCAATCTTTTTCCTAAACTTTGTTTAGGCATATTTGTTTGGAGAGATAGCAAGACACAGAATTTTAATTTTAATCTGTTGTTCTTTCTTAAACCTTATTTGCTGAAACTATTGTGGATTTATATATTTCTCTGTTGGATATGTCGTAGATGTTTTTCTCAAGGTAGAACCGTGCTTGACTAATCATCGGCATGGGTTATCCATTACTTTCTAAATTCACCCACTCCCAGATATCTGGTATATCCACTTCCTTCTAGCAGCTGGTTGCATCTCTCTACAATCCCTCTGGATTATTGCAATGCTCTCTACATGGGGCTACCCCTGAAGTGCACTCGGAGACTTCAGCTAGTCCAGAATGCAGCTGCGCGGGTGATTGAGGGAGCACCACGTTGCTCCCGGGTAACACCACTCCCGCGCAGTCTGCATTGGCTACCTGTGGTCTTCCGGGTGCGCTTCAAGGTTTTGGTCACCACCTTCAAAGCGCTCCATGGCTTAGGGCCCGGGTACTTACGGGACCGCCTGCTGTTACCACATGCCTTCCACCGACCCGTGCGCTCTCACAGAGAGGGTCTTCTCAGGGTGCTGTCCGCCAAGCAGTGTCGGCTGGCGACCCCCAGGGGAAGGGCCTTTCTCTGTGGGAGCACCTACTTTCTGGAATGAACTTCCCCCCAGTTTACGCCAATTGCCTGACCTTCGGACCTTTCGCCGGGAACTGAAAACTTATTTATTTATCCAAGCGGGACTGGCCTGATTTTTAAATGCTAATTTTTTAAAATTCTTAAATCTTAAATTTTAATTGTATTTTATTGGGTATTTTATATGGTCAATTGGACGGTTTTAATATCGGCCTTTTTGGAATAAGTTTTTTAATTGTTATTTTAGTGTGTATATAAATTGTTTTAATGCAGGCTGTACACCGCCCTGAGTCCTTCGGGAGAAGGGCGGTATAAAAGTTTAATTAAATAAATAAATAAATAAATAAATAAATACAACAATTTCATCCTGAGCTGCTGAGCAACCATGCTTTTGCTGGTCCACAGCTACCACTTTTTAATAAACTTGCTGCTGATCCAATAATGCTTGACCTCAGTGATTATTACAATTTGATGCTCCATTTAACTCTACATCATTGGTAGACATACATTTCATTTCTGCTCAAGTTCTGGTGAGATATGCTTCCCTTGCTTCCCCATAACTCTGTCAGAACCTTAAAATTCCCTTCCTTTCTTTTCTTTATAAATCTCTAAGTGGAAAGGTCAGAATATTGTTGCTTAGTTTCTATGATGCTGAAGTATCATTTCCTCCATGCCACAAGTTTACATTGATTTATAGGAATGTATTTATAGGAAACCATAATCTGTTTCCTAATGCTTATCATAGCCTTAGAACAATGACCCCACCCCTATCATTAGGGGTGGGATGGGAGGGGAAGAAAAGGTTAGGGTTAGTATGAAAGGACATAATGTGGGAAGAGAGTGACATGCCAAAAGGAGGCTTGGGAAGGTAAGTAGAAGTGAGGGCGTGCGATTTAGCTTCGCTAGAAAGCAAGATTTCCTGCTTTCTAGCAAAGCTAAACTACGCTGCACAGCTGATCCCCCCTGCTGTTCTACTTACCTTCCCAAGCCTCCTTTTGGTGTGTGTTGCACATGCTGTGCAAAGCTGAACTCCACTGCACAGCTGATCATTGGAAATACCGGTTCAGAGAAACTGGTAACTTTTTTAAACTACCGGTTCAACCAAACCGGTAGCTAACCGGTAGCTTTTTAAACTGCTGATTCAACAGAACTGGTAGCTAACTACCGGTTCTCCCAAGCCAGTAGCTTTTTTTTTTCTTTTTTAATCAGTGATAAAAATTACAGGTTTTCCCAAACCAGAGGGAACCTGTAGCATTTCACCCCTGATTCAGGTGTACAGAAAGAAAACAAAAAGACAAAGATAAGTGCAAAGGGAATAATTCCTGAAAGAAAGTGCTGGCATAGGTAGACCATTCCATGCAAGGCTTGTCTTCCCTCTAAGAATGGGAAACCAAAGAAACAGGTAAAGGAAAACTATCAGATCCTACAGATGCCACAGTCCACTTATTACCACTCTACTGAAGGCTAGAATGGAATTACTGAAGTTGGCTTAAGAAACAGCCAGGAACAGCACAGCAGACAAGCAACTTAATATGCTTGGTGTCTGTGTCCAATATAGTTCTCAGCTTTTAAAGTCCCCCTTTATTATTAATTTACTCCCAAAGCAAAACAAAACAATCTTTCTTTTACTTGTCTGAATCTGTCTGATATATGACACTTATTTTATTGTGTGAGTAGATGTATTTACTGTTAAAATGTTATGTATATAATGAAGATAGTTCCTTTTAGATTAAAATCTAGTTTTATATTTTAGCAGAAATATTTCCATTCTAATTATTATTATTATTATTATTATTATTATTATTATTATTATTATTATTATTATTATTATTATTTTGTCAACAAATACAAGAAAACAAGTAACAGAGTAGACACAGATATGAACATATGAAAAAAATTTGGCACAAAAAAAAGGGATATAAATTGGCAAAACATAGCCATAAACACATAGAATGATTACATATAATTGGGAACAGTAGGACAGGGACGGTAGGCACGCCGGTGCTCTTATGCATGGCCCCTTAGGGACCTCTTAAGAAACATGAAAGGTCCACAGTAGACAGTTTATGGTAAAAGGTATGGGGATTAGAGAGATTAACAACAGGATCAGGTAGAGTGTTCCAGACATTTACTACTCTATTGCAAAAATCATGTTTCCTACAATTAAGATCAGAGCGAATTACATTAAGTTTAAATCTATTGATGGCCCTTGTATTATTACGGTTGAAATTAAAGTATTCATTTACAGGTAAAACATTTTGATAAATAATCTTATGAATTAAGCTTGAAACTAAGTTCGAAATGTAGAAGATGTAGTTCAAGGCTTTCTAGACCTAAGATTTAAAGCCTGGTGGTATATTTTATTTTGAGCAGAAGATTTGAGAACTCTCCTAGTAAAATATCTCTGGACCCTCTCTAATGTAATGATGTCTGAAATACAGTGTGAGTTCCAGGAAGGTGAACAGTAATCAAGTATAGGTCTGGCAAAGGTTTAAATACCCTAGTTTGGAGTACAGTGTTACCAGAGAGAAAACTTCATAAAATAAGATTTACAACTCTTAAAGCCTTTTTTGCAATGATGTTACAGTGAGCTGTGGGACTTAGATCTTTAGAAATGAGTACTCCTAGGTCCTTGACAGAGTGTGGGTCAACTTTTAGATCATTACCAGCCAGCAAATATTTCAAGTTCTTATTTCTACTGCCAATGTGCAGGACTGAACATTTTTAGCAGAGATTTGGAGTTGCCAATTGTTAGACTATTCAGATACATAGTCAAGGTCATTTTGAAGGGTAGCAAAGTTGTCTGTGGTGTTGAATAGTTTAACATCATCAGCAAAGAGGACACAGCTGCTTATAATTTGATCACAAAGGTCATTGATATAAAGCAGAAAGAGTGTTGGACCTAGAATCCTGCCTTGGGGAACACCACTGTTGACAGGTGCAGGATTTGATAGGGCGCTGCCTATTTTGACCACTTGTTGCCTGTTTGACAGGAACACAGCTATCCAATTATGTAGGAGTCCAGAAATGCCATAAGATTTAAGTTTCAGAAGTAGTTTGTTGTACACAACTGAATCAAAGGCTTTACAAAAGTCAATGTAAATTGCATCTATTGCTTTTATTTTATTTATTTATTTATTTTGTCGCACAGTATATATAAGCATAAGGATGAAATAACTATACAATATATAAGCATATATATAAGTATAAGTATGTAATAACTATATTAATTGGATACAATGAAAAGAAACAATAGGACAGGAATGGTAGGCACACTTGTGCTCTTAGGCATGCCCCTTACAGACCTCTTAGGAATGGGGAGAGGTCAATAGTAGACAGTTTTTGCCGTGGTCATTTGATAAAGGACATCCTATGTTATTCTTTGCTGGTATGCCCATTATCAAAATAGAATGGACAAAGTATTCTCCACCACTACCAAATCCACTCTACTCTTTGCCTTTTTAAATAGAAGAATATAGAAGGAATAGACTAATGGTTATCTTTTTTTCCCTACTCTATTCAAGTAAGATAGAGGAACTACCTAAAACAATGACTTTTGTTGTGTGCTAGCCATCTGCTTGGTTTTTTTTAAATTAATATTATTATAATTATTGTTTTCAACTGATAAAAACTGTGCAATTGAAATTGATAAAAAAGTCAAATCAGTAGCTTGGAATAGAAAATAGGAATAGAAGAGAAAGCATTACAGTACAAGATTTCTCACTTACAGGTAAAAACATGTATCATCAATATTATCTATAATAAACATTGCTACTATAGTTTTATAAGTCTGAAATGGTGGATAAATCTCTAGCAGCCTAAAACATTTGCTGAACATTACACTTTCACATATATAGAAACAAATTCTGAAATGAATTATCTTCTGATTGTGTAAATCTTTTTGCATTTTACTAAAGATTTTCTTGGAGAGAGAGGCACTTTTTGTGTGAGATGGGTGGCAATATAAATTGGGCAAACAAACAAACAAAATCTACAAACATCCAAGTTTGTGCAGAAGCAATCGCCTGGAGAATTTTTTCTCTCTTACAGTGAGGAATTAACAAATTGATATCTATTTTTGTTATAGATTCCCCCACCCCCACTTTTCTCCTGTCCCATGACCTCTCCATGAAACAAACTCAAAAGCCAGTACTGGTTTTAAAAAAAGAAACCTTCCCATATCTCTGTCTGAAGCTTGCTGTCTTTATACTGTCTATGTACCCCCACCCACCCACCCCCCTTAAAAGGGAAAAATGTACAACAGATGCCTTATGAATTATGCATGCGATTAAAAGACGCCAATTGCCACATGTGTATTTTGAAACTGAATAATTCATAGCTAATCTGCTACAACTGCAGTGGGGCTGCTCCACCCTGCATTGTAAAAGTCATTTAGATGAACAGAGTTAATTTTGGTTTACCCTTAGAGATACCCGAAGGTCCGGCCTCACTGATACCTGGCATTTTACAATGATTTTTTGCAGTCAGCAGAGGGCACTTGGAATAAAGTTCTTGATGGTGTAAGAGGCATAGTTGTGTGAATTGCAAAAGATGGGTAGGTTTGCTCAATGGACAAAATGACAATTAACCTTTGTGTGAAAGGTGGCCACAACTGGAAACTTTGAATGATATTCAAATTTTGTCTGTGGTTTATTTATTTATTTATTTACTTATTTATTTGTTTGTCAAACATGTACAAGATAGCAGGTATGAATATGAACATGGACATGAACGAAGGAAATGGGACAGTAGGACAGGGACGGTAGGCACGCTGGTGCACTTATGCATGTCCCCTTAGGGACCTCTTAGATCTGAGAAGATCTGAGAGATCTTCTGCGGAGTATCTTTTGTGAGTCAGGAACATAAATATCTTTTCAAAGTTGTCCACTGACTATGTGACTTGAAATGATCAAATAGGAACTGTCTCCTGATTATTTCCTTTAAGATTTAACTGAAGTATGGAAAATCATGGTAAAATGAAAAAACGAACCATTCTCATATTACTCTGTTCTGTTTTCTAATTAAGGCTGGAACATCAAACTTCACCCATAAAAGTTCCTTAAAAAAATCTCTACAAAAATAAATGAAAATTAAAAGGGGGGAAGAAACCTTAGGAATTTATTTTTGTATTTGGCATTAAAACCATATGCCAAATAGGGAGATGCATAGCATAAGGCAAAATTTGGCAGTAATGAGAACAGCATTTTTTGATACCCATGACATAAGATTTTTCTCAATTTTAAATAAAAACATAGCTAGACTTGTGAATCAAGTACAGTCCCACAGCAATCTCCTACTGAAGATATATCACTTTTCCAGATCTTTGTATTGGCTGTGATTAGAACTTTCATTTCCCACTTGTTGGAAAAATACTGGGGGCATAAGGAGAGTAGAGTTTTTTGGCCAGGGGATGCATATTTTTGCTTTTTGAAATTGGATGGGGGTGTTCAAAAGCATAGCAGATGTCATAATAATATTACTGAAGTGAGTGGGAGTTTTTCATGAGCTTTCAAAGGTGCTCATTGCAAAATAGATGGCATAATTCCAGCAGTTTCATTACTAGTTGCAGAATAACTGTCAATTTTTGGTTGCGTGATTTGGGCCAAAGTGAACTTGGAGGCCACAAAAGTGGAATTCAGCACATGTTGCTCACACAACACTCCTTTAAATGTTTTAAAGCATTTATGATGGGAAGCGGCTATATTCAGAGCCCCTTACAGAATTTTTAATGAGATCACAAACTCAATTGAGCACAAACACAATTATAATTACTTCTTAGTAACCATATGTAAAATCACACTTTTAATTAATTTATTTTTATTGCATATTAACAAATATCTGGACAGTTAAGTGCAGTCTGGCTCAGTTTGCAAATGACTATATTGAACTAGAAATAACTAAAATTCTGAATAAGGTCAAATTTGCCATATTCAAAAGATTGTCCTAGTGTTTTGCTCACTATATTTGCTCACAGGGTAGTTTTTGCTACCCTGATATTTATTAGTCATCTTCTAATTTTTCTACAAGAGTCATTACTAATATAAGTACTTTGAACTTTTACTTTTTTTCCAGACTTGGCATTAACTGTGTTTGAGTATGATAATTTGTTTTTAAAATGTCAGTGGTTTTTTTCTCTCCTAATAGCATTAGGAGATGCTAATAGTTCTCAAGTAAGACAAAAGTTTTGGGAGATATGACACTCTTCTGTTCCATACTAATCTGTTTCTCTCTCTCTCTCTCTCTCTCTCTCTCTCTCTCCTTCCTTCCTTCCCTCCCTCCCTCCCTCCCTCCCCCCTCCCTCTCTCTCTTCTATCTATTTCACCCTCTTTAACATGGAACATTCATCCTGCTTGATTGTTGCAAAGAGGTGGACAAACCTGAGATAAGTGGTCCCCAGTGGCTGTGTTTGACATTATTATGTCCTTGATATTATTATCCAAAACAAATTGTTATCACATCAAAATAGCAAGTTGTGCTCAATTATGTCATCAATAAATTCTGGAATTCTTCAGTTGAATTACAAAATCTAATTCAAATTTGTAAATTGCTGCATTTTAAAATATTCTAATTATGCACCTGTTTTCTCAACTTATCCCCCTTAGATGCCTCATAAATGCCCAGGTTTTAACATATACGCTCATTTTAATATGTCTTCAGGGCCAGTTTTTTAAGTTTAGTAGAAATGTGACTGAAAACATGATAAACGGTATTGATGATGAGAGAAAAATGGAGAGTACAATATTATTCCTAATTGCAACTAACTCTGGTGCTTTATATAATTTTATTTATTTTATTTATTTATTAATTAAACTTTTATACCGCCCTTCTCCCGAAGGACTCAGGGCGGTGTACAGCCTGCATTTAAAACAATTAATATACATATTAAAATAACAATTAAAAAACTTATTCAATAAAAGGCCAAATTTTAAAACTGTCCAATTGACCATATAAAATACCCAATAAATTACAATTAAAAAATTTTAAATTTTAAATTTAGAATTTAAAAATCAGGCCAGTCCCGCTTGGATAAATAAATAAGTTTTCAGTTCCCGGCGAAACATCCGAAGGTCAGGCAATTGGCGTAAACCGGGGGGAATAATAAATTAGAATAACAGATGATATATAACTAAAGTATAAATACTACAATAACATACAATGATTATTATAGTATAGAAGTAATCATGAACTGTGGTAAGGTCATAGTATTCTATAAAAACGTTTTAATTTGTTTGCCCAGAATTTTTCTTCATAGAGAAGTTAATGTGGTTCATGGAATAAGAAAATTGTGACTTTGAATGTAAAAAAAATAAACTGAGAGAACATGAATGAATGAATGAATGAATTAATTAATTAATGAAATGAATGAACTAAGGATAGTATGTTGCATGTCCCAAACAGCTTTTAGCTAGGCTAGATCAGAAGGAAACAAGAACTACATAGATTTCTTAAATTTGTTTAAGGATAGGCTGGGTAAATACAGAATCTTGAAAACTGTAAAAGGAACTCTCCTCAACCTTATTCTACACTGGGTTAATTAACCCATTATAACATTCTATTGGGAAGTTTGAAATATTTTTTTCCAACTTTCTCACCACCTGGATTAAATTTTCATTTATGAGATAAATTGCCAAGTGAATCACCACTATCTCTTCAATGTTTTGGTCCACTCTCCCTTCCATTCTTTTGTCAGCCTCCCACTAACCTATGAAGGGTGTCTGTGAAACTCAAAGTAATACTAAATGTGTAGTAGATATGAATCAAGATGACCTAACCTAATGAAGTAGAGTTTTTGAATACATGTAAGGAAGCTAGTATGAAGGTTTAATATGAATGGAAAAGCTATTAGGTAAATCTGAAATTATGATTTTGTGTAATCTTGAAGGTTGTGAATGCAAGTTAATTAGGAATCCATAATTGGTAATAGTTGTATGTTCTGTTCCAGGGAATAGTGATATAGAAGATCTAGGCTAAGTTTTGGAATGAATGTAATATACAGGAGAAAAAAATTAGATGATGTGAAGAGATGAGTGGGAGCAAGAATGAGGGAGCACAAAAGTCATTGGGCAATTTAGAGATCTAACACTGAATGAGGATTCTGAATGTTGCTATCTGCTTAGAAAACCAATTTGTTTCAAATATTTGGTTAAGTCTAGGTTTACTGAGGTATGCAGATGGTAAACAAATGAATACAAATTTCCAGCCATGATTGATTGTGTTGTTTATGATAAAATATAGAGGAAATACTGAAGGATACAAGGATGATGAGAAATTTGGAATAAAGAACATCTTGAGAAAAATGGGCACAGAAGAAAAGTTATAAAAATGAAAGTAGTTTTTTTTAATAATTTAGATCAATTTACTATGATAAATCAACTGTAAAAGTAGGACAAAAGTAAAAAAAGAACAGATAGGAAAGATCTCCCCTTTCAAAAAACAAAAAAAGGGAACTAAGAAAATATGTAACTAGATAAGGAAAAACATGATGTGAAAGAAATTCACTTATGTTGATGATTCTACACATATCAATAATAGCAATTGTGCAAAACTTGGCTACTTTCAAGGTATTTCTGTGATTCATCAGTCAAAAAGAGATTAGTTTTCCCTACATCATTGTAACCATACACAATTTAGCAGCTAAAAGGCTGTGAAGTCTGAGCATCAAGCTGTGCAAAATGGGCAGTACAATAAGAAATGCAAAAGAGAGTTAATCATTTAGATTTGAAATGTATTATATCTCTCTTCTACCAACATAATAAAGATATGGATATGTGGTCTGATCGCTGTGAGATTAATGCCAAGGGCTCATTATTTCAATTAATAATGAACTCATATGAATCATAAAAGAGATGGAATGAAAAGGCATCATAACTAAGATCAAATTTATGTCTTTTTTCTAAGCTAAGTGACTGGAAGGTATCCAGAAAAGTTAAGGATAGCAGAATGTACTCATCGAAGATCAATATGGCCTAAAATCCAAATCAACAATTTATCATAATGAATCCATATAATCAAACATGTCCACTATGCCTTCCAAATCACAATATTCTCATAATGGCATCATCATGCATATGAACTTGTGAACTGATAACACACATACATACATGTTTTAAATAAATAAATGTTTGCTTCTGATTTCTCTACAAATGCCCATGCCAATAGATGCAAGTGCTGATTTTTAGTGTAACAAGGATATTTTTAGGATCTTGGATTATAACTCCATAAATTTTGATTGGGTAGTTTCAGGGAATGTTGAGAAGATGAATGATTTTGACTTTATAGATGTTTATTGGAATGGACAAGTTGCTACAACTCCTAAAACCCGCAAAGTGCAGAATCGTTAGTGGTTTTATGGGCCCAAACAGTGACAGCAATAAATAATCAAAAAATATGAAGACCGACTGAAGAAATTGGATATGTCTAGTTTAGTGAAAAAAGGACTAGGGAGAAAGGATAGCAGTGTTCCATATTTGAGGGTCTGCCACAAAGATGGGGGGGGGGGCAAATTATTTTCCAAAGCACCAGAAGGCAAGACAAGAAAGGATGGATGGAAACTAATGAAGGAGAGAAGTAACCTAGAATTAAGGAGAGATTTCCTAATCGTGGAACAATCAACCAGTGGAATGTCTTGCCTTCAGAAGTTGTAGATGTTCCGTCACTGTAGGCTTTCAAGAAGAGACTGGCCAGCCATTTTGTCTGAAATGATATAGGATCTCCTGCTCGAACAGGGGGTTAGATTAGAAGACATCCAAGGACCCTTCCAACTTTGTAATCCTATGTTATTCTATATAATTCCCCAACAATTAAAGGCTTGGTTTGTACTATAACTATTTTCCAATGATAAATTTTGTAATGAAGAATATTTCTTTTGCTGAAGACTAGCAACAGTAGTAATAGTTATTATATTTCAATAACATGAAATCACAGCTGCCAGTTATTTAGTCGCTATTGGCCTTCATAGGCATCAAATTCTGAGAATTTAGGATGTTGTAATGCATCAGCTTAATATGTATGGATCCAAGACCTGTGGCCTTTTGCAACTGACAGATGGAAATTTAGTTATGGCAATTTTTTCTAAGTGCCTTTCCATTTTTTTTGTTATGATCCCTAAGGTGCTGATAACCACTGGCACAACCATAACTGTTTCATACTTTAATCTTTCAGTTTTGATTATTAAATTTGGATATCTTGTGATCTCCAATTCCCTGTCATCTACTCTACTAGTTCCTTATATTGCCACATACGTTATCCACACTTTCTTTTTTATAACCACAATGTGGTGTCTTATGAGCCAAGATTTTATCAGTTTGTATTTGGAAATCCTACAATATTTTAATCGCATCATTTTTATCTACTTTTTCAACTCTTATCATTTTTTTTGCTACTGACACATGTTAATTTTTACAGATATTTTTACAGATGTTCCAATAAATGATTTTGGTGACTGTGATATACCATATTTTAATTGCATCATTTTTATCTACTTTTTCAGCTCTTACCATTTTTTTTGCTACTGACACATGTTAATTTTTACAGATGTTCCAGTAAATGATTTTGGTGACTGTGATATACCATCATTTATAATCAGTTTGTGTAATCTTTTTGCACAAACTGAGCATATGATCTGCTGTTTTTGCATAAACTTCACTTTGAATCATTTGATAATCATTTGCCAGATCTTGTGGTTATCTGCTTTGCCTGTTATTCTGTTTTTTTTTTTAATGTACTGACCCTGTAATACTTTGCCTTACCATGTCACTTTTCTATTTGTCATTTGGATTTTGTTTGTTTTTTAAAAGGCCAGATTAATCTCCCACTGTCAATCCCTAGTTCTTGCCCACCTAGCAGGTTGAAAGCATGCAATATTGCAAGTAGATAAAATCTAGCTACATCCCTGTGTGCGAAGACAGCAGAAGCCGGCACTGGACTGACTGGGTGTGAGGCAATGCAGCACAAGGCAAGGTGAGGCAAGACCAGCAGAGGAGCCCAGAAAAGTCAGCAATCCAAGTACTACCAGTCAGTTGGTATAAACTGGTCCCCTCCCTGCGATGCACTAAAGATAGGCACACAAGCACCAAACAGAATCAACTAGCAATTTAGACTTACATTGTTTCTATTATTTGTAGATTTCTCTGATATTATATGCTATACGCTAAATAAATAAATAAATATGACTGTATATTCCAATAGACGCTGGACTTATACAATTCAACTATATAGTTAAAAAAATAAACCAATATGTGGCTCTCTGAATTAAACCTGAACAACAAAAATACAATAGATGCCCTTTAAACACAGGCTTGGGATACTCTAGGAGTAGGTCAGTGGTGGGTTGCTACTGGTTCACCCCAGGTCGGGAGAACTGGTAACAGCAGTGGGAAGCTCCGCCCACCTAGGACGCTTCTGCTAATGCACAGAAGTGTCACATGCACGAGCACGTGTGCACACAAGCAAATCAGTAGCAAACTAAATTGAAACCCACTACTGGAGTAGATGCCATTTCACCTGGGCAGATGCAATTCCAAAGAGTCAAAGAGAAGTTGATGATAATTCTTCCTGTTCCTCTCTATCAAAAGCCGCCATCAGGTTGAAGAGGATGGCTGTGTCACCAGTTTAAAGAACTGTGATATGAGTTTGTTAGCTTGTTTAGAGGCATCAAATTTATTTCCCACCCACAAGTTTGAGTTATAGAATTAATACAAGCATTTAAAAAGTCTTTCATTTTACTCTTATCTCAGTGGGAATTAGTGCAGAAAAACACAACAAAGCGCTCATCTAATTTATACGGAGATATTTTCATGTTGTTTCAAAATGGAAAACAGGTGTTTTGTCAACAGGAGAGGCTGCCAAATTTACCAAAATTTGTCTCTGGAATTTGAATTGAATATATTCTTCTTAAATAAATAAAACCTTGAAATTCTTTGTTGGGAGATTAGCTACTGCCATGTCCTAAACCTCACCCAACAGCTCATTCTGGGTTGAACAAGCAATAACTGCAATAAGTAAGAAAATTGTTTGTCAGAGCTCCTGTTAATGGCATTTTAATTCTACTGTAATAGTTGCTGGCGGTTGGAGTGCTAGACTGGACCAATTTTAATAGTGGCTATCATTTGCATCTACTTCAGTCTCACCAACCAATTATGGGGGCTGTTTACTGGCATAAATATTCAATTCATTCATTCTAAACGAGTATGTATTTGGGATATTAAGATGAAATATAGAATAGTATATTATCTAGGTCATTAAACAAAGTCTTTATACTGATAATTACTTATCCCATGACTCAGTTTATTTCAGTTTAGGATTGTTAGCCAGAGAATAATCATTCCAAGATCTGTATCCAAAGTTATTAAATTAGATAGTATAATTGGAAGGAACAGTTTGAAGGAAGGAGCAGTTACCTGTCTCTTCCTATTTTTTCACATGAATCATGTGTTCTACTCTATGGCATCAACAAGGCGAAGAATGTTCTGGAATCAAAGTAGAATGATTAGTTGAAGAAAAAATAGATTGAATTTCAATTTAAATGTGTCTCATTTAGCAGGCTTTGAATGCATTGAACAATATTTCTATTCATAATTTTCCCCATGTGCTATCTCAACAGCAAACATAGCTGGTGCATCTAGGTAGTCATAGATGGAGAAGAGACATTTTAACATATGTAAATAGTGAAACATAAGTTATGGTTAATATGTAATTTATTGAAAGTAATGCAAATATGTTGAAATAAGTGAAATTGGCTGTTTATAAGAATATGCTCCTTGATCCCATAGATGTGAGAATTGAAAAGAAAAAAAAAATAAAAGTAAGTTGAATACTGTAGAAATGAAATAGTTAAGAAATGTGTTGTGAAACAATGATATGGTCAAGAATGAAGAAGCTTCTGGGATGAGAAGCAAAACATCTTCAAGCAAAAACAAAGAAAGTCCAGTTACCTATTGAAAAAGTACCTTTGGGACAATATGACTTGGATGACTGAATATCTCCATAGACATTTGTTCAAGAATGAATAGAAACGGGGATTAAATTCAAAGTAAAATTGCCAGTAGTAAAGTACTTTGAGATGACTTGGTCACAACAATGTATTTATGCTTATATTTTTCTTTTCATTCAGGTGCTCAAGAGACTACAAAGTATTCCCTTCTCCCATATATATGAAGGAAAAGTGAATAGCCTAACAGAAAAAGCTGCAGTTAGACAGAGTTTGTGAAATCCTGAAAAGAAAACAAGAAAGCAGTTTAAATATTGAAAGACAATGTATAAAGAAATGTATAGAAGTGATATGTATAAAGAACATGATTTTAAATGGGTGAATGGGTAGATGCCGAAATGGAATAGATAGCATTACTGTGAACTGGATTTAGTTAGATTTAATTTTCTTTTACCCAACCTCTTGCTTTCTTTAGCTTATTCTTTCTTCTTTATTCCATGTGCTATTCCAAAAGGTAAGAGAATGATAAAGATGCATGTTTCAGCGTCTGAAATGAAAATGAAAAGGTTAGAATACTATTTATCTTTTTGAATATTTTCACTTGTCATACCAATAAAGCGATTTACAGAAAGGAGTTGACAGAAAGGGTATCAAATCCTTGCAGGTAAATGCTGTTGTGGTAGAATCAATTTGCAAGACATTGTCATTTTTAAATATCTTTGAAATAAAAAAAGTAGATGTTCATTTTTCAGATGGGTGCATGATCATACAACCTTAATAAATTTTTTAAGGTTTTTTCATTAATCAGTAACATTGTAGGTACAGAACACAGATTATAAATAGAATCTTCTCTCACAGGGCTGAGAATGAAGTTAATGTCAGATACATCCAGATTATCTCTTGCTCTTGAAAACAATCTTGATTTATTTTGTATGGAATCTTGGTTAAGAAAAAAATCCATTCCTTCAAATAATTTTATACAAAATACAACATATCTTGGAAAACCAATACCCCCCTTTTTAAAAAATGAATTAGTTTCTTCAAGCACTGGTTGTTCAAAACCTAAATAGATATAGTAAACTTGAACTACAGATAACCTATTAAAATCTCTTAAATAGGAACATTTTATAAATAATTCAGTAATTTAATACCACTACTGTTTTTCTTAGACTACAACAGAAAAATAGAAATGTGTACAATTCTATGTGTATGTCTGTACATGGATGTATAAGAGAAATAGAGATAACAATAGTAAAACTTATTTCATTACCAGAAAAGGATCTGGCACATGGTGTATAGCAACAGCATTTAGACATATATCTCGCCATAGTAATTTACAGCATTCTCTGGGGGGTTTACAATGTAGAAACATAATTTGCATATTGCCCTTATAATCTGGGTCCTCATTTTACTGACTTTGGAAGGATGGAAAGCTGAATCAACCTTGAGCCCCATCAGAGTCAAACTCCAGGCTATAGATGGAGTTTGCCTGCAATACTACTTTTTAAGCACTTCTCTCTCTACCAGGGACTAAATAGAACTATAACATAATTTACTTGGACTTCAGTAAAGCATTTCATAAAGTAGACCATAACCTACTACTAGATAAAGTAGAAAAATGTGGGTTAGACAGCACCACCACCAGATGGATTCGTAACTGGCTGACCAACCGCACTCAACATGTAGTCCTCAATGGAACTACATCCACATGGAGAGAAGTATGCCGTGGAGTACCCTAAGGCTCTGTTTTAGGCCCAGTACTCTTCAATATCTTCATCAATGACTTAGACGAGAGGATAGATGGGGAACTCATAAATTTGCAGATGACACCAAGCTGGTAGGAATAACCAACACTCCAGAAGATAGGCTCAAGATACAGAAAGATCTTGACAGACTTGAACATTGGGCGCTATCTAACAAAATGAAATTCAACAGTGGAAAAAGTAAGATTCTACATTTAGGCCAAAAAACCAAAATGCACAGGTACCGTATATGTGGTACCTTGCTCAATAGTAGTAACTGTGAGAGGGATCTTGGAGTCCTAGTGGACAACCATTTAGATATGAGCCAGCAGTGTGCAGCAGCTGCCAAAAAAGCCAACACATTTCTGGGCTGCATAAACAGAGGGATAGAATCAAGATCACGTGAAGTGTTAATACCTCTTTATAATGGCTTGGTAAGGCCACACTTGGAATATTGCATTCAGTTTTGGTTGCCACAATGTAAAAAAGATGTTGGAGCTCTAGAAAGAGTGCAGAGAAGAGCAACAAAGATGATTAGGGGACTGGAGGTTAAAACATGAAGAACGGTTGCAGGAACTCGGTATGTCTAGTTTAATGAAAAGAAGGACTAGGGGAGACATGATAGCAGTGTTCCAATATCTCAGGGGTTGCCACAAAGAAGAGGGAATCAAACTATTCTCCAAAGCCCCTGAGGGCAGAACAAGAAGCAATCAGTGGAAACTAATCAAGGAGAGAAGCAACTTAGAACTAAGGAGAAACTTCCTGACAGTTAGAACAATTAATCAGTGGAACAACTTGCCCGCAGAAGTTGTAAATGCTCCAACACTGGAATTTTTTTAAAAAATATTAGATAATCATTTGTCTGAAATGGTGTAGGGTTGCCTGCCTGGGCAGGGAGTTGGACTAGAAGACCTCCAAAGTCCCTTTCAACTCTGTTGTTGTTGTTGTTGTTGTTGTTGTTGTTGTTGTTACAAAGAGAGTTTTATTTAATGAACTGCAAAGTGTTCCTTTATTTGTTTGTTTGTTTGTTTGTTTATTTCATCAAGCATGTATTTATTGACAGATACAAGTGTAAACTTAATTATAAATACATGTAAAGGATACAAATAAAAGAAAACATTAGGACAGGGACGGTAGGCACGCTGGTGCGCTTATGCATGTCCCTTACAGACCTCTTAGGAATGGGGTGAAGTCTACAGTAGACAGTCTAAGGTTAAAGTTTTGGGGATTTGGGGAAAAAAACCACAGAGTCAGGTAGTGCATTCCAGGCGTTGACAACTCTGTTACTGAAGTCGTATTTTCTGCAGTCTAGTTTGGATCCGTTTACAATGAGTTTGTATCTATTGTGTGCTCTTGTATGTTTTGGTTGAAGCTGAAGTATTTATTGGCTGGTAGGACATTGTAGCAGATGATTTTATGTACTATGCTTAGGTCAGACCAAAGACAGGGAAGTTCTAAATTGTCTAAGCCCAAAATTTTGAGTCTGGTGGCATAAGGTATTTTGTTGCAAGCAGAGGAGGACTCTTCTTGTGAAATATCTCTGGACTCTGGACTTTTTCAATTGTATTAATGTCTGATATGCAGTGTGGGTTCCAGACAGATTTTCACAAAGACGTGAATATGTTAGTTTATTCTGTCATAAATATGCTCAGATTTGGCATTATGGATAAGAATAATTTTAAAACAATTTAATTTTACCTCAAAACTGATATCATATTCCTTATTTGCATGGATCTGCTCATCATAGTATTTCCTATTCTTGAGAAAATTATATTGCCATCTTTTATACTGTATCTGTGTTATATCTCATACCTGAAAACTTCAATAGAGCCACATTCGCCTCCAAAACATCAGAGCTGTTGGATGCTGAATTGAGAAAAACTCCTTTATGGAAGAGATTTCTGGTTGTGAGAATGAGGAATTAATACAGCTAATGAATCCCTTAAATCCCTTAGGAAAAAGTTGAATTTTACATGAGTCTGTCCAGAATGCAGTGCATGTGACATAGAACTGTCACCAAGGGACTTTCCAACACAGCTCCATTCATAAAAGGTCACTGGATAACTCTGAATTAATCATAATATATCAGCCCAACCTAAACTTCTGGACTGGTTTGTTTGTTTTGTGAGAAAAGAATGCAGGTCTAGATGCACAGCACAGCACAGCACAGCACAGCACAGCACAGCATAGCACAGCACAATATGAAATATAACATACATTACAATACAACATAATATAATATAACATTTTATTAATTAATAACCAGATGTGATGACTGTTGCTTTAGAATAATTCTTCCTGAATAAGTAGGCTTCTACTGGCAGACCGGGTTGGAAACAGGCAGCGTATAAAAACCCACAACCTTCTGATGAAGAATTTTATTCTAGAAAAGTTGAAAAGCCACTGTGAAAGAATTATAGAAACTGGTGTGCATTATGTGAGCCTTATTTATCCTGAATTACTGGTCAAATTCTTCCAGCTTTTTCTCTTGTGAAACCATGCAAGATAATTGATGGCTCCCTTTATTAGGGAGCACCTCCTCCTTTCCATCTAGGTCTTGTTTGGTAACAGACCAATCTGATATTAAGTTGTTTTCCTCAGACTGTGGGAGATCTAACTGTCATACTGGTATTGTAAAGTTATATTATGGATAAAAATGGACACTAAAGCTGTAATACTCCTATACCTAGTATAATTGACTCCTGTTTCTCTCCCTTTTGCACACTGCACAATCAAGCTGAACTGTATTTCTGCATTGTATCACAATAATCTCTGTGTTGGGGCCTTAGAGTTCCTGAGCTCCTTTGTCATGCCGGTATTGTAAATACGACATATTATTTCATTGCACCATGCACTATACTTAAAGTGTCAGGGCAGAAATCCATATAACAGAAAAACTTCCAGTCAGTACCAAAATATTTTAAAGTCTACTCTTTAAGAACAATAGAAAGGCCAGTTCATTCATGTGCTATATAAAACTGGAGGTACATGCCAGTGAAGAAAACATGGACCATTGTTCAAGGGCACATGAGAAATGACACTGTTCTTAACATGAAATAGCCCAATATTCTATTTTTAGGAAGAACTGAAACTCCCAAATGATCTCCTAATAATATATAAATATAATTAAGTCACAATATTATTAAATATTTTCTAAAAGAAAGGCAATATAATTTGCCTTTCTTTTAGAAAATATTTAATAATATTGTGACTTAACTTGACATCGCACCAAATTTGGAACATAACTTTTTTGGCAGTTTATTATTTGTGCTAAACAGCTTATAATCAAACTATCAGGATCATAAAGCTAAATATATCAAGAAGAAGAAAAAAATAGTGTGTATCTCTTTTCCAAACCTATTACATTAAAATCAATTTTTAAAATTTTTTTTGCAATTCTTTTTGCAAAAAAGAATGTCAATCTGAAACTAGCACAATCAGATATCCAAAAAGAAGATTTAATCTAAATAATGTGTGTTTTCAGAATTATACTGTATTCTGTATTCCAAGAAATGTGCCATAACGTTAGCATTTAAGGGTTGTGGAAAAGAGAATATAAATAGCCACTGTAATATAGCCATAGCAACTTGTCACCCAACTTAGTGATTTTTAACTAGCAAAACCCCAGATGCATAAACATCTTAAAGAAGATTCTATGCTTCGTCACCATGAAGTAAGTCATGGCCATCAAATATTTGTCAAATTTTCTTATTAAGGAGCTCATTTCCACAAACAAGGCCAAATTATTACCCAAATCTCATAGTTCTTGAGATAGCTATTTATATAGTGACATGGCTATATGGAATAAAAGATTGGTTTTGATGCCCTGTGCCATAAGACACTTTATTAAGACTAATGGCATATTTTCATAAGTCTCATGTGACATATATTTGGAAGGATTGAGTCCTTCCTCCAAATTTAATAGTGAATGATTTATATAGTATATTATGAAAAATGACATCTCTGTAGATAGATCAAGATTAGTTTGTTTCTGTAACCATTTTCTTTTTTCGCCCTTCTCTGAGTATATACAATTTCCTGCTTCTTGGGAAGGTTAAATTACAAAATAGGTGGTTTTAATCGTTATTTTTTATATTTATACTTATACACATAAATGTTGTACACTCTTTATAATAGTTTTGTTATATTTTAAAAAATCTAAGCTCTCAGCAACCTCTAATAGTACTGGAAAGCAAAGCTTTGAGAAAGTCTTCAATTATAAATTAAGTAAAAATGATCAGTTGATATTGACATATCATTCTTGCACTTGTGTTCATTATTGACTTTATTTTCTATGTTTATAAATGTAGCAAATATGGCAAAAATAGATTTTTGTAGCAAAAATAGATTTTTATGACATAAATTCTGAGATTACATTGCCATGAAAAAATTGCTTTCAACATCGTTATATTATAAAAGAAGATTATAATACATCAAACCAAAACGTCAAAAGATGGACATTTTACTGCCAATCCAATAGTGCAAGGTAAAGTAAAATATCTCTAGCTTTGAATTACTTAGAATTTATTTACTGCTTGATACTGTGTTTGTTTAACCAGCAATAAGTCTGATATTGTCACAGAGTTTATTTTCATCAAGGAATGCATAGATTGTAGTCATAATGTAGTTCGGTGTTGCAAAAATTGCAGTGAAACAGGGCAAACAGTTTCATTCTGTTTGTAATAGCAAAAGGCGATGAAAAAGATAAAAGTTAATAATGATGTCTCAGATACGTGGATCACAGCAAAATGGGAATGAGTAACTAGTGAGAGTCTGTCACACATGTCACTCATTATACTGTGCCTAGAATAAACCTATGGTCCCACTGAATTGCACTTCAATGGAAACTGACATTCGGCTTGCTAATAAAATAGGGCCTCAAAGAAATGTCCTTTAAATATTATAGACTCAGTGGAGAAGCTTCTATTCTTAACTATTTTTTTCTGAAAGGATTTTTGAATACCAGGTATTTAGCACATGGCTAGTGAACATGAAGACAGTTCTGTAAACATAGTTAATTGCGTTTAGCTAAAATGAAACAACCTGTTGTGGTCCATCAGCAGCCTACAGAGCTGACAACAGAGTCGGACAGCGATGAGGTTGAGGTGGGGCCAGGGTCATTGGAAAGTGAGTGCAGACTCCAGAGCCTCCAGAGACTGATAGTAATGAGGCAGAAGAACAGGAGGAGCCTGTTCCTAATGCACACATGAGAAGAGCTGCTAGAAGGCAAGAGCAGCTCAAGCAGAGAGGACAATTCAGGAGTAGGGCCAAGAGATGATTGGCCCGTCCCATAAGACTTAAAATAGACAAGCACCGGCATTTGGCCTTTGCCGGAAAACAACATTGTAGCTGGTTCTGCTGCTTTGTCTTCTGCTTCGTCTACATCTTTGTTTTTGTGGCTTCTGGAAGTTTGCCAGGAAGGGCCTTTGGCAGTTTGCCTAATTGGACCGAGGTTTGCGAGATAACTGAGGAATTTGTGTTGGGAGGCATTTGTTTTACTTTGAGTTGAACGACTCTGGGAATGAAGTAATTCCCAGCTGTTAAAATAAAGTTTGTTTGTTTTTTCATGGACTGAGTTTATTACTACCTACTTGGGACTGGGTCACAACACAACCTAAGTTTACGCTGATCTTCCCACAAAAAAGATCTGATAAAATAAAGATCAAGTCTACATTAATCATCATACCCTCGCAGCAGCCCTCCCATTTTAGAGGTAAACAACTTGGAAAACTGTGTAATTATTCTTTTGGCAATTTTGTCTCTGTTTAACACTTATGGAAATTCTTTTTGTTGATTGCATTGCTCATAGTTTCCTAGCTTAATTTTTCATAAAACAATTATTACACACATTATTATTGCTTACAGAGTTCTGTCATCTCATTAGTTGATTAATCATAAATGCTTTTTATTAATTTATCAATTAATTTGATTAATCACTGAATTCAGAACCCAAAGTTTCCTCATACAATGTTTCATTATATGACATATCCTTTGGTTGGGTATAATTTTAAAAATTTTTTAAAAATGGGAATCCAGACTCTGGTCAAATGTCTGTGTTTGGAATATTGATATCACATGAGTGGTAGTGACTATGCTGTAGTCACTGGAGAAGAGCCTCATTTTTCCTGCTTTCTGAACATCAAGAATTTTAGGGCTATTTTCCACCCTGAATTAAAGCAAAAAATATTAGCCCTTGGATAATTCGTTATGATGACAGATAAATAAAAGACTAGTCATTCCTTTTCTCTTGACCCCATCTTTGCCTTATTTTGCCCTATAGGAGGATAATATGACTGGAAGAAAGTCATGATAAAGTAGAGCCAGATTTGAATTTTTCTTCTCACTCTCTTTGTCTTCCTTCCCCTCTGATCCCCCTACCTATTGTAAATTAAAGGGTCTTACTCAGACCTTTTAATTCACAACTGTGTTTCAATACTATGTAAAATTCATGGAGAAGCTCTGCTTTTTTTTTCTTTACAGTTGCATTTTTTGATGAACACTTTTTTGATGAACATGATGAATTGCAAGCCAATTGTTTTGCTATCTCATTACCTTAATATGGCTCTATGTTCTTTAAACAGTCTGCTAAGTGTTGCAGGTTTGAGGACTGCCCTTACCCTTGGTCTTATTTCAGGGGTGTCAAACTCATGTTGTCACGGTACCACATGATGTATTGGGACTTTCTTCCCCTTTGTTAAACTGGGCATGGCCAGCAGGTGACACATCTGGCTGATGGGCCAGGAGTTTGACAGTCCTGTCTTATATTAATTAGTGAAATGGTGTAATCACACCTTTTTTTTTAAAAAAAATCTTCACCTTTTAAAAATTTGGATTTCAAGTTTTTTAATCTGTCAGTTGTGAATTCATAATGCCTATAGACACATGCTGGATTTTTTCTTGGATACATGATCTTATTCCTGTATCAGTAACCTTACTCAGAGTTTGATCCATAGTTATACTGCATCAAATATACAGGGACATTTTAGATTATTATTATAATAGCTTTGGTAAATAAGTCTTCACTGAAGTGATAGTACATTTGTGCCATGACAAGATTAGACTGAAATGGGTATTGTTTTAAAAGTATTAATATTCATATGAATGTGGAATATTAGGTATTTGTTTCCTACAAGAATGAAGTTAATGAAATACTTGAAATGAAGTTAATCCATTGGAACTGGTTATTTTCAAATGTTCTAGACATAGAATGTTCTAGACATAGAACATGTCAAATGTTCTAGACATAGGTAGATAATGATGACTGGAAATTAATAGTGGTATACTGATAGATTTTTGGGAAGAAATGTATTTCAATCTACATGGTTTTTTTTACTGAAAATATAGATATGACTGTAGATTAGCGTCAAAATAATGGTGGTTTTTCACTAAACAAAGTTTTTATACCTTAGCAAAACTAGAGAAATAATTTAAAATTATTTTTATTTCTCTTATCGTACTTTCTTTTGTGATTGGAAAGAAAAACAAAGCAACACTGATACCAAAGTAACATTTTATCCCTTATGAAAATATTGTGGCACCTGTGGTCCACCTTAGAGATGAAATTTGGAATATTTAAAAATAACCCTTAGTGAACACACAATGGAATTTGTCCCCACAGATTTTAGCTGACTTTGATTAATTAGTGTTAATTGGATATGGCTTTAAAGAAGCAATAATTTTGCTTCTTTGGCAAACAAAATTTTACAGATCATAAAGGTACCGTATAGAATAGAATAGAATAGAATAGAATTTTTATTGGCCAAGTGTGATTGGACACACAAGGAATTTGTCTTGGTGCATATGCTCTCAGTGTATATAAAAGAAAAGATACGTTCATCAAGGTACAACATTTACAACACAATTGATGATCAATATATCAATATAAATCATAAGGATTGCCAGCAACAAGTTATAGTCATACAGTCATAAGTGGAAAGAGATTGGCGATGGGAACTATGAAACGATTCAGTAAATAGTCTGACAGTGTTGAGGGAATTATTTGTTTAGCAGAGTGATGGCCTTTGGGAAAAAACTGTTCTTGTGTCTAGTTGTTCTGGTGTGCAGTGCTCTATAGCGTCGTTTTGAGGGTAGGAGTTGAAACAGTTTATGTCCAGGATGCGAGGGATCTGCAAATATTTTCACGGCCCTCTTCTAGATTCGTGCAGTATATAGGTCCTCAATGGAAGGCAAGTTGGTAGCAATTATTTTTTCTGCAGTTCTAATTATCCTCTGAAGTCTGTGTTTTTCTTGTTGGGTTGCAGAACTGAACCAGACAGTTATAGAGGTGCAAATGACAGACTCAATAATTCCTCTGTAGAACTGGATCAGCAGCTCCTTGGGCAGTTTGAGCTTACTGAGTTGGCGCAGAAAGAACATTCTTTGTTGTCCTTTTTTAATGATGTTTTTGATGTTAGCTGTCCATTTGAGATCTTGCGATATGATAGAACCCAGAAATTTGAAGGTTTCTACTGTTGATACTGTGTTGTCAAGTATTGTGAGAGGTGGAAGTATGGAAGGGTTTTTCCTAAAGTCTACCACCATTTCTACGGTTTTGAGTGTGTTCAGTTCCAGATTGTTTTGGTTGCACCACAAGGCTAGTCGTTCGACCTCTCGTCTATATGCGGATTCGTCATTGTCTCGAATGAGACCAATCACTGTTGTGTCATCTGCGAACTTCAGTAGCTTAACTGATGGATCATTGGAGATGCAGTCATTGGTATACAGAGAGAAGTGGGGAGAGCACACAGCCTTGGGGGGCCCCTGTGCTAATTGTACAGGTATTTGATGTGATCTTGCTTAGCTTCACCTGCTGCTTCCTGTTTGTTAGGAAGGTATATGTGGTACCTTGCTCAATAGTAGTACCTGTGAGAGGGATCTTGGAGTCCTAGTGGATAACCATTTACATATGAGCCAGCAGTGTGCAGCAGCTGCTAAAAAAGACAATACTAGACTAAAGACTAAAAAAGTTCTGGGCTGCATAAACAGAGGGATAGAATCAAGATCACGAAGTGTTAGTGCCACTTTATAATGCCTTGGTAATGCCTTGGTAAGGCCACGCTTGGAATACTGCATTCAGTTTTGGTCGCCGCGATGTAAAAAAGATGCTGAGACTCTAGAAAGAGTGCAGAGAAGAGCAACAAAGATGATTAGGGGACTGGAGGCTAAAACATATGAAGAACGGTTGCAGGAACTCGGTATGTCTAGTTTAATAAAAAGAAGGACTAGGGGAGACATGATAGCAGTGTTCCAGTATCTCAAGGGTTGCCACAAAGAAAAGGGAGTCGGGCTGTTCTCCAAAGCACCTGAGGGTAGAACAAGAAGCAATGGGTGGAAACTGATCAAGGAAAAAAACAACTTAGAACTAAGGAGAAATTTCCTGACAGAACAATTAATAAGTGGAACGACTTGCCTGCAGAAGTTGTGAATACTCCAACACTGAAAATTTTTAAGAAAATGTTAGATAACCATCTGTCTGTGATGGTGTAGGGTTTCCTGCCTGGGCAGGGGGTTGGACTAGAAGGCCTCCAAGGTCCCTTCCAACTCTGTTGTTATATTATATTATATTATATTATATTATATTATATTATATTATATTATATTATATTATATTATATTATATTATATTATATTATATTATATTATATTATATTATATTATATTATTATATTATATTATATTATATTATATTATATTATATTATATTATATTATATTATATTATATTATATTATATTATATTATATTATTATATTATATTATTATATTATTATATTATAACTTAAGGGATATGTGAAGCCATCTATTCTCTGAGGTCTTAGTAGATCTATATTCACGCGCTCCAGCCCCTCAGTTCTTACCCGTTCCCCAGATGGCCAAGACCCTCAGAGCTTGGGCCTTCAGTTGATGTTGTGCAATGCCCAGTCCGTGGTCAATAAGGCCCCCCTGATCTGCGACCTTATTCAGGGGGAGTCCGCGGACTTTATGGGCATTACGGAGACCTGGTTGGGCACGGAAGGGGGTGTACCCCTAGTTGAACTGTGCCCTCCGGGTTTCCGAGCATTCCATCAACCGAGGGCCCAAGGTAGGGGAGGAGGGGTGGCGGTTGTGATTAGGGAAAGTCTAGAGCTGAGGGAGTCCACTGTGCCTCAAATAGCCGGTTGTGAATCCCTCCTTGTGAAGTGGGGCCATAGGAATCAGATGGGTCTGTTGATCACGTACCTGGCTCCTTGCTGCATGACTACAGCCCTACCCGAGTTGTTGGAGGTGCTTGCCGGAGTGGCGGTGGAGATCCCCAGACTCATGGTCATGGGGGATTTCAACTTGCCATCGGCCGGCTTGTCATCGACGGCGGCGCGGGAGTTCCAGGCCTCCATGACGGCCTTGGACCTGATTCAAGTAACTGATGGTCCTACACACAGTGGGGGAGGCACACTGGACCTGATTTATATCTCTGGACAGTGGTTAAATGATCTGGAATTAGGAGATTTAGTAACATTTTTAGTAACATTAGTAACATTTAGTAACATTAGTAAAATTAGGAGATTTAGCCCTTTAGAAAGGGCCGGAATAGCTCAGGCTGGTAAAGCCTGTTATTAAGAACACAGAGCCTGCAATTACTGCAGGTTCAAGCTCGGCCCAAGGTTGACTCAGCCTTCCATCCTTTATAAGGTAGGTAAAATGAGGACCCAGATTGTTGGGGGGGCAATAAGTTGACTTTGTAAAAATATACAAATAGAATGAGACTATTGCCTTATACACTGTAAGCCGCCCTGAGTCTTCGGAGAAGGGCGGGGTATAAATGTAAAAAAAACAAAAAAAAACACAGAACCTGTGTCATGGTCAGATCATTTTCTCCTTCGCCTGGACTTTCGGACCGTTGCCCACCACCGCAGGGAGACAGAACCAATACGCTGGTTCCGTCCCAGGTGCCTGATGGGCCCTGAGAGTTCCTGACGGAGCTTGGGCCGTTTCCTGAGGATCTGGCCCATGGCACGGCTGAAGAACTAGTTGCGGCCTGGGAACAGGCCGCGACTGGGGCTTTGGACCGTGTTGTGCCTTTGGGGCCTCTGACCTGGCGTAGATATCAACCGGCCCCTTGGTTCTCTGAGGGACTGAGAGAGATGAAATGCCAGAGAAGATACCTAGAGAGTACCTGGAGGTCCAGCCATTCCTAAGCTGGCGGGACACTAGTTAGGTCTTATTCTAAGACCTACCTAGTGGCACTGAGGGAGGCAAAACGTTCTTATGTTTCCACCCTCATTGCATCGGCAGATAAACACCCGGCTGCCCTGTTTCAGGTGACCCGCTCTCTCCTTCATTAGGAGGGGCGGATGACCCCTTACAGGGACGTGCCGAGGAGTTTAGTGGTTATCTATACGATAAAATCGTTCAGATTCAGGATAGTTTGGACCAAAATTGTGATAATTTGAGTGAGAGGATGGAGACGCATCTTGTTGAGATTGTTTGGGATGATTTTGATCCTGTGGCTCTCGAGGACGTGGACAGGTTATTGGGGAGTTACATGCCACCACATGTTTACTGGACCCGTGTCCCTCCTGGTTGGTGATGGCCACACAGGAGGTGACACGAGGCTGGCTCTGGGGAATTATAAATGCTTCTTTGTTGGAAGGAGTTTTCCCCACCGCCTTGAAAGAGGCGGTGGTGAGACCCCTCTCTGGACCCAGCTATTTTGGGAAATTATCATCCAGTCTCCAATCTTCGCTTTGTTGCGAAGGTTGTAGAGAGTGTGGTGGCATGGCAGCTACCCAGTACCTGGATGAAGCTGTCTATCTAGACCCGTTCAAGTCCGGCTTCCGGTCCGGTATAGTACAAAGACAGCTTTGGTCGCGTTGGTGGATGACCTCTGGAGGGCCAGGGATAGGGGTTGTTCCTCTGCCCTGGTCCTATTAGATCTCTCAGCGGCTTTTGATACCATCGACCATGGTATTCTGCTGCACTGGTTGGAGAGTTTGGGAGTGGGAGGCACCATTTATCGGTGGTTCTCCTATCTCTCTGACCGGTCGCAGATGGTGTTGACAGGGGGGCAGAGATCGACCACGAGGCGCCTTACTTGTGGGGTGCCACAGGGGTCGATTCTCTCGCTTCTCCTGTTCAACATCTATATGAAGCCACTGGGCGAGGTCATCAGTGGCTTTGAGGTGAGATACCAATTGTATGCTGACGACATGCAGCTGTACTTTTCCACCCCGGGCCACCCCAACGAAGCTGTCGAAGTGCTGTCCCGGTGCTTGGAAGCCATACGGGTCTGGATGGGGAGAAACAGGCTCAAGCTCAATCCCTCCAAGACGGAGTGGCTGTGGATGCCGGCACCCCGGTACAGCCAGCTGACTGTTGGGGGCGAGTCATTGGCCCCAATGGAAAGGGTACGCAACTTGGGTGTTCTCCTGGATGGACGGCTGTTGTTTGAAGACCATTTGACGGCCGTCTCCAGGAGAGCTTTTTACCAGGTGTGCTTGGTTCGCCAGTTGCGCCCCTTCCTTGACCGGGATGCCTTATGCACGGTCACTCACACTCTTGTCAGTTCTCGCTTAGATTATTGCAATGCTCTCTACATGGGGCTCCCCCTGAAGTGCACTCGGAGGCTTCAGTTAGTTCAGAATGCAGCTGCATGGGTGATTGAGGGAGCCACACATGGCTCCCATGTAACACCACTCCTGCACAGACTGCACTGGCTACCTGTGGTCTTTCGGGTGCGCTTTAAGGTTTTGGTCACTATCTTTAAAGCACTCCATGGCTTAGGGCCCGGGTACTTATGGGACCGCCTGCTGTTACCTCATGCCTCCCACCGACCCGTACGCTCGCACAGAGAGGGACTTCTCAGGGTGCCGTCCGCCAAGCAATGTCGGCTGGCAGCCCCCAGGGGAAGATCCTTCTCTGTGGGGGCTCCTACCCTTTGGAATGAACTCCCCCCTGGCTTGTGTCAATTGCCTGACCTTCGGACCTTCCACCGCGAGCTGAAAACACATTTATTTATTCAAGCGGGACTGGCTTAAATTTTTAAATATTTTAACTGGGGTTGTATTTTTTTATGAATTTTAATGGGTTTTTAAATTTAATTATTTTAAATTTCGGCCGACTATTGAATAAGTTTTTTAATTTTTGTTTTAATTGTATATTGTTATTGTTTTTTAAAATTGGCTGTACACCGCCCTGAGTCCTTCGGGAGAAGGGCAGTATAAAAATCTAATAAATAAATAAATAAATAAATAAATAAATAAATAAATAAATAAATAAATAAATAAATAAATAAATAATAATAAAAAATTCTTGGATGTTACTATTTATATTTCTTTAGCTCAGGGGTCTCCAATCTTGGCAACTTTAAGCCTGGACGACTTCAACTCCTAGAATTCTTGAAGTTGAAGTTCACCAAAATTTGCCAAGATTGGAGACCCCAGCTTTAACTTACTATTCTGATACCCCATTGTTTGGTTACAAATTACTGTTGATTACTTCAGGATGAATTAATTGCTATTTCTCATTTCTCCTTGACTTGGCAACTTTTTAATGCTTACATTTCCCAAAGCAAGGAATCCAGATTCAAGAAAAAATATCTGAACTTTATTAAGCTGGGTGGAGCAGCCCTTGTGAGTATATTAGCAGTTAAGAACACAGCGGCATCAATTAGGAGATGGCATACCTTTCAAAGCAGTAGAAGACAGGAGGAATGGAGGTGGAAAAAATATCTTGCTATCATTACTCTCAACTGACAAAAGGAAGAGAAATCATGTAAAGAAGTAAAGAAAAGATCTGTAAGAACATCAGGAAATAAGGGTAGTGTCTCTGGCTTTGATGCCCTAGAGATATTTGACTGATAAAGAGATTTAATTTTTGTTTGAAGAAACTTACTTTGATTTTAAATGATGAGTAATGATTTAATAAAAGAAAGACTTTTATCGCCAGTTAGCTGTTAGTCATTATTGTAATGCATTTCTTGATGATGTTTTATTGAACTACAAAACTCTGTTGGTTAACTTCCACTCATTTGGGGATTTATTTTGTTGCTGTAAACACAAAATTTGCTTTAGCCTCTATTATTAAAAAAAAAAAATCATCTATTTTTGTTTTTTGGGGGGGGGGGTTTGAACTGGAGAAGGAAAATGTATGATGAAGGATGATATAAGAAGTAAATTAAAAAAATAAATATTGCATAAATGAGTTCATTGCATAGTAGATACCACCCCTTTCCTGTAATTTAAGATGGGAGGATCCCATTATAAAAAATCTCAAAGACTCTTTAAAAAGGACTCTTTAAAAAGATTTAATAAACCTTAAATATTTCAAGAATAAAACAAATATCATCATATATTATAATAAAATATGATACTTTTCATTTATTTTCTCTGAGATCATACCTAGTAAAATATTTCTGGCTTTAATTCCAATTTTATTTTTGAAATTTTCTAGATCTTTTGATGGATTTCTTTTAATACTTTAGGATACTTTTATATAACAACCACATATAATAAAACATTCTTTCTTCGTTGTGGCATTTATAGCATGTATTGATTTATGCATTTTGGCAATCGTTGCTGTAGTTATATCCCATCTGTAGAAAATGTAGTACCAATTTTCCTTCAGGATGTACTGTAGTTTGGTGCAAATTTTATTGATTTTTTCCCATAATTTTTTTGCTCCCATGTATTTTCCTCCTTAAAATTTTGCATTTTCGTTAAGCAATTCTTGTTGTGTCTTTATTTCTTTTGTCCAGGTGTATCATGTTGGCAAGTGCAATCTGATTTTCCTTATTGTAATTATTTTTGAGGGAGGAAGCATTTGATGGTGATGCTAATGGAGAAATCTTTACTCTAATTCTTGACTTCAGAGAATTTTAAAATTTAAAGACTTTCTCATATAACACCCCTCTACAGAACCTTGTTTTCTTTGGTTTCTTTATATCATTTGTTATCTATTCCCTGAAGTTAAGTGCATGCTATTATCTTTGCTTTCTGTCAGTGATTCTGAATCCAAAAAAGCATCCAAAATCTTTGATTACTTTCATCAACTGTTGTTTGGAACTTTGTAGTTGCTTGTTTATACTACATCATCTGAATAACATTTCATCTTTTATTCCTCTCTTTGAATTTTTATACTGATTGTCTGTTTACTTTTCCATATCTTGTTGGTCAAGATTTCCAGAGCAAATACATAAAGTAAAGGAGACATTAGCCACTCCTTGTGCCAATGTGACAATGATCTTCCTACTCTCTAAATAAGAAGTTGGAATTGAAGAAGCAAGATATAAAGGGTATTAATGCTTTGAACATTGGTTTTGAAAAAGACTCTTGAAAATCTTAGGGTCACCAAAACCCCAAACCCGAAAAAATGGATCATCAAACAAATCAAGCAGAATTCTCACTTAGGTCAACAGCGTTCAAGCTCAAAATATCAGACTTACTACCATATTATGCAAAGATGTGACTTTGTAGAGAAATCTGCAATACTAGGAAATGTGCCAAGAAATAAAATAATGACCAACAGAAAGATTGGTGAACTCAGCTGCAGCAGTGTTGGGTGCACTATTAGAAGACCTGAATGACCAGGTTTGGGGGCAGTTCCTCCTGGAGAAAATTTGTCAATGTGGTTGCTAAGAATAGACACTACTTTGAATGTACACTATCTGTCTATCTATTCTCTCTTTCTCCTTCTCCTTCTACCTCCCTCCCTCCCTCTCCCTCTCTCTCTCATCTATCACCGATCATCTGCAAGTCTGTCCATTTATCTGTCCATCTATCCATCCATCCATCCATCCATCCATCCATCCATCCATCCATCCATCCATCCATATCCATCCATATGTACCCATATAGAATAGAATAGAATAGAATTTTTTATTGGCCAATTGTGATTGGACACACAAGGAATTTGTCTTGGTGCATATGCTCTCAGTGTACATAAAAGAAAAGATACCTTCATCAAGGTACAACATTTACAACACAAATGATGGTCAATATATCAATATAAATCATACGCATTGCCAGCAACAAAGTTACAGTCATACAGTCATAAGTGGAAAGAGATTGGTGATGGAACGATGAGAAGATTAATAGTAGTGTAGATTTAGTAAATTGTTTGACAGTGTTGAGGGAATTATTTGTTTAGCAGAGTGATGGCATTTGGGAAAAAACTGTTCTTGTGTCTAGTTGTTCTGGTGTTGTTGTGTCTTGCCCGCTCTCACCGCAGCCGGGGTCTGCTTATCTGCTTCCGAACGCTGAAGAATGTCCTCCCAGCCCCAGCCCTGGCTCCATGCCCAGACAGGCTGAGGAGGGGGCATCTCCCGGCCCCAGCCCTGGCTCCATGCCCAAGCAGGCTGCAGAGGAGGGAGCACCCCCCGGCCCCAGCCCTGGCTCCATGCCCAGGCAAACGGAGCAGCTAGACCCCTCCCCCTCCTCCACAGCATGTGAGCCTGAGGAAAGTTTATTTCCAACAGCTGCTGATTGGAGTGACCCTCGCATCAGAAGACTGGATAGGCGGAGGCAACAGAAGGAAGGGAGGGGCAGGCCTTAATGAGTGCTGAGTCATGGAGCCACACCCCATGGCCTATATAAAGGATCTGCTTTCTGGCAGTCTCTGAGTAAGGCAAAGTCGAACTTATCTTGCTGAAGTCACTTTCTGGTCTCCTGCCTGCTCTGAGGACTTTGCTAGGACTTTGGGCAGAGCTGCAGAGGCAAGCCTGATTCGGATTTCCCTGACCCGGCCGTCAGCGGAGGAGTGGGACATGACAGGTGTGCAGTGCTCTATAGCGTCGTTTTGAGAGTAGGAGTTGAAACAGTTTATGTCCTGGATGTGAGGGATCTGTAAATATTTTCACGGCCCTCTTCTTGATTCGCAGTATACAGGTCCTCAAGGAAGGCAGGTTGGTACCAATTATTTTTTCTGCAGTTCTAATTATCCTCTGAAGTCTGTGTCTTTCTTGTTGGGTTGTAGAACCGAACCAGAAAGTTATAGAGGTGCAAATGACAGACTCAATAATTCCTCTGTAGAACTGAATCCATCCATATGTATGCCTATTCCAACTAAAATGTCTAAAATGGACAATTAACATCAAAAACATTATTAAAAAAAAGGACAACAAAGACTGTTCTTTCTGCGCCAACTCAGTAAGCGCAAACTGCCCAAGGAGCTACTGATCCAGTTCTACAGAGGAATTATTTGTTTAGCAGAGTGATGGCATTTGGGAAAAAACTGTTCTTGTGTCTAGTTGTTCTGGTGTTGTTGTGTCTTGCCCGCTCTCACCGCAGCCGGGGTCTGCTTATCTGCTTCCGAACGCTGAAGAATGTCCTCCCAGCCCCAGCCCTGGCTCCATGCCCAGACAGGCTGAGGAGGGGGCATCTCCCGGCCCCAGCCCTGGCTCCATGCCCAAGCAGGCTGCAGAGGAGGGAGCACCCCCCGGCCCCAGCCCTGGCTCCCTGCCCAGGCAAACGGAGCAGCTAGACCCCCCCGTCCTCCACAGCATGTGAGCCTGAGGAAAGTTTATTTCCAACAGCTGCTGATTGGAGTGACCCTCGCATCAGAAGACTGGATAGGCGGAGGCAACAGAAGGAAGGGAGGGGCAGGCCTTAATGAGTGCTGAGTCATGGAGCCACACCCCATGGCCTATATAAAGGATCTGCTTTCTGGCAGTCTCTGAGTAAGGCAAAGTCGAACTTATCTTGCTGAAGTCACTTTCTGGTCTCCTGCCTGCTCTGAGGACTTTGCTAGGACTTTGGGCAGAGCTGCAGAGGCAAGCCTGATTCGGATTTCCCTGACCCGGCCGTCAGCGGAGGAGTGGGACATGACAGGTGTGCAGTGCTCTATAGCGTCGTTTTGAGAGTAGGAGTTGAAACAGTTTATGTCCTGGATGTGAGGGATCTGTAAATATTTTCACGGCCCTCTTCTTGATTCGTGCAGTATACAGGTCCTCAAGGAAGGCAGGTTGGTACCAATTATTTTTTCTGCAGTTCTAATTATCCTCTGAAGTCTGTGTCTTTCTTGTTGGGTTGTAGAACCGAACCAGAAAGTTATAGAGGTGCAAATGACAGACTCAATAATTCCTCTGTAGAACTGAATCCATCCATATGTATGCCTATTCCAACTAAAATGTCTAAAATGGACAATTAACATCAAAAACATTATTAAAAAAAAGGACAACAAAGACTGTTCTTTCTGCGCCAACTCAGAAAGCTCAAACTGCCCAAGGAGCTACTGATCCAGTTCTACAGAGGAATTATTGAGTCTGTCATTTGCACCTCTATAACTGTCTGGTTTGGTTCTGCAACCCAACAAGAAAGACACAGACTTCAGAGGATAATTAGAACTGCAGAAAAAACAATTGCTAGCAACCTGTCTTCCATTGAGGACCTGTATACTGCACGAATCAAGAAGAGGGCCGTGAAAATATTTACAGATCCCTCACATCCTGGACATAAACTGTTTCAACTCCTATCATCAAAACGACGCTATAGAGCATTGCACACCAGAACAACTAGACACAAGAACAGTTTTTTCCCGAAGGCCATCACTCTGCTAAACAAATAATTCCCTCAACACGTTCAAACTATTTACTAAATCTACACTACTATTAATCTTCTCATCATTTTCATCACCAATCTCTTTCCACTTATGACTGTAACTTTTTGTTGCTATCATTAAGGGTTAAATTGCAACCTATGACCATCATTTGTGTTGTAAATGTTGTATCTTTGATGAAGGTATTTTTTTTTCTTTTTCTTTTATGTACACTGAGAGCATATGCACCAAAACAAATTCCTTGTGTGTCCAATCACACTTGGCCAATAAATAAATTCTATTCTTTTCATTTCAAATATGAAAAAACTCTCCTCTTTTAAGGTAAATATTCTGCTCTCCTATAAATATCAGGGCAAAAGGTATAGACAAGAATTTACAGGTAGTTCCTGACTGATATCCATTTATTTAGCAATTGTTCAAAGTTAAAAGAGCTCTAAAAACAGTTATAACCCACCCACCCTGTACAATTAGCACAGGGGGCCCCCAAGGCTGTGTGCTCTTCCCACTTCTCTCTGTATACCAATGACTGCATCTCCAACAATCCATCTGTTAAACTACTGAAGTTTGCCGGTGACACAACAGTGATTGGTCTCATTCCAGACAATGATGAGTCCGCATACAGACGGGAGGTCGAACGACTAGCCTCGTGGTGCGACCGAAACAATCTGGAACTGAACACACTCAAAACTGTAGAAATGGTGGTAGACTTTAGGAGAAACCTGTCCATACTTCCAACTCTCACAATACTAGACAATGCAATATCAACAGTAGAAACCTTCAAATTTCTAGGTTCTACCATATTGCAAGATCTAAAATGGACAGCTAGCATCAAAAACATCATCAAAAAAGGACAACAGAGAATATTCTTTCTGCACCAACTCAGAAAGCTCAAACTGCCTAAGGAGCTGCTGATTCAGTTCTACAGAGGAATTATTGAGTCTGTCATTTGCACCTCTATAACTTTCTGGTTTGGTTCTGCAACCCAACAAGAAAAACACAGACTTCAGAGGATAATTAGAACTGCAGAAAAAATAATTACTACCAACCTGCCTTCCATTGAGGACCTGTATACTGTACAAATCAAGAAAGGGCCATGAAAATATTTACAGATCCCTCACATCCTGGACATAAACTGTTTCAACTCCTACCCTCAAAACAATGCTATAGAGCAGGGGTCACCAACCTTTTGGACCTCAGGGACCACTAAATCCATAATTTTAAATCCCGAGGACCACTAATATGATTTTTTTAAAAAAAGATAAATAGTATTTAGTGCAATATAAAAAATGCAAATAATTTTTCTGCGGACCACCAAAATGTTCTCCTGAACCACCAGTGGTTCACGGACCACCAGTTGGTGACCACTGCTATAGAGCACTGCACACCAGAACAACTAGACACAAGAACAGTTTCTTCCCGAAGGCCATCACTCTGCTAAACAAATAATTCCCTCAACACTGTCAAACTATTACGAAATCTGCACTACTATTAATCTCATCATTCCCATCACCCATCTCTTCCCAGTTATGGCTGTATGACTGTAACTTCGTTGCTGGTAATCCTTATGATTTATATTGATATTGATTGTTCCTGATTGCTTATTTGTACCCTATGATTATCATTAAGTGTTGTATCATTAAGTGTTAAATTTGTACCCTATGACCAGCATTAGTGTTGTAAATATTGTACCTTGATGAAGGTATCTTTTCTTTTACGTACACTGAGAGCATATGCACCAAGACAAATTCCTTGTGTGTCCAATCACACTTGGCCAATAAAAATTCTATTCTATTCTATTCTATTCTATTCTATTCTATTCTATTCTATTCTATTCTATTCTATTCTATTCTATTCTATTCTATTCTATTCTATTCTATTCTATTCTAATCTATTCTAAACTCTTATGACTGTTACAGCATTCCCACGGTCACATGATAAATATTTGGGTGCTTGGCAACTGCCATGTATTTATGATGTTTGCAGCATACTAGAGTCTGGTAACTGCCATTTGTGATCTTCACAGTCAGTCAAAGACTATCTATTTTATCTGGACAAACTCTTAGTTTCCACCTGTTAGTGAACACTGAATGTGTTATTAAAGAGCTTATATAACACAACCATTCAGTGAACCCCACTTTCTTACTCTTTGCTTTCTGGAATAAACTGAAGTCTCCAGAAACAACTTTGCTTTACTGCTGGGCTATATTTCCATCCCTTGTTCTAAAACAGAATAGTTTCCCTTCCTCTGATGAGTGATGAGGACATATCTAAAAAATAAACAACAGAGGTTCATCCCTATATTCCTAAGCAAATAAAGCCTAAGTATAATGACTCTGGTTGTGCATTTTTCCCTTCCACTGCTTTTTTCTTAATTCCATCTCCTCCACTTGTTTCTTGCCTACAATTAAATTGCAAAGCTCTGCCTGCTGATGACACCATTACTCCTTTTGATGATACCATTACTCCATTTAATAGCAATCTCATAGAAATAAGAAAGCTTGGAGAAATACAAATAGTATTTATTAAAAGCCTTAAAGGAGGAATTCGAGATTTAAGACCTTCAGGATTCTTTAGTGCGGTCTTCTCCAATATGTTCACAAGACACTATAATTTCCAGGAGTCATTTTATGTCCCTTTATTCTTCCTCACGGAAGGTATGGGATTTCTGACCCTTAGCTGTACCTAATAATAGAGTTATTGTACTGTAATTGTTCGATTTGCAGAACACAAAAATATTATTTCTATGACTTATTTGAATCCTTAATGTATTCAGCTCAAATCTTGAGATTTCCTCTTATTCTCCTTAGTAAAATTCTGGAACACATATCTGGAAAACAGCATATTTTAGTGCATTTTACTGCTTGTACAAAATTATTCTTTAAAAAATCAGGGCCTTTTCCTTATTATTTTCCAACTGTTAATTAATTCCTCTCAGACAAGATATTTCTGTATTTATGTTTTGACCACACTTAGAATTTCATTATATCATCTTTTAGTTTCATTTATTTTTTTTGGTCTTTGCCTGCTTCTGTGTTATTGTGAAGTATTTTTCCTTCCCTCCCTCCCTCCCCCCAACCCAAAAACCAAATACTGCATGCTGCACAAGATAAGGTGCTCTTTTTAATCTTTGGTGTGATTTTTATCCAATCAACCTCCATGTCTATATCATTATCTCTTCTTCTACTTCTTACCCTGTTATTTGGCCAAATGTATCTCAGCTTAGTCTTGTGTTGCATTTTGATTCTTCTTCTCCACAGTTTTTTCCCTTTCTCTGTCACTTGAATTCAAAACATCAGTTACAGTGGTAGATCTCGTCAACATAGCACTTTTGGTTTTGGAGTAAGAGAATATCCTTGTTTCTATGGGGAGCCATTGCCAAAAAGTGCCTCCTTGTGCAATGGACATTAACCAAATCTAGCTATGAACAAATGCTTCCTGCTGAGAAAAGTTGGTCAGCTTTTTGTCTGTCAAATATTCTAAGGTCTTGTGAATCCAAATAGCAAGTATTATAATGTACTGGATCTCATGAGACTGTAAACAAAAAAATAGTCTGCCAAGCATTTGTAAATAATTGTGTGACAATCCACATCTAGGGTTTAAATACCTGTTAAAATGATATAGAAAGAAATGAAAGTATGAGTTGCATGGGAAAGAACTATTCAAGAGGCATTTGATAACAGAATTCCTAACTTGAAGGCACCCTTTGTAGATGTTTATTGCATTGTGATGTTAAAAAAAGGCTTTTATATAATTCTTTTGTTACTAACAAAACTGAAGATGTTCTTTCTGAAGAGAATGCCTACACTCCTGACTCTGACTTTGTGATAAATATTTCTTCACATTAGGACCCTACATAAATAAACAGAACTGAGAATACGCCCCTGAAGACACACAAACACATGTTGGTTACAGAAACTGTGGCCTCACATTTAGCATAAAAATAACCTTTTGATTTCTGCCAGAAGGAAATTCAGAAGATGGTTCTAATTGCCAAGAGAAAGAAAGGGAAAGGAAAACTGTTCAAAGCAGATGTTGAAAACCTAATCCAAACCCCTCAGCTGATCAAACTGTCTTGTGCAAATGTACAGTAAACTTTAGCAGTTAACCAGAAGAGCATCACACCAGAATCTAGGACAAAGAAAGACTCAAGAATCTGACTCTGAAGTGCCATGGATCTGATGGCACTATTTTAGCACAAACAAAAATAAATAGCATGATAGTTTGCAAAGGAACAGAAACAAATGGTTACTACTTCCACCCCCCTCCTAAAATGATTATCAGATTTCTGATTACCAAGTGTTACCTGGTATTAAAAAAGCCTGCTTGGAGCATGCTAGCAGAGTGTTTATATACGTTGATAAAATGATTGACCCCTTAATGGCAGATTCTAATACTTTCTAGAAGGAAAAAAAAGATTTGCAGATTGCAACTCAATCACAGAACATATGCTTTTCATGAAGAATATAAGGGCCAATTCCTAGCATATCCAGGTTGTCAAGATTTGACATTTAAAGAAACGTTGTTAGTCAATGTAGAATAGTAATAATACCCAGTCCAAAGCCCAGGAATTCATGCAGTTGCTAAAAGCCTCAGAAATAGTTTTCCAAATTCTTCCAAAGTCTTAGATGAACTGTAATTTATTAAATACACATGGAACAGTCAAATTAACAATGCTGAATTAATTAATTTACATTATTTTCAAATATCCATTTAACTAAATCAATTTTAATTTTTGTCCCAGCCATTTTCTTCTTTGCAGAGCTTTTGAAGAGCTTCCATATCCAGGAAAAATGTGCATAGTTTTGGTGTGGAAAATATAATGGTATTGTAGATGAACAGATGGACTTTATATAGAGAAGCTTTATAAATCACTACGTGCAATTTAACACATAAAATGTATTATTATATAAAATAGTGTCTGATTTCTTTAAATGTTTCCATCCTAATTTAAGGTCATCATAAATCACAGATTCTGAGTCTTTATAGACATGGAACTGGTTGCACACTTCTTTACAATAAAAATAATTCCTTCCCTCCTCCAAATATACTGTATGATCTCAGATTAAACCAATGCCTTGAAGGGTAGAGCAGAATAAACTGTGCATAATAGGACTATGTGAAACTTTCTTTTGGAGATTTCAGTTAAAATAGATTCAATCAGATTGGACAGTAGTAGCTGTCCTTTGTGCTATTATTGGTCCAAATATATCCATATTTGGACCAATAATAGCACAAAGGACAGCTACTACTGTCCAATCTGATAAGAAAGGAAAGGAAAATCGCGAATCTGTAATCCTTGCCCTGAGGAGACAGCACACATAAACTGATAGAATCAGTTGCTCTACATTTACTTTGGTTTTCATAGTAGCAAGTCACCAGTTACTGTGACTCTTTTCTTTGCTGTTTGCAAGTTGCAGCCATGTGCCCTTTGATGTCTGGGATCCACTTTCTTTTCCCTTTATTCTGTAGAACCTGTATTCTTTCCATTGGAACACTGCTTATTCCTTTGTCTTTGTAATGGAGTCCTTGCCATTTTCTGTAGATCTTGTGAGAGTCAATCTTTTTTGCCTAGGCACTTTCCAATCTCTTTTCCCCAAGGATTATCACAGATTTGCATTTGCTGCTAATATATGCCAAGTTATTTTAAGACAGAAACATAACATGCCACAAATGTTAAGGTCATGACTGCAAATTATTGCTCCTTTATCTTCACTTTTATTACTTAAGATATCAATAAGAGGCTTAGTGGGAAAAGTTGCTGATGGTTTCCCTTAAATTTACCACTGAACGTCTGACAAATCCTGTCCATCTTTGTGTGTTCAATAGCTTCCTTACTTTTTTCTTATACTGTAGTATCTGCTTATTCAGCTGATTGGTCAGTCGTCACCTACAATGTGATGAACTCTGAAATGGTCCAGTCCATTTTGCTAACTATTTGAGCATTAGCTAGGCCAGCTGCTTGGAGTTATGGTTTAACAACATCTGGAAAGTTATTAGCAGTTGTGGTATATTTCTATTGAAAGTTATTTACAATAGTTTATGAATACAATATACAAATACAGCTTATTTTTCTTAAACTGTATATTGATTGGTTCAAAATGAAGAATCATCAGCATCACTACTGAGTACAAAAGGACATACATATACATTTACTTACATAACCTTCTGAAGTCCCTGAAGACTTCTATGGAGCTACAGGCATCATAGTCAGTATTGATATTTATGTTCACTAATAGAGGAAATTGTCATGCATAAAGCTGGTAAGAGAGGAAACAGGAGTTTTGATGCTTGTGAGAACAGTTATCTATCCTAGCAGCTTCCCATGGCCTTTAAGAGAATGGCTAAATATTCATTGGATAAGAAAGACAGGATGAATAAGTCTAACCTGAAACATAGACCTATATTTAGACTTTAATTGGTATATTATGTAATAAGCAGAACTTCTGTGCTTATATGGCTTCATTCTATCTGTATTAATAAAACTAATCTGTCTCTGTCATGACTATGAACCTTCTTCCAAGAAGAACATTCCTGAATATGGGTTAAGAGTCTGAAGAGTAAATATCTGCATGGCCTAAAATATGATAGAATTTGAATTTAGTAATATCTGCAGACTTGTGTCATGATGTAAGTTATCTCTCTTTGGCTGTGCATGCCATATTACAATGCGGGGGTGGGGGAAAGGATGGGGTGGATACTTATATCATTCTGATCTTCTCCCACACCAAATGATGCATTTGAAGTCCAACCAGAAGTTCTACCTGATCCTCTGTGCTGTTAGCTGTACAACTCCTTACTCCATAGAACTGGAACTTTTATATGACATATAAAAGGATCGTCAATGTTTTCATGACTTTTTATGTGTTTATCATGTTCAAGCTTGCTAACATATGCTGAATTAAATAATAAAATATTTCTGTATTTCTAGTATAAAGTCTGAATACATATACTTTATTCTGCGATGGCACTAGATGTAGGAACTTCATCTGTTGATATAGCTAATATCATTAATAAGTTATTACAATTAGTGCTATAGATTTGAACAAATCTAAATCTATTCTCTCTCTCTCTCTCTTTTAAAATGTTATTTAATGCTATGCTTTCTGTAGTTAATTAAATTCACTTGTTGCTGTTTAATTTCTCTTAATTTTGACTGGATGCAAAATTATTAGTGTAATGATAGAAACCTCAGGGATGCCTACCTTGGGCCTCCCCACCTGCTGAGATTCCATGCTCTGCTTCCTTTTCTTGAGGTCCCCACAGCCATCTCCATCTCTCACAATGAAGAGGGGATGCTCTTTCCCATTCCTCTGCCTCACGCTTTTAACACTTAACCCTTCATTGTCTTTTCTCCGTCTCACTGCTCTTGTTCATCCCCCTTCCTTTTGAAACTTTTCTCACAAGGAAATATAAAAACTGCAAAGCACAAATGGTGCTTCATTTTCCTCTTTTTGAATTAAAGAGGCCATGAAGAAAGACAGAAGACTGGGGAAATTCTGCTTTGCCAAGGTCAGTTTGCAAATGGCTGCTCCACGTAGCCCAGTAAGAATGGCCTACAGTATAATACTGAATTCTACAGATCTCTGAAAGGTAAACCAGGCATGGTAATGGGTGGAAGGGGGGTGGGGCAAAGCAGGCACAGTCTCCCAAGGACCTGGCAGCAGAGGTGGGTTTCAGCAGGTTCTGACCAGTTCTGAAGAACCGGTAGAGGAAATTTTGAGTAGTTCAGAGAATCGGTAGTAAAAATTCTGACTGGTCCCGCCCCCATCTATTTTTTGCCTTCGAAGTCCCAGCTGATCAGGAGGAAATGAGGATTTTGCAGTAACCTTCCCCTGGATTGGGGTGGGAATGGAGATTTTACAGTATCCTTCCCCTGCCACACCCACCAAGCCATGCCCACAGAACCGGTAGTAAAAAAAATTTGAAACCCACCATTGCCTGGCAGGGCAAGGGTGGAGGGGAGGGGAAGAGATAAGTATAGTGCTTCAGCATTTCTGCGAAGTTATGAAGCCGCCTGGTCATACATAAGTGCAAATGACCAGATAACTTTTGTAAAATTCTTATTTTTGAATCATGGTCATACACAGCTTTTGGGAGGTCTGTTGTAACTCTGAACTGTCACTAAATGATCTGTTGTACCTCGAGCATTACCTGTATTGGTTAATTTTCCAGTTGGGAGTGACAGTCTTTCTATTTTTTAAATGCATGTAAATGTTTGAACATAATATATTTTTCCTCAGTGTGTTTAATATCTGCTATACTTTCTTACTTCGTAAGAAAACAAAACCAAGCATAATACACTACTCATAAATAGTTTTAATTTATGCTGGTGAAATTAGCACACTAATCTTAAAATTGTTTTAATTTATACTGGTGAAATTATTTTGAAACCCAGTACATGAGCTGAAAAGAGAGGTTGCATTGCTTAAAGCCTTTAGCAAAGCATTTATATTTATCTGTTTAGTTCAGTCTCTTCTGATTTATGAGAAAATTGCAGGAAAACTGGAAAATAGAGGCCTCTGTTTGCCTTAAGAAATATGCATTAATTTAGTCAGCTGCTTCATCAATTGTGTTATAATGTTTGCAGCCATGTTTGTAGGGATTAATGACTAATGAGAAGGAATAATAGCCCTGGGTAAATATGAAAACTGTTAATCCAACTAGTAATGATTTCACTGAAAAAAGGAAGTGAAATGAAATTGTTATTGGTGTTATGGCAAGGACTTCATTTAAAATTGCTTTCCTGTTTCATTTTTCTGTTGTGCTTTTGGTAACATATGGACATTGTTGCTTTCATTAGGCATTTGTGTAATATCACAGATTTGCAATTTACAGCTTTAACATTTTGAATATTTAAATCTCTATTTTTATTATTTGCAGACACATGGACTTTTATCCATCCTAACCCAGGTCTTTAGGCTAGGTATCTCCTCCTGTGCCTGGGTGTAGTTCAGCATCTCATAGAGATGATTCTTTAGATTGTAATAACAGCTTACTTTTTAGTAATGGAGAAAATAAAATTAACATGGTCATGTGGATCTGCAGTAACTCATCTCAAACAAGATAAGCATTATCTTCAATTTATTGTAGTCTATAAGTCTGCAGAAGCTGTTTTTTTCTAGTTTTTAAATGTTAATCTAATAACAACAGAACATTTTAGGGGTAAACCATTTCCATTCCTACTTAGGTTTAGGTTTAGGTTTATTAGATTTCTATACCGCCCTTCTCCCGAAGGACTCAGGGCGATTCACAGCCAACATAAGAACAGAATTCACAATAGTCATAAATAAATTAAAAACAATATAAAAATCTAATTAAATTTTGGCTAACAATTAAGAATCTTTAAAATCAAATAATAAAACCCCAATTAAAAAACAACACATTACACATTAGGCCAGCCCTGCGCGATGAAACAATAGGGTCTTGAACTAGGAAGGTCCGGAGGTCGGGGAGTGATTGTAACCCCAGAGGAAGCTCGTTCCAGAGGGTAGGAGCCCCCACAGAGAAAGCTCTCCCCCTGGGGGTCGCCAGCTGACATTGTTTGGCTGACGGCACCCAGAGGAGACCCTCCCTGTGGGAGCGCACAGGTCGATGGGAGGCTACCGGTGGCAGCAGGCGGTCCCGTAAGTACCCCGGTCCTAAGCCATGGAGTGCTTTAAAGGTGGTTATCAACACCTTGAATTGTACCCGGAAGACCACCGGCAACCAGTGCACCATGAGTGGCTCCCTCTATCACCCGCGCAGTCACATTCTGGACCAGTTGGAGCCTCCGGGTGCCCTTCAAGGGGAGCCCCGTGTAGACAGCGTTACAATAGTCCAGGCGGGAAGTGACGAGGGCATGAGTGACCATGCACAAGGCATCCCGGTCTATGAAGGGGCGCAACTGGCGAATCAGGCGTACCTCATAAAAGGCCCTCCTGGTGACGGCCATCATGTGGTCTTCTAATGACAGCCGAGCATCCAGGAGAACACCCAAGTTGCGAACCCTCTCCTTAGGGGCCATTGACTCGGCACCAACAGCCAGCGATGGAACCAGCTGACTATACCGGGACGCCGGTATCCATAGCCACTCAGTCTTGGAGGGATTGAGTCGAAGCCCATTCCTCCCCATCCAGACCCACACGGCCTCCAAACACCGGGACATCACGTTGACGGCTTCATTGGGGTGGTCCGGGGTGGAAACGTACAGCTGACTATCATCAGCGTACTGATGATACTGCACCCTAAAACCACAGATGATCTCCCCCAGCGGCTTCATATAGATGTTGAACAGGAGAGGCAAGAGAACTGACCCCTGCAGCACCCCACAAGTGAGGTGCCTTGCGGTCGACCTCTTCCCCCCTGCCAACACCGTCTGTGGCCGATCAGAGAGATAGGAGGAGAACCACCGATAAACGGTGCCCCCCACTCCCAATCCCTCTAATCGTCACAGCAGGATACCATGGTTGATGGTATCAAAAGCCACTGAGACGTCTAATAGGACCATGACAGAGGAACAACCTCTATCCCGGGCCCTCCAGAGATCATCCACCAACGCGACCAAAGCCGTCTCCGTGCTGTAACCAGGTCGGAAGCCGGACTGGAACGGGTCTAAATAGACAGTTTCCTCCAGGTACCAAGGAAGTTGTTGTGCCACCACACTCTCAACAACCTTCGCCAAGAAGCGAAGGTTGGAGACCGGACGGTAATTTGATAACACAGCTGGATCCAGGGAAGGCTTCTTGAGGAGGGGCCTCACCACCGCCTCCTTCAAGGCGGACGGGAAGGCACCCTCTCTCAAAGAAGCATTTACAATTCCCTGTAACCAGCCTCGTGTAACCTCCTGTGTGGCGAGTACCAACCAGGAGGGACACGGGTCCAATAAACATGTGGTCGCATTCAACCTCCTCAGTATCCTGTCCATGTCCTCGGTAGCCACAGGCTCAAACTCATCCCAGATAACCTCACCAAGAACGTCCTCCGTCATCCCACCTGAACCCACCAAATCAGAGTCCAGCCCATCCCGAATCTGAGTGATTTTATCGTGCAGATATTGTCCGAATTCCTCAGCACGACCCTGTAAGGGGTTCTCCCGTGCCCCCTGATGAAGTAGGGAGCGGGTCACCCTAAACAGGGCGGCTGGGCGATTATCTGCCAATGCAATAAGAGTGGAAAAATACTCACGTTTTGCCACTCTTATTGCCACCAGATAGGTCTGAATATGAGACCTAACTAGTGTTTGGTCAGGTTCAGAATGGCTAGTCCTCCAATCACTCTCTAGGCGTCTTTTCCGGCGCTTCATCTCTCTCAGCTCCTCGGAGTACCAAGGAGCTGGTCGAGATCGGCGCTGGGTCAGAAGCCGCAAAGGCACGACTCGGTCCAAAGCCCCAGCCGCCGACCTTTCCCAGGCAGAGACTAGTTCTTCTGCCAAGCCATGAGCCAGGTCCTCAGGGAATGGTCCAAGTTCTGTCAGAAACCTCTCCGGGTCCATCAGGTGCCTGGGATGTAACCAGCGAACCGGTTCCATCTCCCTGCGGTGTGGGTTGGCGGTTCTGAAGTCAAGTCGAAGGAGCGAATGATCAGACCATGACAGGGGATTAATGACTAAGTCCCCTAATTCTAGATCATTCAACCATTGTCCCGAGACAAAGATCAGATCCAGCGTGTTTCCCCCCATGTGTGTGGGACCAGTAACTAACTGGGTCAGGTCCAAGGCCATCATGGAAGCCATGAACTCCCGAGCTGCCATCGATGATTCACCAACCGACGGCAGGTTGAAATCCCCCATAACCATGAGTCTGGGGGTATCAACCGTCATCCCGGCCACCACCTTGAGCAGTTCGGGCAGGGCTGTTGCCACGCAGCAAGGAGCTCTTTGCTGCATGGCAACAGTCCTGCTTGACCTCTCCCCAAAAGTCCTTATGTGTTATTTTGGAGAGAAGTGAGGATGGTGGTGAGATGTGTAACAGTGCTTATCTGTAATGGTAGTCTGGATGGACCTTGGGAGATGGGGGAATGGGAGACATGCTGCCTAACAATCAGATAAGAGGGGAGGAACCTACAGCTACATAATGGGCAGAGAAAGAAACTCAGAATGGATCCAACTTAATCAGATTGTAAAAAGAGACAGGAGGAGATCCGTACTTTCAGACTTTTAAGATTCTGTTAATGTGGCTGTGCAATAATTCGAATTAGGTCATCTGGTTGTGTTTTTCGTTTGGTCTACCTGGAAGGGCTGATATTATAATCCAGAGCCTTCCAGCGCCTGATTTCACAGCATGTTAAGGAAAAAAAAACTCCTCTCCCTTTCCACAGAAACAAATAGCATTGGAAAAACAATGTTATTTGTCATGGGAGGAATTTGATCAAAGGATCAATTTCAAGTGAGAAAGTTTAGGAAGCATTTCCTTGATGTTGCCATACCTGGAAGCATTCATTGTCCTGAAAGTAACTATCTGTATATACGAATTATATTTTCAGAGAATTGAACTATTTTCCCTTTGGGACTGAAATCTAATCTCTCACAATCATTTTTGCTTCTTAATTGCTAAAATATTGAATTATCTTGTGAGCAGAAAGGAAGAGTTATTTGCTCAACAGCATCATGTTTAATAATATCAGGACCCAGAATATAATCTAAAGATTTCTGGTGTCCTTTAATTCAATGCATTCAGTTTTATAACTTCTGAGCCAAGGGCTTTTAGCAACCCATCCATTACTACTCAAGGCCAAGAAATTGCTTGTTTTCATTATACACACAGCTCCAGATGCAATCAGCTAGGGAAAAAACCCCACCCCTCATACAGACATTCACAAGAAGACAAAAATAATGTGTTTTGATTTTACAGGATTTTATAGAAAGACAAGGTAGTCAGACAAGCAAAAATGTTCCCTTATCTTAGAAGAAGCTGCTACACTTGGGTGATAAATGGAACCAGTATCTTTTTCTAGTTTCACTGAAAGCAGTGAAACTGAATACATAACCCCATTTTTCAATGCTAATGAATAACTTGAAAAAATCAGGCTTTAAGTGCATTCCTGGCTATCTTATATTTGTGCTTATCTAACCCAACAACCTTTAGACCATTTCCTCTCTTATTATTTTTTTTACACAAGTATTTCTTCTTTATCCTAGAAGTACATTTTAAATATAGTTTGATATAACATGTTCATCTATAGAAGCTGAATACTAACCTAGGATAAAAGAAGCAATGTAGACAGCAAAGGTCAATTCCCATGCCTAGCCGTCACTTGTTCATTCAATATTTAATGATTATCACAGTTAAACATTTCATGAATTGTCTGTTTGACCTGACATGCTGGTTGTGGGGTAGGGCAGTTAGTCCTTCCGCCACTGGGCCAGTATTGATTAGCTTTGCCTTAAAAACTTTGGTAGGAAGGATTTGTTAACAATAGAATGTTAACATAGAACTCATAGAATAGAACCCAGCCTCCTCCCCTCAACTGCTAACATTCTGTCCCTTAGAGCAGAAGTCCCCAACATTTGTGGTCTGGCAGCCTGGCTGGGGGACAAGAGGGGAACCAAGCCATATAAACACGGGCCAGTGCACATGTGCAATGAATGGCATGTGGGTGTGCACATGCATGCAAATGCAGCTTGACTAGTTGAACTGTGTGCACATGAGCACCGACCACCACACACTTATCTGTCTCCCCGCTGCTCACACGGCCTGGTTGCAAATAGGCCACCACCTATTTGCAATTTGTAGTGGGTCATAGCCCAGGGGTTAGAATTCCCTGCCTTAGAGGTTAGCCATTCTTTCCTCTTAATTTTGATCTTCATTGTTTAGCCATTGTTACACAGGCATGGTTTGATATCAGGTAAGATATCAAGAATTTCAAGAATTGTCTTCAGTACTGGTTTCTTACTATCATTTGCAAATTGGAATAAGCACAACTAACCACATATGTGAACATAATAATTTACTAGTTCTCTTGTAAGGCATTTTCTTTTCTCTTTTCCCATGAAAAAATATTAACTAATTCTGGTTTGTGTGAAGGCCAAAGTTAAAGTTAAAAATGTGCAATGGCTCAAAAAAAAAAAAAAGACTAAGTTTTTCTAACACAGGCTTGTGATTTAATATACACATTGAGTTTGTGAAAAATAATTTGCTTCTTTTTAACAATAAAATTATCTTCCTCATTTAAACTCAACATAATCTGATCTTGGTTAAAAAACAAAGGCCCACCCATATGTGACTTATGTGAATGGTACACGTAAACCTTGCTAAACTTTTCCACCAATTGTTAGTCTTTATGGAAGATCCAATGAGCAATGGAAAGCTACAGGTAAGTCACCGTAGTAGGGTCTTTTGACTGAAGACATTTATTAAATAACAACCCCCAAACCAAACAAATATATTCCATTATATACTGGCCACATAGTAATAAAAACTTTCAAAGAAGAAGCAACTTTGCAGTTATAATGGTCACACTCCTTTGGAAATCTGTATAATGTTTAATGGACAAAGCTTGGGTCCCTTGTTGAAGTTTCCTTTGTTTCTAATATATATTTCTGAAAATCAATTTTATTATATGAACCTAAAATTAAGGACATATATACACACCTAGCTGTAATTTTGAATTCACTTGTGTACCACAACCCCATTATAAATATATACATACCTTGATAAAATGATGTTAATATTATACTATGTGTTACCTGCTTGATCAGCATTTTGAACTTGGATTGTAGTGCTGCCTACTACATTTTAAAACATGTATTTTTTTTAAAAAAAATGTTTTGTAATTTCCCCCAACATTTTATGTGACACTGCACAAAAATGATCCTAACAGAAGAATTATAGTTTTGATTAATTGGAGTGGGAGACTACAAATAAACTTGATGTATTGGGCATCCTAATAAGTAATCAAATTTTGTAGAAATGGAATAATGAAATGTTTATATTATAGTATATAACAGTGATGGTGAAACTGTTCAAAATTATGACAGATTTTAAAATAGCTACTTACAACTCATCATCCAAGTTATAACTGCCACAATGATTCACCACCTACCCCTACATACACATAGTTATAGGATTATATTTTGGACACCTGGCAACCAGCTTGCATTAATGATTTGCTGCAATGTTCTCAGTCATGTGACTGAAATTTTCTGGTAGAAAATGGATATGCTGGATTCACTTAATTGCCATGTGGTTTGATTAATGACCATGGTTACTCACTTAACAACCATTGGGAAAATAGTCATAAAATTGAATCAAGTCACATGGTGACTCACTTAATGGCTGCAATGGCTTATGACCAAAATTTTGGGCTCAATAGGATTGATAAATCAAGGACAACTTGTATATTTTACATGTGTTAGATCAGAGCTGTTAAACTCACAGCCCATGGGCTGGCTGTGTTATGCACTGGCCACACCCATACCCGGTTTAGAGAAGGGAAAAAGTTCTCATACATCATGTGATGCCACTGTGATGACATGAGTTTGACATCTTGTGTTAGATTAAAGACAAAGAAATAAAAAGATTCATATTAAACCTAGAGAAAGGTCTTCCATCCTCAATAAATAAAATCTTCTCACAATAAGATTTGGTTTATTGTGATTTTATAGGTATGTCTTGGTAATGGCAACAGTTATTATGAGATTATCTACATAATTGTCTTTGCAAGGCATCTATATGCTGCCAGTTAAATATGAGTCATGGGATAATCAAAGATTTCTCTTCTGTCTCTTTTTTTTCATCCTTTCAAAATGATATAAGCAGATTCTAGCCAATGTCAGTAACATTGTAAATGTTGTAAACAACAAACTTAAAGACTTGAGATCCATCCCACCCCTAAAAAGATCTAACGGTGAAGAATTCAATGATGAAACAGTTAAAGCAAACCTCTTTAACACACTCTTTGGCTCAGTCTTCGTTAACAGTAATGGCTCATACCCAACATTCCCCAGTCGTACCAATAATGATTTTAATGATCTAACACAAATAGATTTCACAGAAGATAATGTTGAAAAGGCGCTACACAGACTGAAACCATCTCTATCTATTGGACCTGACGGTCTATGTGCATACTTCTTAAAAAAGCTTTCCACTGTTATATCAGGACCCAGAATATAATCTAAAAATTTCTGGTGTCCTTTAATTCAATGCACCTTCTGAGCCAAGGGCTTTTAGCAACCCATCCATTACTACTCAAGGCCAAGAAATTGCTTGTTTTCATTATACACACAGCTCCAGATGCAATCAGCTAGGGAAAAAACCCCACCCCTCATACAGACATTCACAAGAAGACAAAAATAATGTGTTTTGATTTTACAGGATTTTATAGAAAGACAAGGTAGTCAGACAAGCAAAAATGTTCCCTTATCTTAGAAGAAGCTGCTACACTTGGGTGATAAATGGAACCAGTATCTTTTTCTAGTTTCACTGAAAGCAGTGAAACTGAATACATAACCCCATTTTTCAATGCTAATGAATCACTTGAAAAAATCAGGCTTTAAGTGCATTCCTGGCTATCTTATATTTGTGCTTATCTAACCCAACAACCTTTAGACCATTTCCTCTCTTATTATTTTTTTTACACAAGTATTTCTTCTTTATCCTAGAAGTACATTTTAAATATAGTTTGATATAATATGTTCATCTATAGAAGCTGAATACTAACCTAGGATAAAAGAAGCAATGTAGACAGCAAAGGTCAATTCCCATGCCTAGCCGTCACTTGTTCATTCAATATTTAATGATTATCACAGTTAAACATTTCATGAATTGTCTGTATGAAATAAGAATGGTAGGTGAACATTCTATCTATGGTGGCCTTTTCACAATCCTGACTGTTCTTCTGTTTTCAAGAATGAAAACCAGTCCGTATTTAGTTAGAAAAAATACCCATGGAGTTTAGTAGAATAACTTTCAAGTTTACTATATAGCTGGTTAATTACATTATATCCTTTACTTCTGTGGCTGATTGCTGAGCATTTGCAAACTCAAATTGATTGAGATTCAACCCAATTTGTCAGTCAGTGTACTATCAATGATAATATAGTTTTATCATGGTAGTTGCTGAAATTTTGCTTCCAAGAAGGAACACAACAATCAAATCAACCACTGGATGATTATTATTATTTTTTTAGAAATCACCAAATATCAAAAACATTCTTCACAAGAAACCCCAAAAGGAAAAGGATGCTTTTTACATACAAAATAATAATAACATTTGAAAGAAATGAATGTAGGGTTGAAATCAAATCTAGACTTTGCTAGACCATTTTGGAAAACAGCAATATTAACATCTTCTAGAAAACATCCAATTATATAAATTAAATTCACTCGGTTACAATATTTATTTATTTATTTATTATTTATTTATTATTTAAATTTTTATACCGCCCTTCTCCCGAAGGACTCAGGGCGGTTTACAGCCAGATAAAATAAACAGTCCTATTACAAAATAAATACTATTAAAATACCACTAAAAAACTTATTCAATTTGGCCGCAATTAAAATTTAGCAAATAATAAAACCCATTAAAAAACCCATTAAAAACCCATCAATAAAACCCATTAAAAAACCCATAAAAAACTAACCCAGTCCAGCGCAAATAAATAAGTGAGTTTTGAGCTCGCGGCAAAAGGTTCGGAGGTCCGGAAGTTGACGAAGTCCTGGGGGGAGTTCGTTCCAGAGGGCGGGAGCCCCCACAGAGAAGGCCCTTCCCCTGGGTGTCGCCAGACGACACTGTCGCGCCGACGGCACCCTGAGGAGTCCCTCTCTGTGAGAGCGCACGGGTCGGTGAGAGGTATTCGGTAGCAGCAGGCGGTCCCGTAAGTAACCCGGCCCTATGCCATGGAGCGCTTTAAAGACGTTCACCAACACCTTGAAGCGCACCCGGAAGGCCACAGGTAGCCAGTGCAGCCTGCGCAGGATAGGTGTCACTCGGGAGCCACGAGGGGCTCCCTCTATCACCCGCGCAGCTGCATTCTGGACCAACTGCAGCCTCCGGATGCCCTTCAAGGGGAGCCCCATGTAGAGAGCATTGCAGTAGTCCAGACGAGACGTCACAAGGGCGTGAGTGACTGTGCACAAGGCATCCCGGTCTAGAAAGGGGCGCAACTGGCGCACCAGGCGAACCTGGTGGAAAGCTCTCCTGGAGACGGCCGTCAAATGATCTTCAAAAGACAGCCGTGCATCCAGGAGAACGCCCAAATTGCGCACCCTCTCCATCGGGCCAATGACTCGCTCCCGACAGTCAGCCGCGGACTCAGCTGACTGTACCGGGATGCCGGCATCCACAGCCACTCCGTCTTGGAGGGATTGAGCTTGAGCCTGTTTCTCCCCATCCAGACCCGTACGGCTTCCAAACACCGGGACAGCACTCGATAGCTTCATTGGGGTGGCCCGGTGTGAAAAGTACAGCTGGGTGTCATCAGCGCACAGCTGGTACCTCACACGAAGCCACTGATGATCTCACCCAGCGGCTTCATATAGATGTTGAACAGAAGGGCGAGAGAATCGACCCCGCGGCACCCCACAAGTGAGGCGCCGGGTCGACCTCTGCCCGTCAACACCGTCTGCGACCGGTCGGAGAGATAGGAGGAGAACCACCGATAAACGGTGCCTCCCACTCCCAATCCTCCAACCGGCGCAGCAGGATACCATGGTCGATGGTATCAAAAGCCGCTGAGAGGTCTAATAGGACCAGGGCAGAGGAATAACCCTATCCCTGGCCCTCCAGAGATCATCCACCAACGCGACCAAAGCCGCCTCAGTGCTGTAACCGGTCGGAAGCCGGACTGAACGGGTCCAGATAGACAGTTTCCTCCAGGTGCAGGGGAAACTGATATGCCACCATATTTCTACAACCTTCGCCGCGGGCGGGTTGAGACCGGACGATAGTTACCTAAAACAGCCGGGTCCAGGGAAGGCTTCTTGAGGAGGGGCCTCACCACCGCCTCTTTCAAGGCGGCCGGAAAGACTCCCTCCAACAAGGAAGCACTCGTAAGCCCCTGGAGCCAGCCTCGTGTCACCTCCTGAGTGGCCAGCACCAGCCAGGAGGGGCACGGGTCCAGTAAACACGTGGTGGCATTCAATCTACCCAGCAACCTGTCCATGTCCTCGGGAGTCACAGGAGTCATCTACTAAGTCAATATGCTTAGTAGAAAAAAACTAACTTCTTTTTTAAAAAAATCCTCCCTCTTTGAAGTGAGCAAGAGTTTGGCTTGTTTCATCCCCTACAAAATTTCTTGTACCATCAATTCTTGATCCCCTAAAAATTGCTTGTACCATCAATATAATTATATATATATATAATTACTAGCAGTCTTTGCTTAAAAACTGTTCAAAATTATGACAGATTTTAAAATAGCTACTTACAACTCATCATCCAAGTTATAACTGCCACAATGATTCACCACCTACCCCTACATACACATAGTTATAGGATTATATTTTGGACACCTGGCAACCAGCTTGCATTAATGATTTGCTGCAATGTTCTCAGTCATGTGACTGAAATTTTCTGGTAGAAAATGGATATGCTGGATTCACTTAATTGCCATGTGGTTTGATTAATGACCATGGTTACTCACTTAACAACCATTGGGAAAATAGTCATAAAATTGAATCAAGTCACATGGTGACTCACTTAATGGCTGCAATGGCTTATGACCAAAATTTTGGGCTCAATAGGATTGATAAATCAAGGACAACTTGTATATTTTACATGTGTTAGATCAGAGCTGTTAAACTCACAGCCCATGGGCTGGCTGTGTTATGCACTGGCCACACCCATACCCGGTTTAGAGAAGGGGGAAAAAGTTCTCATACATCATGTGATGCCACTGTGATGACATGAGTTTGACATCTTGTGTTAGATTAAAGACAAAGAAATAAAAAGATTCATATTAAACCTAGAGAAAGGTCTTCCATCCTCAATAAATAAAATCTTCTCACAACAAGATTTGGTTTATTGTGATTTTATAGGTATGTCTTGGTAATGGCAACAGTTATTATGAGATTATCTACATAATTGTCTTTGCAAGGCATCTATATGCTGCCAGTTAAATATGAGTCATGGGATAATCAAAGATTTATTTTTCTTTCCTGAATTTGTCACCATCTTCTGCATTTAATCATTGAATATAGGAAGAGAAGCAGACTTAATCTATCAGCTGTTCTGAAAGTTAAGTAACAACAAGTTCTTTCTCTTCCTGAACTGTACTTTTATAAAAGTTAATATTAACTTCTTTTGGGAGAAAACTCCTAAAATACCATGGACAGCTAAGGAAACAAACCAATGGATTATTTAAGAAATCAACCCTGAATTTTTACTTGAGGCAAAAATAACCAGGCTCAAATTATTCTACTTTAGACACATTATCATCCAATCCATTAGAAAAGGTTCTAATGCTGGGAGATGATGGTGAGACGTCTGGAAGGGAGGAGAAATCAAGCATGGAGTTAGTCTGGAGTCCTGCACAACCACAAAAGGTCTAGGTCAAACCTTCCCTGTTAAATTCTTTGGAGCCTTACCTAGTTGTTCTCAGGTGTAAGTTGCCAGACTGGAGAGATTTCTGTATTATAGCTAGAACATAATAAAGTGGTTGGTTCAGGATATGTGCATGTAGCTTTTTTGATCATGCCTGGCAGAGATGAAAGGAAAATCATCATCATCATCATCATCATCATCATCATCATCCTCCTCCTCCGAAAGGTGCCTTTCAAAAGGCAACTGGACTGAGTTTTTTTTCCCCTTGAAAATATTTCATTTGTCATCCAAGAAGCTTCTTCAGTTCTGACTGAATGGTGGGCAATAGAAGGATTTATATTATTTGCAGTCATCAGGTCGCTAGCACTCTGAAGGTCAGTTGTTAGCTCTCTGAGAGTCATTGAGACCACTTGGGGATTTTTCTATACCCCAGGGTCACCTGAACCAGAGTGCAAATGGGTGCAGAACCTTCCTAGGACTGCTGACAGGTGAAAAGCACCTTTGGGAAAACCATAATCTACATAATTGAGAATTTCCATAGACATCATCACCTCATCAACTATCATGCAATACTTGCTTAGAATTCAAGCATTAAAGAAGTTCTAATCAATATTGAGGTCTAAAGCAGATGCACCTGAAATTTTTAATAAGTAAAATCAATTACTAACTCTTCAGCATTAGGTCCAGATACAGTTTATCAATTTTTGTTTCTATAGCATTTATTTTTGCAAAGACATATTTATAGTTTAAGATGAATAATTATGTTGATAGGAATTTTTCCATGTGCTATCCTCTAGACTAATAGTTCAAGAAGATCCCATGATGTTGCACTTATAATAGCAATAGCATTTAGATTAATACATTGCTCCATAGTACTTTTATAAAAGTTAATATTAACTTCTTTTGGGAGAAAACTCCTAAAATACCATGGACAGCTAAGGAAACAAACCAATGGATTATTTAAGAAATCAACCCTGAATTTTTACTTGAGGCAAAAATAACCAGGCTCAAATTATTCTACTTTAGACACATTATCATCCAATCCATTAGAAAAGGTTCTAATGCTGGGAGATGATGGTGAGACGTCTGGAAGGGAGGAGAAATCAAGCATGGAGTTAGTCTGGAATCCTGCACAACCACAAAAGGTCTAGGTCCAACCTTCCCTGTTAAATTCTTTGGAGCCTTACCTAGTTGTTCTCAGGTGTAAGTTGCCAGACTGGAGAGATTTCTGTATTATAGCTAGAACATAATAAAGTGGTTGGTTCAGGATATGTGCATGTAGCTTTTTTGATCATGCCTGGCAGAGATGAAAGGAAAATCATCATCATCATCCTCCGAAAGGTGCCTTTCAAAAGGCAACTGGACTGAGTTTTTTTTCCCCCTTGAAAATATTTCATTTGTCATCCAAGAAGCTTCTTCAGTTCTGACTGAATGGTGGGCAATAGAAGGATTTATATTATTTGCAGTCATCAGGTCGCTAGCACTCTGAAGGTCAGTTGTTAGCTCTCTGAGAGTCATTGAGACCACTTGGGGATTTTTCTATACCCCAGGGTCACCTGAACCAGAGTGCAAATGGGTGCAGAACCTTCCTAGGACTGCTGACAGGTGAAAAGCACCTTTGGGAAAACCATAATCTACATAATTGAGAATTTCCATAGACATCATCACCTCATCAACTATCATGCAATACTTGCTTAGAATTCAAGCATTAAAGAAGTTCTAATCAATATTGAGGTCTAAAGCAGATGCACCTGAAATTTTTAATAAGTAAAATCAATTACTAACTCTTCAGCATTAGGTCCAGATACAGTTTATCAATTTTTGTTTCTATAGCATTTATTTTTGCAAAGACATATTTATAGTTTAAGATGAATAATTATGTTGATAGGAATTTTTCCATGTGCTATCCTCTAGACTAATAGTTCAAGAAGATCCCATGATGTTGCACTTATAATAGCAATAGCATTTAGATTAATACACTGCTCCATAGTACTTTATAAAAGTTAATATTAACTTCTTTTGGGAGAAAACTCCTAAAATACCATGGACAGCTAAGGAAACAAACCAATGGATTATTTAAGAAATCAACCCTGAATTTTTACTTGAGGCAAAAATAACCAGGCTCAAATTATTCTACTTTAGACACATTATCATCCAATCCATTAGAAAAGGTTCTAATGCTGGGAGATGATGGTGAGACGTCTGGAAGGGAGGAGAAATCAAGCATGGAGTTAGTCTGGAATCCTGCACAACCACAAAAGGTCTAGGTCCAACCTTCCCTGTTAAATTCTTTGGAGCCTTACCTAGTTGTTCTCAGGTGTAAGTTGCCAGACTGGAGAGATTTCTGTATTATAGCTAGAACATAATAAAGTGGTTGGTTCAGGATATGTGCATGTAGCTTTTTTGATCATGCCTGGCAGAGATGAAAGGAAAATCATCATCATCCCCCTCCTCCGAAAGGTGCCTTTCAAAAGGCAACTGGACTGAGTTTTTTTTCCCCTTGAAAATATTTCATTTGTCATCCAAGAAGCTTCTTCAGTTCTGACTGAATGGTGGGCAATAGAAGGATTTATATTATTTGCAGTCATCAGGTCGCTAGCACTCTGAAGGTCAGTTGTTAGCTCTCTGAGAGTCATTGAGACCACTTGGGGATTTTTCTATACCCCAGGGTCACCTGAACCAGAGTGCAAATGGGTGCAGAACCTTCCTAGGACTGCTGACAGGTGAAAAGCACCTTTGGGAAAACCATAATCTACATAATTGAGAATTTCCATAGACATCATCACCTCATCAACTATCATGCAATACTTGCTTAGAATTCAAGCATTAAAGAAGTTCTAATCAATATTGAGGTCTAAAGCAGATGCACCTGAAATTTTTAATAAGTAAAATCAATTACTAACTCTTCAGCATTAGGTCCAGATACAGTTTATCAATTTTTGTTTCTATAGCATTTATTTTTGCAAAGACATATTTATAGTTTAAGATGAATAATTATGTTGATAGGAATTTTTCCATGTGCTATCCTCTAGACTAATAGTTCAAGAAGATCCCATGATGTTGCACTTATAATAGCAATAGCATTTAGATTAATACATTGCTCCATAGTACTTTATAACACTCTCTAAGCAGATTATAGAGTCAGTATGTTGCCCCCAACAATCTGGGTTCTTTTTTTACTGACCTCAGAAGGACAGAAAGCTGAGTTAACCTCGAGCCAATCAGGATCCCTAATCCTAATAAACTCCTGGCAGGGGATAGCGTTAGCCTGCAAATAGTGCATTCCTACCACTGAGCCACCATGGCTCCTAATAAAACTAATTCAGGCTTGGTTTGGTCTCCTAAGTGCTGGAAGCCCTCAGAAAAAGATATTTTTTTGGTGACTCTAGATTTTTTAGAATGAAATATCCATATGACTTTGGAGAACATGACATCTGTTTAGCTAAAGAGAAAATTGATTTAGATTCTTTATGAATTTAAACCTATGTTGTTTTTAGTTTGTCATGTAAACATATTAAGGAGCTGTCATCAATACTAGGAAATAAACATGAACAGAACTATTGTTGATTCTCCTAAAAATATAACCTGATGCTATTGGTCTTTCTAACTTTATAGAGATTATCTTCTAGAGATTTCAATAGTTTTTTTTAAAAAAAATGGTAGGCCTTTGCTGTGGTCCAGATACAGCTAAACTATAGCTTTTAGTATCCCTCAAAATTGGCTAAAAGTTATAATAGTATGGTTCGCCACCATTGTCTGATTTTGTTGTTAATTGTGAAGTCGTGTCTGACCCATCGCCACCCCATGGGCAAAATTTCTCCATTGGGAAAGGAAACTAAAAGAAATTATGCATTTATTGCTATTACATTTGCCAGCATTTCTAATAAAATGTTATTAACTGTGTTGGGGAGTTTAGACTTAATTGGTAGACTTAATTGGTAGACTTAATTGGTAGACTTAATTGGTAGACTTAATTGGTAGACTTAATTGGTAGACTTAATTGGTAGACTTAATTGGTAGACTTAATTGGTAGACTTAATTGGTAGACTTAATTGGTAGACTTAATTGGTAGACTTAATTGGTAGACTTAATTGGAAATGAGGAATATTGTTGCTTGAAGGGCAACTATCTGTATAACTAGTTGTCTTACAATCCTGGAAGATATAACTTATATGGTACTTGTTTCATTGTGCTTTTTGTATTTGTAAATAAAGCAGGTAATATAAAGATTATGTAAAGACAAAAATAACATATATGTGGTAGTACTTTCTAATCTAGAAAGAAAAACATTCCCAGTCTTTAGAATTTTTTCACTGAATTGCGGAGGGCCTAACAACATTAAGAAAATTGGAACTAAGTCATTATATGGCATCTTTCCCACTTATACATTCTGTGTGACACAATAGATGTAATTTCATATAAAGGGAAGCTGTAATACTGTTGAACTGTTAACAGGCTAATAGCATTTTTAATGATGATCAGATAATAAGACTCAGTGACATTTTCTCTAAATGTAGCTTCCTGTTGCGGTTTTATGTAAATCATTAGTTATGAATTGAAGAGCTAAATGGCAATAGCCAAGCATTTTGTAAAAGTTAAATGTTAAGTTATTTCCCTCTACTTGGTCCTCATTAATATAGATGAAATGATTTATGAGAGAAAATAAAAAAGTGTAACTACAAAGTTATGGTTTGAATTGCACTTTAATTGGACAATATTTCTTGTTTACAGTAAGAGTTGAATCAATGTTTGAGGTATTAAGAAGATCAGCATGTTCTACTTCTAGGATCTTATCAATAATGCATGCTAGGATCAGAATCTGATTGGCAATATCCTTTGCTACTATTGAAGCAGCTCTCTAAAACTGAAACTGAATCATATGATGTATAGTTTAGCTTTGGGACACAAACAAATAAGTTTGCTTTATACCAGCTTCATTGCAAAGAAGCAAAATAAGCAGTCTTTGTAAGGAGTTGGAATCATGGGCAAAATTTATCCATTGGGAAAGGAAACTAAAAGAAATTATGCATTTATTGCTATTACATTTGCCAGCATTTCTAATAAAATGTTAGCATTTCTGCACTTTTCATCCAGTTTTGTCAAATAGATTTGGTTGATTTCTAGTGAAATGTAACAAGATTTTCATTTTTAAAAACAAAGATATATTTTCAGATTACAATTCAACCTTTAATCACTCCAAATGGCAAAATCAAGATCTGAATCTCAGGAAAAGTGTACACAACAACAAGGAGTACCTGCTCAAACTATTGGTTGGAAATTTTGTTTGTAAAAAGAATAATGAATCTGTGTTTGTGCTTAGATTTTTTCACAGCTGATCGAGTTTGAAAATATATTTAAAAAAAGAATAAAAGAAAACATTAGGACAGGGACGGTAGGCACACTGGTGCACTTATGCACACCCCTTACAGACCTCTTAGGAATGGGGTGAGATCTACAGTAGTCAGTCTAAGGTTAAAGTTTTGGGGCCACACAAACTTTCAATGTGATTTAGTTCACATTTAGTTCAATGTGATTCAGCATATTTTAAGACTAAATTTCAGCAAAATTCCAGTGAAGAATCCGTAGAGGCAGTTCTTACATCAGGGGCAGGTTTCAAAACCCGTCGCTACCAGTTCGCTCATGGGGCTTACTTCTAAGGAAACATATCGAGAAATAAGACATGAGCAGTCAGTATAGTCTGAACTTCCTATTTCAAATTTGAATGATGTCAGGAAGCTGATTTCTCACAAAAGTCATCATATTGCCTTCATTTAGACGTACAGTCTAAATGTTTGTATTTGGAAAATTATAAATACTTATAACTAAACAAGTTTTTAAATGAATTGACTTTTATTTTCATTTTGGTGGAAAGCATATAAATATAGTGGCTGTATTGCTAGGTAAATTGATTTAGATTCTTTATGAATTTAAACCTATGTTGTTTTTAGTTTGTCATGTAAACATATTAAGGAGCTGTCATCAATACTAGGAAATAAACATGAACAGAACTATTGTTGATTCTCCTAAAAATATAACCTGATGCTATTGGTCTTTCTAACTTTATAGAGATTATCTTCTAGAGATTTCAATAGTTTTTTTTAAAAAAAATGGTAGGCCTTTGCTGTGGTCCAGATACAGCTAAACTATAGCTTTTAGTATCCCTCAAAATTGGCTAAAAGTTATAATAGTATGGTTCACCACCATTGTCTGATTTTGTTGTTAATTGTGAAGTCGTGTCTGACCCATCGCCACCCCATGGGCAAAATTTCTCCAGGCCTTCCTGTCCTATACTTCCTGGAGTCCATTTAAACTCACGCCTACTGCTTCAGTGACTCAATCCAGCCATCTCATTCTCTGTCATCCCTTTCTTCTTTTGTCCTCAATTGTTCCCAGCATTAGGCTCTTCTCCAGTGAGTCCTTCCTTCGCATTAGGTGGCCAAATATTTGAGTTTCATCTTCAGGATCTGGCCTTCTAAAGAGCAGTCAGGGTTGATCTCCTCTAGGACTAACCAGTTTGATCGCCTTGCAGTCCAAGGGACTCGCAGGAGTCTTCTCCAGCACTATAGTTCAAAGGTCTCAATTCTTTGGCGTTCAGTCTTTCTTATGGTCCAGCTTTCACAGCCATACATTGCAAGTGGGAAAACCATAGCCTTGACTTTTTCTCTGATTTTGCAGTGTATCAATATGACAAATATAGTGAGTTATCATGATTTTCTTGGATTGAACTGTTTTTCCTATTTATTTATCTATCTGTTTGTTTGTTTGCCATGGGCTGATGGTGTGTCTTCATTGTCAATATTACTGACATTGTGGGTAGAAACTGATTAGTTCTATACTAAGAGCATCTTAAAAGCATAGAAAAGTTGTCAGAGTTTTATCATTCATTACCGTGGAAGGAAGCAAGGTGAATGGTATGATTTAAGTAGCAGCAACAGAAGTAGGATAGGATTTAGCAACGGAGGCAGGAAAGGTTATGCTGCTGTAACCTGAAATTAAGGGTTTGATGATAGATATTAGGTTAGTAGTGGTGAGAATAAATTTGATGGAGTATAGAAATCAGTAAGATCCAATCATCTATGGGGGCTAACTTATAGAAAGGGCAGAGAACAGCTTGCTGGATGAAGGGTGATTTTGCCCCATCATTCATATTATTAAACAAACCAGAAACTTTCAAAGGAGAACTCTCCCACGCAGAATCCTATGAATGGCATTATCAAGACTACAGAGTTACTTAGCATTGGAACATGGAGTATCTCTACACTGCTGATTTATAGCACCACTAGTCATTGCTGTGATTATACATCACTAATATAGACAGGCTTTATAGTGTCACAAGAATGACTGGATGATGCTATAAATTCTTAGTGTGGACATGCTTGTGCTATTGCCCTCCAACCTGAAAGAATGTCCTATTTCAAAAATGTCAACAAGTAGATAAAAATGATCCAACAGACATTGTTTATTAGGACTTTAGAAAGTGTTTTACAAAGTTTTTTTCCTCCTGAACAAACATAGAACTCATGGGATAATAAGAGAAGTCTTCTTTGTAATCGGGGCCTGATTAAATACCAGAACACTGAGAGTAAGGCTAAATTGTCAATTCTTTATGGATTGTTTAATATTAATGGATATGTTTTGTGTCTGGTATTTTTTTTAAAAAAAATGTTCACATTTGATCTTTATGGTATGATGAGATTGAAGAATTTGAGATGACATCAAGGCAAAAAGGCACCAAAGACCTAAAGTAAGTTATTTTAATTCAAATCTAATATAAAGCATACTGATACAACTAATCAGTGTTTACATTGTTCTTCCATAAATATTCCATTCTAAACAAATGAAGGAATATGTGTCCACACATATGAACATACACTGACAACTCAACCATTACCTGAATACTGATAGATGACAGCTTCCATTATAAATTAATAAACACAATATAAATGTATAAATTACAGCGTCAAACTCCAAAACATTAATAATAAGTATTTATTTGATTCACTGTCTAGTCAGATAACCTTCCTTAGATATTATAGGAAAATGATAGACAGGAAAGAAAGTAATAAAAGTAGAGATTTCAAATCATGATACAGTTGTTAGCTATCTCAGAGACAATTATTGTTTTGTACTAGTGTTCCATATTGCTGGCAATGCCTTCTAGTTGATTTCCATTCTTTCCTTTGGTCAAAATGTGAAGTCCCAACCACTTGCCTGTAATGTATATTTAAAATAATTTAATTTATAAGTGCTACCTGAATTGTAGTGTGTCAAAATAGGCTGGAAATAAAACAGCCAGAGAACATTTTATTGGAACCAGTAAATTCTGTGCCAACTTGTCCTAATTGATCCCTGCTGACTAACATGTTGAAACACTACTTAGCAATGCTAAGGTCACTTTTATGTGGCTTTCAAATGTAGTCTTGTTCATGACATTTAGGAGGAATACTTCTCTTCCAAAAATTCAAGAAAATAATTCCTCCCATCACATCATCCAGATATGCCACAGTTGCCTTTTTTTGTAAAAGATGGGTGGCATTCATCCAAAATTGTCAAAAATTAGGTGCAGTTTAAGAGGTTGTTGAAATGTTGTTGATAATAACAGTAACTCATAGAATTTTACTGATCTCAATGGAAGTTTCATAGCAGAATTGAGAATAGTGAAATTCAACATGATGTCTTTGACTCCTATTTTTATTTCTAATATTTCTTTTTCCCTGTAATCCATAAATACTTTTTTTCTCCAATTCTACAGATATACATCTACCTTTGGAAAACATCAATGCAGCATTATGCTGGAAATAACACCCTCCACTCCCCCACCATATGTTCGAAAATAGTTGGAGTGACAGAGTACGACAGCTTTGTGTATGTCATTTTTCACACAGACAACTTAAGCATGGGTTAAAATTTCTAAACATTGGCTAAAATTTCTGTTCTGGGCACCCACCTACACTTATCCAAATCCACTTGCCTACTAGAATGAGCAGATTTAGATCCCCAATTGACCATAAGTATCACTGAGTGATTTCAGCTAATCATCTGTCCTGTCAACCTAAATCACAGATTGAATTGTTCAAACTAATGTTCAGCTTCAGCTCACAAAGAGTTTAATGATCATTTATTCCATCAGCACCAATTATTCCATTCCATTTATTCCATCAGTGCCAATGGTAGGCAAAGTGATAGATATAAAACAGTTCTTGTAATGGTTACCTTAAAATGGTTTCCAAATGACTGGTGAATTTTATTTGTCCAGTATGAGTTCCTTTTATCCAGAGAAGAAGTAAACATACCCCAAACCCACAAACAACAGACGATAGCTATTGTGGCTTCCTAGCAATTAGCATTTAGAAACAAGATGCCACACATCCTTTTTCATGTCTCCGGTCCAGATGCTTAAATATTCTTCACTATCCCAGCAAGCAAAACAGACTGTTGTGGGAAGGGGAGTGTAGTATGCTATATAAGTGCTCTCTTTGTTTTGATACAATTCTATAATCATTTCTACTTGTACACAATCATTTTTAAAGACTACTGTGTTGATGTGAAATGTCCTCTTGCATGCTTGGTGCATATGGATATGTTTTAAAAATATTTCATTTTCTATTCTGTAAAACGAACAAGAACAAAGTGAAAACAATTGAAGTCAAATAAAAAGAAAGACTTGATATCTGGACAATTGTAAATGAGTATATATTATCTTAATTATTTAATTTGATGATTGACTATTATCTGCCCATCATTTTGTTTTGCAGCTGTTATTAATCACTTGGCTGGGAACTTTGCTTTTAATTTAAATTTTTCTCAGAGTTCAGATCATGTTGAATAGCTAATGCCCTGAAAATAACTTCTAGTCTAGAAAACCTTGGAATATGAGGGTGACTTCTTTTCCTACCATTTCTTCCATTGCTTGCTTCTCTTGACATGAACTAGACCATACTATAGAGAAAATACGTAAACAAAATCATTGGAAAATTTAAAATAGCTTTTCTGAAATGCAATATTTATTGAAGTGAGATACCTAGAGAAACAAAACATACTGTTCCACTCAAATTGGTTTGAAAAGTCTCTCCATATAAACCACTCTTAAATTGCTCCAGACAACTGCTTCTCATGAGTAAACTTGAAGAAGAGAAATTCTCTAGTCGGCTGGTAATTGATTGGCTAGGATTCCAGGGATTCTTACCAACTTTGTATACAATGTTCTGCAAAACTTCATTTTTTAGTCACTTTTGGAAATTGATTTTTAATTGCTTTCTAACTACCAAGAACCTTTTGATTGAAAAGTCTGATAACACACACTGGATCAGTTTACTTTAATCTTAGCAAAAGAAGTTTTAAACATAAGTTTGAGGACATTTTAAAAGCTGGGGGAGGGGATTGAACAAACAGCAAAAGGGGGATTAAAATGTTGATTTTGGAATGCTGTAACTGGACTAAGGATCCAAATGGATTTGAAATAATAACTTGAAATTAACCATAAAAATTCTTTCAATGGGACAATAATGTTGTTTTGAATTTTTAAAAGAAAACATGATAGTATGGCAATTTGAACATTGGACACTAGAGGGAACCACAAAAAACTAAAGATTATAATCAAAAAAGAACAACTTTGGTTTAAATTTGGTTTACTAATATAGAATGAAGCAAAATACTGCTGGAGGATATTTTTGAAAAATGGACCCAGAAGTTAATTTTAGTAGAGCCTGCCTCTGTAGATAGATTGTATATAAAAAATGTTATGGAAGAGGAACAAGTTTTACTGGACAAGACTGAACTGAACATAGATTTAAAAATTACAAGCTATATGCAACAAAGAAAAGAAAAAAGAGCGACGAAAAGAACAATGTATCATTTTTCAGTAGTTACAATGCGATGCATCGTTATCTCATTAAATTATTATTCTAGTAAACATATGTTTCTAATATATTTATATAGCTATCACTGTTTTTTCACTTAAAAAAATCCAGTTTCTGTATTTTCTTATTTTCCTGACAACTTATGTATTTCTATTTTTTTTATTTTATTCTTTTCCCTTTTGTGTCATTTATCTTAAAAAGCAATAAAAGAATAAATAAATAAACTATAAGAATGATACAAAAATGCTGCATTATATTTAAAACTGAAATCAGCTGATGTCTTAATAATTACAAGCGATACATAAATGGCAAATCAAAAGAGTGACTTGGATAATTCTCTTGTATATACAAAAGAGACTTGTTAAAGTCTTGATTTTGTATATAAAGAAAAATGGAAAGATAACAAGCTCTGGAACATTATTTGAAAGGATCGGAGACCAAGATTGCTAATAAACGGAAAGAATATAAGGGGGGTTTATGTGACAGAATGTGCACTTTGAGGTTTGGCACAGTGGAGGTTTGGCAACACAGAACAGCCCCAGAAAGAGGCCCTGATTAAAAGCTTGCACAGTCCTGAGCTCTATGGGGAAGAGGAGAAGAGGTTCAGGCAGAGGTGGGCTGCTGCCAGTTTGGACCGGTTCAGGTGAACTGGTAGTTTCGACGATCAGCTGGCCCCGCCCACCTGCCCTATACTGTCCTATATTTCCTTCTTTCTGGCTCAGCTGATTCGCGTGGCACAGCCGATGTCTGCGCCTCCACTGTTCTATTTACCTGGGTTGCCTTAGAAGTTAAGCAGCTGAGCTTCAAATTGCTGTATTTTGAAAGCTGCACGCAGGTGCATTAGGTGCGCTCACCAAACCGGTTTTTAAACTGGTTGCAGCCCACCACTGGGTTCAGGGTAGGCCCTACCTAGACTTCTTAGGATATTTTTTTTTATTTGCATTTATATCCCGCCCTTCTCTGAAGACTCAGGGTGGCTTACACTATGTTAAGCAATAGTCTTCATCCATTTGTATATTATATACAAAGTCAATTTATTGCTCCCAACAATCTGGGTCCTCATTTTACCTACCTTATAAAGGATGGAAGGCCTGCTTGAACCTGCAGTAATTGCAAGCAGCTGTGTTAATAACAGACTGTCTTAGCAGTCTGGGCCACCAGAGGCCCTAGGGTGGCTCAGATTAACTATGTCCAGTAGTTAAGGGTGATAGCTTAAATCTGACCACATTCTGACCATTGGGTGTAAGAAAATAAAGAATTCAGCTCTGTTGGATTTTACTGTGTTGTCTCTGGGCTTGGACCTGATAGCTTATTTTATCAGGTTATAATATATCTTTGTTACTTCTGATAACTCTTAATGGACTTTTTCTGACCAAGATTGAACAAAGAGCTTTAAATGACCTGCTTAAAAGAAGGTGAAAAGTTATTAAAATTGTTTATATTTTATATATTTATTTTTCTTTGTTATATTTCTACTTTTTCTTTCTTTTCTATTTTTCTTGCTATATTATTCTTTTTTCTTTTTTTGTCTAAGACCTAACACCTAGGTATTAAATAATGAGGTGATGTGGAAGCGGTGAGGTGGTATGGAAGCGATATCCCTTTGCAAATATTTTGTGAATAAAAGTACTGCAAGTAAACAAATGTATTTTCAAGTTGTCCTTGAAATGGAGAGATATTGTTGTAGAATCTGTATAAGCAGCATCCATTTTTTCATAAAAATCTAATATAGGAGATAAAATGTAGCTGAAGAAAAAAAGTCATGTTGAAATTGGATAAAAATGACAATTGATGACAATTAACTACAACACTAGTCTTTTTAAACATGTTATTTCCCTCCATTTAAACAAAACAGAACAATAACGATGACTAAAAAATTTTCAGACTGAGCTTGACTTCTGATGGCTTCAAGGACACATCTATCTTGTTTCCTTGGTAGCAGTATACTTTGACTGCTTCTTCCTAGTGGTGCTCAGTACTTAACATTGCAAGTTAAGAGTTATAAATGTGAAACTATTAACTATAAAATTTCTTAATTTTACAAATACCCCAAGGTGACAAACAATACTTCTTCCTCTTCCAGAACAGCCTGTGACGTGGATTAATTGAGAGTGACAAATAATAATAAAAATGTAAGATTAGTACCTTCTCAAAATACACACACAAAATTCTGGACTCATCTATTCTGGCCCAACCAGGAAAAAAACAGGTATTAATAGCCTTCTGGAAGGCAAGGAGAGCCCTCTGTATCTCAGGGGCAGGTTGTTCTGACTATGTTAATGGATCATGCAAAATTTCTTAACAAGTGTTCACTTCCCCTAAAATTGCAAAAGTGTGGATAATCTCTAGATGGCAACAAAAATGTAGAGCTTTCTGTTTCTGTTTGCTATCATCTAGTGGCCTTTTCACTTTCTGAATCCAGATCTATAGCTTTAACTACAAATCCACAACATTTCTATAAATCAATCTTTCTCTAAAAAAAAGTTTGAAGCTGTTTTGCCCAAAGTAAATATTCTGAGAAGGAACATCAAAATTCACTAGTTTTCCTTTTAGCTAATCAAAAGGACAGACAAACAATCTCAGGGAAACCCATAAAAGATATTTTGGTTCTTCAGCCAATACTAAATTCTTTCCTAATTTGGACAGATTTTTTTTTATTCCTATTTACTGTATACTCTCAGCCCCTGATGTCAGATTTGAGCAAAAAACTTGTCAGTAAATTGCTGTTGCAAGCAATGATCAAATTTGGTTAATCCTCCCCAAAAAAGGTCCAGCATGTTCAGGGAAAATGCTAGAATATTTTAAAAAAAATCAAAAGTAATGTGATTAGATGGAATTCATAGGAATGATATAAACAAACATAACCGTTTGTTACCATTTAACCAAGGAATCAAGTTTTATTTTATTTATTTATTTTTGAGGGGATGTTGGGAGACAGTGTTGATTCCTGGTGAGTGCTAGCGACTAGTCCTTGCGCTGTAGTGGAATATAGTCTGGATTCCTAGGAGAGAGACACGTAGAATGTGTCAGCTTTGTATGTGTTATATCCCTAAAATTAATAAAGACACATATATTTTAAGCGGTTTCTTTTTTTCTTCTTCAACTATAGTCAGAAATATTACCAAACTAAAGCAATTACCTGTATCATCAAAGATATACTCTGAGAATTGCTAGGGATGAGTCATCTTAACTTTCTTTCCATCAACCAAATTATCTGAAGTTTGCTATCTCACAGTCCTCTGGAATGCAGCTCTCTCTTCCAGGAATCCAGATTACATTCCACCACAGTATGCTTGAATTAAATCTTAAGAGAAAGGATCTGGATAAGAAAGATAGGTGGATAGAGAAGGAAAAAAAAGACATTGGATTTGGAGGGTGACTGACTCCAAAAAGACTCTGCATTGTTTACAATATTTAAACAATAAATAATTTAAAAAGGAACATGTCCATGTGGACCAAACCAAATAACAACCCTCACATCTTCCAGATCAATGCTGCAGAGAATTGTGGAAAAGACTGAAATAACAGAAACATTTATGACCACCTTGATGTAAAAAGGTCAGGTCAAAAACACAGTGAGAAAAAATAGACCATTGAGTTAAAAAACAGAAACTTCTTTTACAGAGAACTTTTGAGAAATGTGGAAAAAAAATTCTTTAGCAAAGTTAGCATCATTTTTGCTTCTCTGTACTATCCCAATTTTCTTGGTGGAATTAGTCTATTAACTGTTCCTTAGAGTTCATCCAAGCTGAATTTCCATCAGATAAATCCCAAGAGCTAAGATTAGGATATGATATGTGCTTGAGTACTAACTTATAATACACAGCAGCTTACAGAAATCTGAGAGAGATGGCATATTGCTAACTTGAGTAAAATAAAATCCACTAAAGGAAACACAATGCTCAATTTGTATGGCACTGCTTTAACAATAATCTATTTGATGATAATCAGACTTCAAATTCTTCTTTTCTTTTTAACAGCTCTTGAGTGTTGAGATACTACAAATCTGGGATTGATTTGTTTACCTCCTGATAAACTGATTTTTTGAACTGTATTCTGTTGCTTGCAACTCAAAACAATCTGATACTTGAAACAATCCTTAAAAGAACACTATCTTCTCACAGTGAATACTAGACAAAAGAAAACTAAAACAAAAGCAAATTTCTTCAGAAGTGAAATGAAAAGCTGAGACTCTTGATTTTTTGCCTATAAACCTTACAGACTCAGACTTTATAAAATGTTCATTTCTAATCCCAATCTGTTTGATAATGTGATTTAAAAATTCATGAACAGCAGTCTCCTGCAACAATAAAACATACTACGTCCATATGCTGTTTAAGAAAAAAAAAATATTTCTCTGAATAAAAATTAAAAATAAGTAATAAGTAAAGGTGGTCATAACAGACAGAAGCAATTCATTGATTAATAACCTATTCTTGGATATAAAAGAATTTAAAAGCGATAAATAAGCAGGACAGAAATGACAAATAAGCAGGACTAACACTCTAATATATCATTGAATTAATTGCAACAGACTTCCAGAGATTTCTAACTCCTGATCATTTTAGGTGATTTATACCATCAAGTCATTTTTGTCTCTTATGGACCACATAGATTTTCTCCATGAAGGTTTACCTTTAATCTGTCCTTTTAGGTCTTTGACTAACCCCTATACCTTGTCCTGCTTGACCATTCACCTTGTTCTGCTTCTATTCTTTTCTTTCCTTCCAGCTTTTCCAACTTTAAATTCTTCACAGCTGAGTTTTCACTTAATGTGTCCAAATATGTTTATTGTGGCAACACAGAAAATTTCAGATCCCTAGGGGAGGTGGCACTCTTAATACTGTTCTAATATTAAGAACAAAATTCTAGTTTCATAATTGTGGGTATTTAAAGATAGAAGTATGCTATCCATAAAAACTGCATGATCTTTTCACCTTCAGTATATTTTTGGTTATCTCAGGGGTTGCCACAAAGAAGAGGGAGTCAAACTATTCTCCAAAGCACCCGAGGGTAGAACAAGAAGCAATGGGTGGAAACTAATCAAGGACAGAAGCAGCTTAGAACTAAGGAGAAATTTCCTGACAGGTAGAACAATCAATAAGTGGAACAACTTGCCTGCAGAAGTTGTGAATGCTCCAACACTGGAAATTTTTAAGAAAATGTTGGATAACCATCTGACTGAGATGGTGTAGGGTTTCCTGCTTGGGCAGGGATCTGGATTAGAAGACTTCCAAGGTCCCTTCCAACTCTGATATTATTATTATTATTACTATTACTATTACTATTATTATTATTATTATTATTATTATTATTATTATTATTATTATTATTATTATTATTATTATTATTATTATTATTATTATTATTAAAATAAAAGAGAAAAGAAAAGGCCCAAATCAGTAGAATACTTATGCCCCACATAAAAATAAATTGGAAAATGGTCAGTCTTATATAGGTAGTCCTAGATTTACAACAGCTCATTTAGTGACCATTCAAAGTTACAACAGTACTAGAAAAAAGTAACTTACAATCATTTTTCATACTTAATGAGCATAGCAGCATCCCCATGGTCACAAGATTTACATTCGGATTCTTGACAACTGGTTCATCGTTATGATGGTTGCAGTGTCTCAGGGCCATGTGATCACCTTTCGCAACCTTCTGTCAAGCAAAGTCAGTGGGGAAGCTGGATTCATTTTACAACCATGTTACACTTAACAACTGCAGAAATTCATGTAACAAATGTGGCAAGAAAGGTCGTAAAATGGGGCAAAATTCACTTAACAATTGTCTCACTGAGCAACCAAAATTTGGGGCTCAATTATGATTGCAAGTTGAGGACTACTTGTATCATATCCTTTTGTGGAACTTGGAATTCCAGGCAGTCAAAAAAGAAACAAGTTAGATGAGAAGAATGTGAAGTCTGAATCAAGGAATAGGGTAAATGCCATCAGGAACAATTAAACAAAGTTCTGTTTCTTTGTTGTAACAACTCCCTTGTCATAAATAAATATGATTCCATCCACCAGGATTCATACTTTTTTGTTTTTAACGATTTTATTCATTTATACTATAACATACCAAAAAAATATACAAAAGCAAATAAGAAAAATAGGGAAGGGAAAAGGGAAGGGAAAAGTATGGAAAAGAGGGGGGTGGAAGGAAGAAAAGGCATTGACTTCTGTCTCCCTTTGGTGCAGTAGAATAGGGTAGTAACATCAAACCATAACTTTTTATTTTTACATAACAATTTAAATTAGCCATTTCTATAACAACAAATCTATCTAATCAGTAAAACCCAAAATCAAAGTTTCATTTTTTCTACCTCAAGCACAAAATCTAGAAGCAGTTTCCAGGTAGAAACAAAAGTACTTGTGTATTTTTCCTTGATCAAAGCAATCAATTGAGCCATCCCTGCTAACTGCATCAACTAGTATTCATACTTTTATGGCAATTCCCAGAGAGATATTACTAAACTACTAGACATTTTATTGGTTCAGGATCTACAACACAAAACAGTAGTTAATTCTCTTTGAGAGCTGATCAACCATTGGGACTGAGCACCACTGATATACATCACCCCTTATATAGGACCTATTCTATACTAGACACAAGAACAGTTTTTTCCCAAATGCCATCACCCTGCTAAACAAATAATTCCCTCAACACTGCCAAACTAGTTATTAAATCTGTATTACTGTTAATCTTATCATTCCTATCATCCATTTCCTCCCCACTTATGACTGTATGAATGTAACCTTGTTGCTGGTATCCTTACGATTTATATTGGCTGTTTTCTAATATGATTCAATTGCTTATTTGTTCCCTATGACTATCATTAAGTGTTGTACCTTATAATTCTTGATGAATGTATCTTTTTTTTATGTACACTGAGAGCATATTCCTTGTGTGTCCAATCACACTTGGCCAATAAAGAATTCTATTCTATTCTATTCTATTCTATTCTATTCTATTCTATTCTATTCTATTCTATTCTATTCTATTCTATCTTGTTCCTAAACTAAGAAACATCTCTGAAAAATCTAAACCCGACGGGCTCTGTTCCTCAAATTTTTCCTACAAATCTACAAATCAAAATTTCTGTAGCTTATATAAAAAGACTCCCAGAGCTCATTCTTGAGTTTAAAACCCTCTTTCTAGAGATTTCAGTCTGTGTCTGTGTGGTGTGTGTGTGTGTGTGTGTGTGTGTGTCCATGTCCCATTATCCTTTCTCATTGAAATGTATTTTGTGTTGGAATCCATTTGTTCAGCTCAAGTGAAGCGGGATGTTTTGTGGTCGTGACTGAGATAACAAACTAATGCTAGACTATCAGGGTTGAGTGATTGAAAATCAGATCATGCTACGATTTCAGGTCAGCCTGCTGTTGCTACAGGAGAGAAAGATAAAGTGCTCCACTCTGTTTGTTAGATTGGAGCATAGCAAAGAGCAAGTGTGCTTTCTTGCTGTCTAAGGTATAAACTGTGTTTCTATTTCCTAGTCTAAATGTGACTTTTTCTTCTTAGCTTCCTCTGGATAGATGCTGGCAGTTGAATATTTTCAGATGAATCCAATCTAATTTGATACAGTACAAAATTGAGCAGGCAACTCCTAAAATGATACAAAATTTCATTGGGGGAGAAGGAAATAAAAGTATGAGAACTTTGATAGAAAATTTTCTTGGGCCATCTCTTAAGACACAGTTTTCCACTTGGTAAGACAAAGTACTGCTTATTCTTATGGCACCATCAGTTTTATCAAGCCAGCCAAGTTGTAATTATATGCTATATTATTTTCAAATAGAATAAGCTGCCTATTAAATTATACTCACACTGAGTGCTCTCTTGGACAGCACTTAGAAAATCTGTCCATTGACAAAATTTCCCTCAGTCAGTTGCAAAAAGTCACACTGCTTGAAACGCCACGTATACTACAAGGGTGCATTATGACATCCCAGATTCTTGGAAAGAATCCAATGCATATGAAGACCAACTCCAGGTAAAAACTGGCAGTTGTAGCTTCACATTGTTGTGAACAGATAATAATGATTTAATAAAAATGGATACTATCTGGCTCTCAGTAAGCCTGGGTAGTTCCCAACAACCAAACAAAGAAATTACAATAAAATCAATAAAATATACAAAAATAAAGATTAAAAAAATGGCAAGCATGATGAAATAAGAGGGATGACTTTCTCTCAGCAAAGGCTTCTGTTAAGTTCGGGCAATGAAGAGGCAGGAGACGATACAAGTGATAACAGCTCTTTGGTTTATTGTGATCCCAGCAAAAGCCAACAGGCAAAAACCGCTCTTAAATAGTATTTTGGCTGAGGCATCAGCCAATCAGCAACGTGCATTTTCCTGCCCAAATTTCCCTCCTAAAATTCAAATACATTACACTCCTCCCCTCCCAGAACACATTGTACCATATTTACACAGTTTTTTTGCATAACATTTGCATGTTATTTTTCCACGTAGTCACGCAGGTAGACAGACGCATCTCCTAACTCTTTCTGACCTGCGCAATTCATTCCTTGGGAGTGAGTCGAGCTGGTTGTAGGGACTGTTTGTTCCTCCCAGCTCCTCCTCTGGGCCATCCGGCCCTGGATTATTGGCAGAGTCGTCCCTGCTGTCCTCTGGAGGAGCCAGTTGGCGTCGCTGGACTTCTTCAGACTCAGCTAAGTCCTCCGATCGCCTCGGGGTTGAGTTAGCTGTTGGTTCAAATATTGGGTAGTCAGGGTCTGTCTGTTTGGTTTCTGGATTGTTTTGTATTCTTTTTCGTAATTGATCTATGTGGCGTCTCCACACTCGGCCATCCACCATGTCCACTATGTATGACTTTGGGCCCGTCACTCCTACAATTGTTCCCTTTAGCCACGCTGGGCCCTCACTATAGTTATGTGCCCCTACCGGGTCACCTGTTGTCATTGTTCTGGTTCTTCCTTTTGTGCTTTGGTACCCATCAGGGGAGTATGTTGGGTTTAACCGATCTAGGGGGCACCGGAGTCTTCTACCCATTAATAACTCCGATGGGCTGCGGCTGGTGGTCACACAGGGGGTTCTATGTTGGACTGCCAGGAAGGTTTCAATTTTGGATTGCCAATCTCCTGGGCTAATTCTAGATAGCGCTTCCTTGGCACTGCGTACGAAACGTTCTGCAAGTCCGTTCATCGCCGGGTGGAAAGGCGCTGAGAGGACATGTCGGATGCCCTCTTCTGCCAAGTACCCCTCAAACTGGGTGGCCGTGAATTGTGGGCCATTATCGGACACTAGAGTGTCGGGCAACCCGTGTGTCACAAATAGATGTCTCAATACTGTGATTACAGCTTCCGCTGTTGTGGTTTTCATGAGTAAAATTTCTAACCACTTCGAGTAGGCATCTACCACAATTAAGAAGGTCTGCCCATGGAACGGCCCTGCAAAATCTATATGGATCCTGGACCAAGGACCCTGGGGTTTCTCCCAATCCCTTATGGGGGCTATTGGGGGTAATGGCCTTGATTCTTGACATGCTTGGCATTTTCCTACCCAGTTGCTAATGTCTTTATCCATTTGTGGCCACCACACATAACTTCTCGCTAGGCTTTTCATCCTCACAATCCCCAGGCGGCCCACATGCAATAGTTCCAACACATGCCCTCGTAATTTCTCCGGAATAACCACTCTATCCCCCCATAACAGACAACCCCCTTGTACCGACAGTTCCAAACACTTTTTTATAAATTCTTTGAAACGATCCCCCAGTGCAGTGGGCCATCCCCTCTGCACCCAACTGATCACAGTTCTTACGACAATGTCTTTGTAAGATGCCCTAGTCACTTCCGTAGATGTGACTGGGCCAGAGTCCAAAGAGTCAATTAACAAGACGAGCGTCCCTGGGGTCGGGTCTTCAATAGTCTCTGGCAACGGGCATCTACTTAAAGCGTCCGCATGTCCCAAATCCTTGCCCGGTCGGTGAGACAGTTTGTACGAATATGTTGCCATGAAAATAGTCCAACAGGTCAGCCTGGGTGATAATGCAACCGGTGTTGGATGGTCCCCTGCCAAGAGTTCCAATAAAGGTCTGTGGTCTGTGACTATTTCAAATTGCCACCCAAACAGGTACTTGTGGAATTTTTTAACCCCAGAAACTATAGCCAGGGCTTCCCGGTCTAGTTGGCTATAGTTCCTTTCCGCTGCGGACATCGTGCGGGAAAAATATGCGATAGGGGCTTCTGAACCATTCGGTAACCTGTGGCTGAGGACAGCCCCTACCCCGTAGGGTGATGCATCACAAACTAGTACTAGTGGCAACGTCCCATTGTACTGAATTAGAAGGCTATCGCTGGACAAGAGATTCTTAACGCCTTCAAATGCCTTAGCCTCAACCCTGCCCCAAGTCCAAACAGATTTTTTCGCTAGCAGTTTATGTAGCAGTTCAGCTACCATTGCCTTATTTTTTAAAAATACCGCATAGAAGTTTACAAGCCCCCAAAATGCTTGTAATTCTTGTTTTGTTTTTTGGGGTTGGAGCCTTTCTAATGGCTCACGCTTTGCTCTCAGTTGGGTGGATGCCTTCCTTATCTATCCGGTAACCCAAGAATTCTACAGAATCAACTCCTATCTGGCAATTGTTGAGTTTAACCTTAAGCCCCGCAGACCTGAAAATGCCCAAAACCTTCCGCAATTTGACCCCTAATTCTTCCAAGTTTTCTGCTGATACCAGTACATCGTCGAAATATGGAACTACTCCCGGTAGACCTTGTAGGAATCGTTCCATTAGGTTTTGGAATAACCCGGGGGCTACACGAACTCCGAACTGAAGTCAAGTGCATTTAAAAGCGCCCCGATGTGTGACAATCATCTGCGCTTCGGCCGTTTCGTCATCAACTGGTAATTGTTGGTAGGCTTGAGCCAGATCGAGTTTGGCAAAAACCTGTCCCTGTCCTAACGAGTGCAACAAATGTTGCACTACGGGAATGGGGTAAGCACTCTTTTGCAATGCTTTGTTAAGCGTTGCCTTATAGTCAGCGCAAATACGGACTGGTCGGTCCGGTTTGACTGGGGTCACTATTGGTGCCTCCCATTTTGCATGGTCGACGGGGACTAGTATTCCCTGGCTTACTAATTTGTCTAGTTCCCTGTCAATCTTGGGTTTGAGGGCGAATGGGACCCTCCTAGCTTTTAATCTAATGGGAGCCACCTGGGGGTCCAAATTGAATGAAATGGGGGTCCCCACGTACTTGCCCAGGCAGTCTTGAAAAACGTTCTCGAATTCTCTCAACAATTCATCTTTCAGGTTGACTCCGCTTCTGTGAATCCCGGTTACTTCCATGCCCAAGGCTCTGAACCAGTCTAGACCTAGCAAACTGGGCAGGTTTCCATCTACGATGGTACCCTTGAATTCAAAACCCTTGAAAACCCTTGAATTGTCCATATTTCACTCTGACGGACGTGACTCCTCGAACAGGGATTCGGTTCCCCTGGTAGTCTTGCACTCTCAGCTTTTGGGGTTGCAGCTGGCATTTCGCGACATCTGGCAGGTCCCTTGCGATTGTGTCCCAAGACATAATCGTGATTGATGAGCCGGTATCCACCTCCATTTTACACTGCACTCCTTTGATGTATGTCTTGGTGAATATTTCCTTTTCTAGCCGTGTCGATGCGTGGCCCACTCTCACAGTGGTCTGATTCAACTTTGCGCCTTTTTTGAACTGACCAATCCCTGGCCGCTTCGCGGATCCGGTGCCCTGTTGATTGGCTGGTTTGAATTTTGGGCGGGAAGGTTGAGAGGCTCGGCAGGCCTGAGCTATGTGTCCTTTCTTTTCACACCGCTGACAAATTGCGTCTTTGAACCTGCAATTCTGTCGTTGGTGTTGGCCTCCGCAACTCACGCACTCGTCCCTGTTGCCTCTCTCCGGCCTCCTGGTGTGGAAAACCTCTTCCTCTTCTTCACCGTCTGATTTGGCCTGGATTTCTTCGTTGTGGACTGGCGTTGCTTTCGCCGCGGCATTTGGCGTGTTCGGCTTTTGTAAGGTTTCCGCCGCTTTGGTGGACATCTCGTGTGCCCTGGCCTCATCCAGGGCTATCGCCAGGGTTAGGTTGCTTTTCGACAGCAGCCGCCTCTGTAGTCGGATGTCCCTGACCCCACAAATAAGTTGTTCTAATAAAGAGTCCTCCAAGTCTCTATACTCACAGTGGTTTGCGGCTTTCCTTAATGCGGCCATGTACACGCTTATCGATTCGCCCTCTCGCTGAACTCTTTGCCTCAACTCGAACCGTTGTACAAACTTCGATGGCACCGGCGCGTAGTGTGCTCGAAGCATTGTCTGTAGTGTTTGCCATGGCACCGACTGTACAGGCGTTGGTTCCGACAGCGATTTGGCGGTATCGAAGACTTCTGGCCCACAGTGGCTCAGGAAGTAAGTGCGCTTCCGATTATCCGATACTCCTTGCAGTTTGTTAGCTTCGAGGAAACACTCAAAACGAGCCATGTACGACCCCCATTTCTCCTTGGCTGGGTCGAATGGTGCTGGCGGCGTATAGCTAGACATTGCTATGTATCCGCCCTTGATACTGGCTGGGTTTGAAATTATGTTGCTCCTTCAGCTCTTTTCCTAGTCTCACTGCCTTCAATATCCCACCTTCGTTGCCAATGTTAAGTTCGGGCAATGAAGAGGCAGGAGACGATACAAGTGACAACAGCTCTTTGGTTTATTGTGATCCCAGCAAAAGCCAACAGGCAAAAAACCCTCTTTAAATAGTATTTTGGCTGAGGCATCAGCCAATCAGCAACGTGCATTTTCCAGCCCAAATTTCCCTCCTAAAATTCAAATACATTACAGCTTCAGTGAAAATAGATCTGAAAATGGAGCTGGCAGCCATGTGGAAAGAACTTAAATAAGGTTTGACCATTGTGATTGTGGTTTTGAGCTATTCTCTTGATATGGTCATACAAATTTGTACTGAGATTTATCACTTCAGTCACTTCCACATTTTGCAAGTGAATTAATTTAAATGGTCTGCTAATAGATGTTTAGGGATTTGATGTATTCCAGAAGGTCCTGCAGGAGTTTCCTGCTGTGATTCCTCTTTGGACTATGAAGATACACTAAGCAATTGATATGACCATGCTGAAGTATTTTTTCTCTCTTTGCATTGACCATGCAAGTCCTTGATACAAGCCTGAGCAGAAGCTAATGAAATAAGCATGATGAAAATAAAGAAAACTTATGCTGAATTTGATTAAAGATGGATAATAATTTAACATGATTCATTGTGCTATAATGACATGGAAGACAGCAAAGAAAACTGGCTGACTTTTGAATCAGTTGTTCAAATGACGAAAGTATGAAACAAAATTTAATTGTTTTGGGTTTATTTCACAAGGGGTGATTATGAACTAGAACACACACAGACACATACACACACACTATTCATGCCCTAGACAATTAAAATCACAAATTGTCAGCTCTTTCTAGTATATCAGAATTCTGTTTCTAACTTTAAATTCTGTTTCTAGACTCCAAAATACATTTGTAAAGTGAGAATATGCTAGCTTAGGGCATACCAATAAACTTAAAGAAACCAAGTCATAAAATAAAACACTGGAGTTTTTGGGCAGAAAAGTGATGACATCTCCAAAATCATCCAACTTGAACATACTTTTATATTAAATGACCAGAAAATCCAAACCAACAGTTTCAAGCTGTGGTTTTATCTACTATTAAAAGCTCTATAATAAGCAACTTCCAAAAGCAGCAGGAAACCTAATTATAGCAGACTCTTCACAACAACAGCTTCTATTTGCATGTCCCAAACCACAGAAGCAGATAATCCACATTGTCCTACAACTTCAGCAAGCTTTTTGGTCTTTATCTTGCTTTCTTGATGATCCCTTTCAAATGCATTGTTAATTCTTTGAGCTTGCCATCAAGCCTAGAGCAAAATAACACCACAGGAAAAAGAGAAAACCTTTCATTTGTTTATTTATTTTTAGTGCAGTTTGCAAGCAATTAGATGGCAAAAGCAACTGTATTATCATTTTGCACTTTTCCTTGCCATTATATACCCTGGAAGAACATCACTTTGTCTAGTCAATTCAGAAAATTATGTACAGGTTTTACATGCATCTTTTACAATGGTGGCCACAACATACAATTTGATGAATATACCTAGAATGAGAACAGTTAATCAGTGAACTGCTACTTGTAGAAGTTGTGGGGGCTCATCACTGGACAGTCATTTGTCTGGAATGGTACAGGGTCTTGTGCTCAAGCAGGCAATTGGACTAGAAGACCTCCAAGGTCCCTTCCAACCTTATTATTCTACGTTTTATAATAGGATTCTATGTAGCTGCCTGAATCAAAGGTGTCACTATTATTGTTGTATATGGAATCTATGTTCTTGACTTTGTCTGAACTCAGAGAAACAAAGCAGAATAAAACTTACAGGCAGGAGACCATGATGAAAACCTAGAATGGTAGACTGGATTGGAAAATTAAAAAAGGTTGCAGAAGGTGACAATGAAATATCAGTTCTGTCTAGCTGTCATAAACATAACACTGATGTGTCCCCATCGAGATAAAGAAAATATTTTTATCATGTGAATGTATCTCCATGATACATTACATTGTCACAGCTAAATGTGTAGTTGATTGCATAGGCATATAGATGAATATTTCTTGGAAATCTCCTCCTTAATAAGAGATACACCAATAATGGCAGGGTTCATTTTCATGAATGAACTTTATTGATGAGCATTATTGAAGCAGATTAAATAATAATGACTAAACTTTGGTTTAAGAAATGAGATTTCAGGAAGGTAATTACTAGATAGTGGAAATTCAGTTGCAGTTTTATGCATGCCCATCTTGGAATAAATGCAATTGTTTTCCATGATAACTAAGCAGAAAAATATAGGATTGGACTGTTAAATGTAAAGCTAGTTGAGGCAGGCTGGGTATTTCATATCAGTGAATGCAAAAGTCTTATGTAATTTAAAATACCAGTAGAAGTTTTCTCCTTGACAGGTCAACTGTTCTCATTAATTACATTTTTCAGTTCACCTTTACACAATCTCTAATCATGACATTAATCTGCTTTTCCTGCAGACATTGTATTTTCTCTAATCATTTTCTCTATAGTTATCTTTTTGGCATTTTGGCATTTCTTTTACTGAAAATCAGGGCCTTCCTATACTAGTTATCCTCTGCCTTCTGTGATTTTTTTTATTCTATAAATGAAAATGTGGCTGATTTTTATTTATTTGTATTTGTATTACTCACACATCAAAGTCACAAAAGGATCACATATACTTAAGTTGTTCCAGCAAGCATGGCTAAAACTACATTCCTAGGAATACCTATTTGTACAACAAACTCTTGGGAAACAGTGGACCTAACATGCAAAAACTTGTATAGAGTTACACTTTGAATCTGCTACTGTCATGGCTGCATATCACATTATCCAAGCTTCATGACCTGGCAGCCAGACATTAGCATGGGGTTCACAGACACAGTCTTCAACCAGACTCTATATATCTAAACAACCAAATTCTATTACATGAATCCTTCTCTAGTTTTTGTGGGGAGAAAATGAGTAGATATGTTGGAAGAAATATCCATCTGGGTTCAGTTCCAAGTGGGGATAAAGACACTGCTTGGAAAGATGGTTTAATGGTGGTCAGGTTCACATGGCTTGAGTGTCTGAACAGAAAGGGGGCAAGGTGCTGTGCGTGCCCTGGCTTTATGATCTTTCTAAGCTTTGAACTTCCTGGGGCACAGGAAGAGTGTCCTGATTGGTTGTCAGACTCCGAGGGGGTGCGGGTCTTAGCTAGCCTTGCTGGCTGATGTAATCTTCCCAGGTGACATGTGGTGAGTTTCTGTTGCTAGATGGGTCCTATTGTGTTGCAGATGATGGCCCATTGACAAAGGTGGGGGGAATGAGTGAGCTTGGCTGAGGCCTTAATGGCCCATTGACAAAAGTGTGGGGGAAGGCAGGAAGCTGCAGGGAGCTGCTTTGTCCTTAAAACATGTTTCTCCATTTCTCTCATCCAGGGAAATATAATATTCTGCCTTTTTAAATATTTTTTATAATATTTCATTCTTCTAGGAGAGAGGTGGATGCTAACTTCCTACAGATATAAGTGGGAAATGGCAAAACTCGGTGATAAATGGATTCCAGAGAATGGTAGAGGATAGGAAGGCCTGGAAGAACATTGTCCATGGGGTCGCGATGGGTTGGACACAACTTCGCAACTAACAACAACAACAGTGATAAATCTTAGAATAAAGTTTCTATGGCAACAACACAACAGGGAAGGGTGCCATGTTAAAAATCTTGCATAAAATTTAGCTGAATCTTGTAGGAAAAAAGTAAGTATTTGTTGGTACCCAGATAAACCTATTCCTCATCTAAATTAGTATCTTGAATTTGTAGCCAGGTAGATTTTACTGTGGTACTGGATACTGGAGAATTTCCTGCCTTTATTATTTTTTACAAATAAATCAAGGTGGCAAACATATCCAACTATTTTCTCCCACAACAACAATGCTATGCAATGGGTTGGACTGAGAGAGAATGACTGGGCCAAAATATCATGGACAGGCAAGAAAAATGGGTTATTGAGCAAATAGTGTTGGAAAGAGAAGAAGCTGATGATCAGAAACAAAGTGGGTGGACCCAGTTGCTGTATACTGTTTGAGGACTAAAAAACCAGTTAGGATAGATCATAATAAAGAAAAACTATGTGGTCATTAGGAATTAAAGATTGCAGATAATCAATCAATAAATTTTGAATAGATTAAAATTACATAAATAAGAAACTGCTATTTTTCCGCTTTTTTTGGTGCTAGGTATGGTTGATTTTTCCATGATTTTTTCCCACCAGCATTAACCAATTCTGTTTTTTTAAGCATACAGCTGCAGTATCTAGTAAGTTACATTTGTTTTGTCCTTTGAATGCAGAAGTTCCTGTAGAACCAGTCCATACTATTATTATTTCCATACTGTTTGATAAAAACTGTTCTTTAAAATAAATCCTGTAAAATCCTGCTATATATTATCTTACATTTTGATATCCTGTGGCTAATACTCTAAGCCCACACATTGACAATATATTTGTTTCCAAGTTCAGTTCAACATGTTGCTGTTTACTTATGATATTCTTTTTCTCTTGGTTTCTATGTTTCTAGAAAGTATCATTTTCCATTGTGCGTTATTCTTTTATCATTTTCAAATGGTTGCATTTCTAAGCATAAATCTCATAAAAATCTGTCATGCTAAGTTACATGACTGCCCTAAGTGAACCATGCACTTGGTACCCGTACTTCCACAAAAAGTTATTTCTATTTTTTCAGTTTGATTTCCCTCCTCCCCCAAAATGTGGCTTCCTAGAATAACTTGGTACCTTATGTTGATCCTGGTTGACAAACATTGATCCTGGTTGACAAAAGTTTCTAATTTTGGGCTCAGATCAGGGGTCAAATGCTCCCGGTTCAGACTGGATCACCCGATCCGGTAGTGATGGTGGCGGGTGGTTAGGAGAACCCGTAGCAAAAATCCCTGTTGCCCCCCAGAGGTTTATTTTTTACTTTTAAAAGCATTTTTTCTTCGGCTGAAAAAATGCTTTTAAAAGTTAAAAAAAAGCCTCTGATGATCATGCGCCTTAGCTAGGATCATCAGAACCCTTTAAAAGAATTTTTTCTATAACCTCTTCAGCTGAAGAGGCTGTAGAAAAAATGCTTTTAAAAGGCTCCTCTGGCGATCCCAGTTAAGTTGCCTGATCATCAGAGACTTTTAAAAGCATTTTTTACAACCTCTTTGGCCAACGAGATTGTAGAAAAAATGTTTTTAAATGTAAAAAAAAAGAAGAAGTTGGCCACGCCCACCCAAGCCACGCCCACAGACGGTAGTAACAAATTTTTCATTTCACTCCTGGCTCAGATTCTTGCCCTTGAAAGTAGGAGAGACACCTTTTGGAGTAAGTAGACAAAAAATGTTGAACTGTTTTGTAAAGAAGGGTACTTCCTATTTTAGATGGCCTCTTAGTCTTTTTTATTTTCTTAAGACTGCTCATTATTAATTATTTATTTGTGCTTTACTAGCTGCAGAGTTTTTTAAAAAACTATTTAAACTGACTATGGGATCATTCTGGGAGTATTTTGGATAGGAGCACCATAGCATCATCCAGTTCTTTGTTTTAACATTTGCATTTTCCATTGGGGTTTGAGATTTGAATTTTTTTAAAGGTTGACCCAATAAATAGTTATTTTTAAAAATATATTTGTGGTGGATTTGGGAAGGAAAGAAAGTCTTCATAATCATCTATGTGTTGATGTGCTGCATACCTCCCTAACAAATGAACATGTTTTAACTTGCTCCCTACATTATAAACAAAAATGAGAAGTATCTGAAATTTATTGCATTCAAGTAAAGTAGCTGAACTAACAAGTACTATTTTAGATCACTCTAGTAAATAGAATTTATTTTAAGCAATAATACAAATATTTATGATCAGTAATGTGTCTAGCCAAATCTATAGATGTGTTCCATACTGCTATATACACTACATGTATCTAAGAGTGCAATGAATGTATATTAATGGAGATCTATATGAATGCCCTCCAAACATTGCTGACACGCAAAATTATGTGTCAGCAATTTTAGACATACACAAAATTATATTTATATTAGTAGAAGAGACATTTCATAAACCAAAGCTACTATAAAAAGAGGAAAGTAATCTAGTTCTGTGTTAACCTGAATATATGTTCAATTTTAAGTTTGCTTAACTCATAGATCTTCCCAAAATTTATTGTCCAGCAGATAAAACAACTTCAGTCTCTTTCTTTTGCCAAAACTCCAATCTTAACTTCAAAATTTATAACTTTGTACAAATTTTGTTTTTCTTTAGACATATTAGCTGTTTCTACTCTGTTATTAGACTACACAGATGTCAAGTCTGATCAGCAGTCAAGGGTATTTTGGATCCATGAATTATCCCAATATTATTTCCAACAATGATGGATCCTTGTTGTTTTTGCACACATGCCCCTTCTCTTATGCATCACAATTTCCTTCCTTCCTTCCTTCCTTCCTTCCTTCCTTCCTTCCTTCCTTCCTCCCTCCCTCCCTCCCTCCCTCCCCCTCCTCTCCCTCTGCATCCTACATAATTCTCTACAACATTTTAAAAATACTATGCACTATCTATTCTTTGAAAACAAGCACAAACTGTATTCCTATTTATTTTCCCATTGGAAAATCTTGAGTATAAATTGGATTTGAAAGCTCTTCTTGAAGCAATGACTTCCAACTGAGGTGGCTTCCTTTGTCTCTGCCATTTTTGTCAGAAGGAAAACAGAGAAACAAAGCTGACTGAGATTCTTTCTCCCAAGACAATATAATATCTCCCTTCTCTCCTTTCCTACTCAAACTCCTTTTAGAAAATATATTTCTTCTTCTTCTCCTTTTTCTGAAAGAATGAGCTTTAAAGGAACTCTCCACAGGATGTATGAAAAAGAGGACAAATTCAGCCTGACTTCACACTCTAAAGCACCTCTTCTAACAGGATTCTGGGTATCTGTTTATTGTTTAGAACATACTCTTATTGTTTTGTATTTTTTAATTTCTTTTTCCTACTAACAATCTCTTTCCATAAAAACTGTGCTATTATGATAATAATCAATAATGAATACCCTTTATTTTCCAGTGACATTTCTTCATTTTTTGGTGTCTGGAGTAAAGTTGCTTAATTCTCTCATTGGTATACATCATAAAATCACCATATAATTTGTTATCAGCCACCATATGTGTGTAAACAGGTCTCTGGAGCACAGTTGTAGAAATGATAAAGGTTAGAAGAGAGGCGTTTTGATGAAACTGCATAACAAGCTTATATTTAGTGTTGCTAAGTGTCATTGCTTCAGTGGCGTGGGTGTAAAACATTGCAAACCTTTTTTTTTCATGAGGCCCTTTACAGATTAGAATGAAGACAAGCTAAAAGCAGAAAACAAATCAGTTTTCTTTAAAAAAATATTCCTGTTAGAACAAGCCATGACTTAGCACAATATGTGAACCAGCTATTTTTTCAGCTTGAGTGAGGAAATTATTGTGTAAACTAAGGATATACAACCTAGGCAGCAGAAATCCAGATGGCCTCAAAATGGCAACAAAGATAAATTTATGGCCTTCTTTGCTGTCATCTAGTATGATCAGATTATTTTCAGCACATGTATAATATATCTGATAGCTTCTTCTTCTTCTTCTTCTCCTTCTTCTTCTTCTCCTCCTCCTCCTCCTCCTCCTTCTTCATCATCATCCAGAAATAAACTGTAGTTTATTCAACCTGTAAACTCAAACTGTAGTTGTGTGAGATTGCCAAATGACAATGAAGAGATATAAAGCGAGAATCTAGGCTTATTTCCAGCATGCCAAACCATTTGATTCCAAGGTATTTATTTTTTAATGGAAAAAAGCCAAACAGATGATCTGCTTTCTGAGCCACATTCACTGTGCTGAAGGATCACAATGAACATATAAATAAGTGAACTTTTCTACTTTCTGGTTGTTACAGTTTTGGTCAGTCAACTATTGTGATGGGATGTATACCTGCAGGAGCAGAGGGGGAAACTTTTGGCAACACAAAACTCTTCCAGAAAGAGGCCCGAATTAAGCACTGAGCTGGATGCTGAGAGGGGAAAAGGTTCAGAGCAGCCATCCCCTAGAATGTTTCAGGATGTATCTAGTTGGTTAGAAGTTATAGCTTTAGTTTAGCAAGATTCTGTCCATTAGTGTAAACAAATAAAGGATTGACTCCATTAGAACTTGTGGCCTCAAGCTTGGGCTTGACAGCTTTAGACTGTTATCCATGTTTGTTTGTTTGTTTATCAAATTTATTTATAAATTTATTTATTTATCAACAACACACAACAAAAAGCAAATAAACATGTTATTGCCTCACAGAATTTCATAATTAATAATAACCATGGGTATTACTATATAATAAACTGTCATTTTTCCTATAAAATGAGCATTATTCTAAAGAGCTTTTCTCACCTCCCCTCTTGCCCCTTCCCAGAGTAATCTAATAATGCCACCATCCGATTTCTAAACAAACAAGCAAAAAAAAAATCATTGTTCAGAGCTTAAAGGCTTGTTTGTTCAAGTCTGTAAAGTTCTATACATCATTGACTTGGATTAATTTACTTAAACACATTTATTTCATCATCAGACAATAAATTAAATTGTTCATCTTTGTCAGTGCCTTCACATAGCAGCCACATTCATCCAAAATGAAACCAAGCTAAAGGTTTTAAAGCTAAAAACCAGCAATAATCTAGCAATTAGAAAATTAAAATTCAAAGAGAAAGGTTAGAGCCTAGCCTTTTACACAATGAGCAAGTTGTCCATATAGGTGATGAAGAGCCAAGGTGGCACATAAGAACTGAGGTGGTGCAGTGGTTAGAGTGTAGCACAGCAGGCTAATTCAGCTGACTGCTAGCTGCAATTCGGCACTGCAAATCTCACCGGCTCAAGGTTGATTCAGCCTTCCATCTTTCTGAGGTCAATAAAATGAGGACCCAGATTGTTGGGGGCAATATGCTGACTTTGTAAACCATTTAGAAAGGGCTGTAAAAAATACTGTGAAGCTGTATAAATCAAGGTGCTATTGCTATTATTATCGTTTCACCAGCTGTTTCAAGCCTAATCCTACTATACCAACAAATTGGATGGAGACTAAAACCAATCTAATGGGTTCTCCTGAACCTCATTATTTCTTTTTTTTTAAAAAAACAAGTTTTTTTAATTGATTTTTCAGTCCCCCCTTTTTAAACAAGTTTTATTGATTTTTCAATTTCCCCCCCACACCTCATTATTTCAAAGATGTAATGAATTAATATGAAATAAAATAATATGAATCAACCATAAACCCAAATCACCACATAATTTTAAAAAAACCAGTTTTAATTATCATGGTTTTAGCTTAATGCAGGGGTGTCCAAACTTGGTCCCTTTAAGACTTTTGGACTTCAACTCCCAGAGTTCCTCAGCCAGGCAACTCCTGGTCTAATCAATAAGACACATTTGAGTGTAAAGTGACTGCACTCTCATGGATATTAAAAGAGGGGACTGATTGTCAACCCAGAAGCCTCTGAGTTCTGGCTCAATGCATCAGTTTCCTCAGTTTGAAATGTGTCTTTCGGAAAGTTTAGCTGACTAAGAGTTCAGTGTATAATCTCTGCCCTATGATACCTTGCCAATAATCTTGCAGAATACATAAATAGCATCTAAAATATGTGATGTTCACTTGTATTAAGCTTGATTTAATACAGCTGACCTCTCATCTCTGCCTTTTGCACCTTGTCATTTTAGTTAGTTGTTTTCTCTTACCTTTACTTTCACTATGCAGGGAAGGTGAACAAGAGAAAACCTTTTTTCACCTGTTCCTACTTCTGCTGCATTTCTAATCTATTTCTAATCTTTTTAGAAGTCTTTGAAACTTTTAATAAAATCTCTCTCTCTGTGTTTGTTTATCCTTTGATAAGAATTGAACAAAAAGACTCAAGTTGGCTAAATATGAATAAAAGAGAAGAGAAGAGAAGAGAAGAGAAGAGAAGAGAAGAGAAGAGATCATTTGGCCAAATATGATTAGTTACATAATGGATTTGTCTCCAGTGCAGAAGATCTCAGTATACATGCAAAGCAATATTCTTACTATGATAGAGATAATAATAATATTATAAGAACTATATAACTGTATCAACAGTTCCTGGGCCCATCTCTCCTAAAATCCACTCTCATGTCTACAATTTTAAGCATGTTCAGCTCTAGATTTTTCCAGCTGCACCACAGGGCCAGTTGTTCAATCTCCTGTCTATATGCAGATTCATCACCATCTTGAATGAGATCAATGACTGTTGTATCATCTGCAAACTTCAGTACTTTATTAGAAGAATCCTTAGAGATGTAGATACTGTATGTATTTTGATCTAACTTATTAACTATTCCAACTGAGAAATATTTTGGACATTCGAAGCAGTTATATGTAAACAGAGATCAAAGATGTTATCTTCAAATATGAACTTTTCTGAAAGTTAGAATGAAGAATGTTAAATTAAATGTTTTTGGACTATTTCAAAATTTCAGTGGATCAGAATTGACTTTAGTCTTAAGTAAGAAAAAACATAAAAGATGCTGCGAACAGAAAAACTGATAATAAAGAGAAATAACAACAACAAAAAGGAAAATTAGGAATATGTTTACATTTAATTACTCAAAAATTTACAGCTAATTTAGGGTACTAATCAAAGAATAATTACGGAAGAAATTTAATAGAGGTATACAGGTTTAAAGGAAGATGGAAGGACTATATTGAAACTTTATACAAATACGATTATACAAATATCAATGCATGATTTTATATGCCTCAGTCATTACTCCAGTTCATAAGATTCTAAACCTTATTACCTTTTTCCATTAAAAAAAAATTCAGATCATTTCAGATCATTCTGAACTTTTCAAATGTGGTGACCCTATTATTCCAGATGCACACAAAAATGATTTGTTGAAATCAATATCATTTGAATCGATTTCCTAGCGATCCCAGTATGAACTTTGCCTTGTCCATAACTGCTGTATACTGAGGCAATATTGGAGGCTATGATCTTCAAATATTTACTTTCCTGTGACCAGCGATGTTGCGCTTAAAGTGATGGCGTGTGAATGCCTTGGTGTAAAGTTTGAATGTAGAGATAAATGAGACCTTGTTTATATATTGATTGCCCTGCTGCTCAGCAAAATCTCTTACTGAGTTTACGGGCTGCCAAGAGACTGGTATTGAAAACCTTTTGCCTTTTAATCTGGAAGATTTCAGTCTTCATGATCTCAGTGCAGGGTCAGAAAAAGTCAAGAATTCATGACATGTGCTTGTCCAGTTAGTCTGAGCATAGAACATGATTTTGTCTTGCAGCAGTTGGTATATGAACTGGATGTGGAAAATATTAAAATGAAAGTGTGGGGGCCAATTGAAAATGATTGGTCACATTTTTAGGATACAGAAGGATTTTGGAGGGTACTTAAGAGATTTTCCTAAATTTCCATGGTGGTGCAGTGGTTGCAATGCAATGCTACAGGCCGAGTCTGCCCACTGTCAGGATTTCAATCCAGACTAGCTCAAGGTAGACTCAGCCTTCCATAATTCTGAGATCAGTAAAATGAGGACACAGATTATTGGGGGCAATATGATGACTCTGTAAACTGCATAGAGAGGATATAAAGCACTATGAAGCAGTATATAAGTCTAAGTGCTATTGCTATTTCTGGTAGGCAGTTTCATCAACATCTGCTGGACTTCTGAAATCAAGAGATGATGAGACACAAGTGGCATTTCTTTGCCTGCCATTCATTATGGTTTACTGAAACCTCCAGAAGATGAACCAGTACAAGCAATATCAAAAATAAATTTGATTAAAGCTGGACAAGAGATCATCTTTAAGTCTATATTACAAAAGCAAGGGAGACAAAGCCACAACACTATTCTATCCCTATGCAATGGCATGCTACTATATGGAGAAATTGTTCAAGATGACCCATTCCCACTAAAAAAAGGATGCCTTCTTGGCCATCTAAGGCTGCAAGGAGTATGCAGTTGACTGGATACCAAAATCCTTCTCTTTATGGACAAGGTAATGCTATCTCATTTGTCAGAAGCTCTTCTTGGACCATTTCTAGCATCTCTAGCATTTACTTCTTGGAAAAGAAGAGAGAGGGGAGCAATTATAGACTGCCTTAGAGGAATATATTATTCACAAAACTTTAATTGAAATTCAGGCCTAAGCATGGATCAGCAACAACAATTCTATCTCATACTTTTGGATCCTTACTACCTTTTGACTCTTAAACAACAGTAAATCCTAGAAACAAGGCAATCCTTTAGGACTATCTGTAAGACTTTGGCATCATGAGCATTATTTTCTGTTTCTTCATTCAGATAATCCAGATGTGGGGGAGGGGGAAAGAGGCTAGCAAAATGGAGTTTCACAGAATTTGGTGTTCTACTTTCTATCCTTCAACATTTACATAAAAATGCTGAGAGATGCCATCAGTCAATTATGGATAAAATATCATCGATAGCTTCCTAATGATAAATGGGTAGAGGCTCAAGGACTGTGTTGTTCCTCAGGGAACATCTTTTTTATGCCCAGCATAAAATAGCAATAGCATTTAGGCTTATATACTGCTCCATAGTGCTTTACAGCACTCTCTGGGTGGTTTACAATGTAGAGCATTATTTTCACATTGCAACAAACTTATTTTACCGATTTCAGAAGAATGGAAGTCTGAGTCAACCCTGGGCTCCATCAGGATCAAACTCCAGGCTGTGGGTAGAGTTTGCCTGCAATACTGCACTTTAACAACTGCACCACCAGGTCTCCTTTGACCCTTATTTTCTCTTTCAGTTGAATTGGGTTCTAGCTATCTAAACAGTTCCTAAATTTCAAGAGGATAGAAACAATTTACAGATGTATAATTTATACCCAACAGGGTATAAATATACCAGTTTTACTTCTTATTTAGGAATTATTTGATCTTAAAGATAACTTCTGTATTATACTTTTAGATAATTTGGAATCTTGGCTTACTCATACTGTTGCCAAACTCATCTTGACTCATAGTAATGGCTATAATTGTCCTCTCATGAAACTTCATTTGTCCACCTGTTCACTCACTCTGGTTACTAGTTACCAAACGCCTCTCTTTGTCTCTCATGCTTACTTATATAGGAAATGGAATGCCAAATGAGCATTCACTCAGAAGATTATATTTAAGAAAAGAAGAAATACAATCAGATAGTTAATTATATATACTTATATAATCATTTATATTAATAATTAATATAAAATGGATAAGAAATTGAACAAGAAGCTTTAAGAAAGAGGATTACTTTGTTTCTTGACTACAACAATACTTTGGAATGGAAAAAAATTCAATCAATTAACTAAATATTGAGGTAAAAATCAATATACCACATTCTGAATTATAACTAGCTGTAACATATTTATTTCTAGTGTGGGATTCATTCATTTTGGGCTGTTTCGGGTGAACCGGTAGTTAAATTGCTGGCTTTTGGCTCCCAGGTAAGGGCAGGGAGGCCTACTAGGTCCAAGATGGGGCGCAGGAGGGGTGCAGCGCACCACCTGCGGCCCGTTTTCACTCCCAGGAGGCTGAAGGGAGGCCTATTAAGCCCAAAATGGGGCATGGGGGAGCGCACATCCCCCCATGGCCCATTTTTGCTCCCAAGGGGGGTGCATGAGGCCGAGTGCTGCCTGTCACACCCCCTGGCCATGCCCACCATGGTCATGCCCACCCAGCTGGTCATTAGGGCAGAGAACCAATTGTTAAATTATTGGAATCCCACCACTGTTTATTTCATTTCAGATTAAGATATTTTAAACAATTCTTCATTGTCCACTTTGTTATGAACAATTGTTATGTTACAGTTATGAATCAATGTACAATGTACACAATTTGTTTCATACTAATAAAATTAGAAAAGGAAAAAATAACACCGATTTTCTGTGACATAAAAATGGGGGACAGCATTCTGTAGAATGATAAACCAAAAATTTATATTTTATATGTTCTCTCTTTTTTTAAAATCATTGTTAGGAGTGATATATAACACATAACTTTTATTTTTTCAGGAATAAATCCCATTGCTTTCAGAAAACTTAATGTGATATATTACTGAATAAAAATGCATTGCTTTTGGTATGACATTAAAATTGAAGGCATAACCTTTCTTTTTGATTTTATTCTAATTATTGATATTTGCAGAAGGAATACAATGATTATCCATGAAATTTCATGCAACCTTACTTGCCCATGAGATATTTGCTGTTTTATTTTTGTTGGAAAAATTTCCAAGGAAATTATTTTTCTCGATTGGTGTTAGCAAAACACATAGTAGCATTCCGTCCCGTCTTTCTTCATAGCTTTTCTCTTGTCATATGGAAGACATCACTGTCATAAATTTAAAGTCATATTTTGACCAGACAAAGTGTCTCCAATCTTATTTTGAATAGTGATCCATTTGACATGCTTATTGTAACAACAAAAATCTATATATTTTAATTGGAATCATTTGAACACTCTGCAGATGTGAAAGTTGGTATCTAGCATTGTCAGGCTACAAGAGGAAAAAAAGTGCAAAAAATATGCTGCTAGTCATGCTGCCTGGGAAAACTGAAATAGCACATGTGATCCTAGATCTTTATACTTGTGCCTATTTTAGAAAATGTATTAGTTTTTTCTTCTTCTTCTGTGGTATAGAGCTGTATATGAAAAATATACAAACCATAATATTATTTTAATATCTCAAGATATTTGTTGCTATGTTTTCTTATTCACTGTTCCTCATGGAGAATCTGTAGTATAGTATAGCATGTAGTATCTGTAGTATGACTAACACTCGTTTGAATCTTTAGAATTAGAATGTCAGCTTCTTTGAGAAAAGGATTGAATAATGAAATTCATTATTCTTTTTGTGTGCAGTGTAGTCAAGGGGAATTTGCACAACTGTGGACTTTATTTTCTGTTCATAGTGAAAAAACTAAATGTGGACAAAGTATAATGGCAGATGAGGATTACCTAAACACCTGAACCTAAGACATGTCATTTTAATTCAGGCATCTGAATTAAACCTGTAAATCCCTATTATCCTCTGGTTTCATGCACTGCCTTGAGCAAAGCAACATGCCTTTCCTTAACAAAAGCTATGCATTAGGAAGAAAATGAAATCCTTACATATTCTTTCTGTTCCAACCTCATATCAACTCTGAGAGCTCTGCATCTATTTTCTGTAAGAGACACTTTTGCAGAACAGCACCTGACTAATCATTGGTTTGATCACTTGAGCTATGTACATGGCATACCGTTACTAACCTACATTAGCAAAGTTACCTAGCAAAGTGAGCATAGATTAAGTCCAAGATTAACATCAGACCAACAGGCAAGAAGCAAACAATACCCCCGCCCAAATCAAGAAACTGCCAAAAAGCTAGCAATAAATAGCCCAACCAAAGAACCTCCGAGACCACTCCCACCAACACTGACAGGGCAAGACACTAGAATATAAACTGAGGCAAATCTCACTTCTTACTAGCACTGATTATGTTACCTAGTTTGGGTAAATGTCTGCAAGAAAACTATCAAGCTCAGAGACCCTCATTTCAATCCTGAGCTACAAATATTCTCCTTTAAAGTTATCCTTCACTCCCAGAAAGACTGTGCAGATTGAAATACCACTTCCATAATGAGTATACCAAACATAGTATCGTTAAACCTAATATTATACATTTAATATACGTTATTAACCCTAATGGTACATGAAAAAGCCATGTTTATAGCATAGTTAAGTACATGGCTATACTAATTCCACCAGCCATCAGACGTATTAATTACTCTAGATTTTCAGCTTTTCATATTTACTTGGTTATTGGGAAGATGCCAATTTAAAATTATAGTTTATCAAAGTGGCTGGAACTCAATGACTATGGTTGAGATTCACCATTAGTTAAGAGTCTGATTAAAGAGCCAGTTTGGTATAGTGGGTAATGTATCAGATTAGAAACTGGGAAACTGTGAGTTCTAGTCCACCTTAGGCAGACAGTCAGCTGGATGACCTTTGGCCCAGGGGTGAAATGCTCCCGGATCAGACGGGATCGCGCGATCCGGTAGCGATGGCAGCTGCTGGTTGGGAGGACCGGTAGCAAAAATCCCTGGCCCCGCCCCCTGCCTCTGCTGAGCCGCACCATCAGCAGAGGGTTTTTTTTTTTACTTTTAAAAGCCAGTTTTGCTTCAGCCGAAACCTGCCTTTAAAAGTAAAAAAAAGCCTTTGAGGATCCCGCCTCTCAGCTGGGATCGGCAGCCTTTAAACTTAAAAATTAAACTTAAAATTAAAGGCTATTCTGGGGATCTCACCTGAGTTCCTAATCAGCAGAACCTTAAAAAACATGTTTTCTGTAGAAACCATGTAGAAAAATTCCTTTTAAAAGAGTCTAAGCCACTTACCTGATTACTGATCAACCTCATGGCTTTTCTCACAGCCGGAAAGCCCCAGTTTTGCTTTTAGCACTAGACTGAACTAATCTAAACTTAGCTAATCTATTTCACCACTGAGTGATTAATGCTGTCTGGCTGAGGAACTCTGGGAATTGAAGTCCACAATAAAATAATATAAAATAAAATAAAATATTTGTGCAGCTTTCTGAGATTTGGTGTGTTTCTGTAGTGTTTCACTCTAACTACACAAACACACAAAATCTCAGAAAGCTGTATGTGGTATTTTGTGTGTGTGTGTGTGTGTCAGTTGTGTGCGTGTAAAGTGTGAAAGTTGGTTTTTGAGCTTTTTGTGGCTGTGTGAAGTATGAAGTGCAGCTGCTTTTACATTGTGTGTGTGTCACTTGTGTTGTGTTGTGTTGTATGTGTGTAAAGTGTGAAAGTTGGTTTTTGGTACCTCTTATTGTTTTTTTATACTTTGTTTATTATTTTTATTATTTATTGTTATTGGCCATGCCCACCCAGTCATCTGATCACCAAGCCACACCCACCAATTAAGCCACGCCCACAGAACTGGTAGGGAAAATTTTTAGATTTCACCCCTGGGTGAAATGCTACCGGATTGGACTGGATCGCGCAATCCGGTAGCGATTGTGGCCAGTAGTTTGGCGATCTGGTAGTGATGGCAGAGCAAAGGTCCCCCCATCCACTCAGGTGTCATTACTTCTTGGTTAAAACCAGGAAGTAATGACACCTGGGTGGATGGGGAGAGCTTCGCTCGGAAGTAATGTGTTTTTTACGGTCTGCGTGTGCATGTGACACTCATGGCATGTGCACTTCCAAGCCGGTAAGAAAGTAAGTAGATTTCACCCAATCACTTTCTCTCAGTCTTAAGAAGGAAGCAAAAACAAAACCACTTCTGAAAAACCTTGCATGAAAACTGCAGGGACTTATCCAGGGAGTCTCTGAGAATGAGACACAATTGGATGGAAGGAAAAAAAAGTGTGATTGACTTATAATTTTTTTCTGAAAATAAAGTCTAAAATGTATCTTAAATCAATCCCTTTGTTACAGAATTATGAAAAGGATGCTGTTATTTGCCACTCCAAATCATTTTGCACTGTGAAGTGCAATGCAGATTATTGAGACTGATGTTGCCTTCTTTAAAAGTTGCCAAAGCTGAAAGATGCTTCCGTACAAATGCTCTGGAACAGGAAAGAGGAAATCAAGCCTGCCTTACTGCAGAGGTCATGAAGTCTACATGGACAGCATTTTCTACATGGAAAGAGGCTTCAGGCATTCAGCTTTGGCTCTGGCTGGTGCAGTAAATTACTGAGTATAGTTAGTTTAATTGAAACATACATTCTTTTATATCTTTTCACAGATCATTCCGTTCAAAAGTACAAAGGTAGGCTGTACATAAATATTATAATAAGACACGTTCTAAAGTCATTTTCAGCTACTTAATCACTTCTAAAAATATACTTTCACAGCAACACAGAAAGAAGAAAGTGAAAGCAATTTTATTAAGAAAGTCCAAATCCAAAATCCAAATCTGTCTGTCTGTCTGTCTGTGTCTGCCTGTCTGCCTGCCCATCTAACCATCCATCCTCTATCATAGCACAATCAAATTTACATCAAGTAGTATATATAAAACCAGAGTTAAAACCAATTCCAGTTACAATAATAGCATAAAATCCTGAAAAGAAAACCCGATAATGGATTATTTTCGATTTGAAACTCAGTTTTTCCAATCTAAAATAACTACAATGGTTCTCAAGGCATGAAGATTGTAGCCTGATCCATAATATGTATATTGTAAAACTGTAAAAGTCAGTTATAAAGCTGATAAAGACCAATTGCTAGCTATGCTTCCTGAACCAATGACATTGCAAAAACCAATTAATATGGATCTCTCTGCAAATACTGATGTTAACTAATCACTGACCTAACCCTTTGCTTGCTTTTTAAATAACCGAGATGTATTCCTGTCGTAATAGAAAGTGATTTAATTGTACTTTCTTTGAATTAGACTTAATAATTTCTAATATAACTGCATTAATAATAATACAGAGATGATGTATGAAGAATGAAATTCAGCAGCTAAGAGAGTGATTGTGGTTAGGTACTATTTTACTTCTTTTTGCTACCCTTGAAGGTTTGAAAAACTGAAGAAACAATGCTTAGTTTTTTGAAACTTAAGTTCTCCTCAACACTGTTGACCTAATTTGTTATCAAAAATGGTTCGATTTTAACTTTAAGTCAAATTTTTGTTAGCTTGCTGAGACCTACTTTTTTTGAAGACTATGATTACCTAAAAGCTTCTAGAAAAATAGAGACCTTGTTAGGCAACAGAATTTCCTAGATCCCTGATATATTTACACCTTGCAAATAGAAACAAAAGAAAAGACAGTGGTTAAAAGCACTGAAAACAATACTGTCTATGAAGTATTGTTTAATAATAGTAATTGTACTGAGAATAGCACAGAGTGTTTCTTATTTTTCCCCAAAATGACAGTTTAAAGTGAAATTCTATATGGGAAGGAATCTTTTTGGCAGAATAAGAAGAAGTCCAATGAGTTATAAATACATTCCAACAAAAATACACTAATCACATCTTAACTGTTTACGAAAGCATTTTCTATGCATGGACAATTCATTCAGTTAAATGCTGATATCGTTAACATTATTTAAGCAGAACAAAAATGCCAGAATGAAATGAAAACTGGACAGAACCCAATAAAGGAGAAGGGGGAATGTGACTTGAATGGCAAAAAGGATTGGGAACACTTAAAAGGGAGAAGTTCCATTAGCAATATATCTTTAAAATGGCCTATTTCTGTTGTTCCTTGTATTTACTATATCTGGGTTTTTTAAATTTTTAATTTGTATAATGAGCATCAATCTGGGCAATAAATATAAGCAAACCAGAATGAAGCTGAGGTTTGTGATGACTTTGTAACACAGACCTTCCACAGTTGCAGCTGGTTCACAAGTTAACTTTCATCATGAATCCAGCTCTTTTCACTTGGTTCAATTTCCTGTTATGTCTGAAAATGATATAATCAAATACATCCCAAAGGTCCTTGCACTGGGTACAAGACTTGTGAGCATGTTAGGAATTCAGATTGCATCAACAGAAGTTTACAAATGTTTGCAGCTGATTGAAGAGAAAGAAATGTATTATTGGGCCCTAGAAATCTATAAATCACAGCCTTGCTGCATCCACATTACCACAAAGGGAAAAAATGTGAATAAATGGTATACCAGCCCTCCCAAATTTGGTTGGTCTCCAACCTGAGTGGACTTCAGTTACTTTTATTCTCAAGTAACTGAATGGCATACTGAAAGTTGGGAATTGACACAACCACATGTGGAATGCCACCAAACTGAAGAAAACTATTGTAAAAATATTCATGAATACATAATAGCCTAGTTATGTACTTATTACATAGTTTAGTTTGATTTTCCACAAAGAAAACAGACAATACAGCTTAATGAAGAACAAATTGTTATTTTGTGCTCTTGAAAAAGAGAAGGTACCTTTGAGTCATTAAATTAGAATGTGTTTTAAAATATTTGAGTTTTAACGTGATGTATTTTCTTGTTTTGTTGTTCTTCACTCACATGTCCAATTCTCTGCAACCCCATGGACCATAGCATGCCAAGCCCCTTTGTTTTCCATGTCTCCTAAAGTTTTCCCAAATTCATGCTCATTGTGTTGGCGACACTATCTAACCATTTCATCTTCTGCCGTATACTTCTCCTTCTTCTTTTGCCTTCAATCCTTCCCAGCATCGAGATCTTTTCCAATGAGTCCTCTATTCTTATTAGGTGGCCAAGCATTTGAGCTTCAGCTTCTATTTGTCCCTCCAAGGAATGGTCAGGGTTGGTTTCCTTTATTTTCTTAAAAGAACTACCATTTTTTCCAAAAAAGTATTCATTTCTGACAGGTTGACCCACTGTAAATCAACGTTTATAGCCAGCTGCACCAATAGGCTGAAGAACAGTTTTTATCCATGGGCTGTCAGACTCCTGAATGAGAAATAAGTTCATAACTATGTAGTATGATGGACTGCAGGGCTGGCACTATGTGTAACATGTTCACACTGGTGCAATAGGACTGGGTGTTTTGTTAATATGATTTATTGGGTTAGGGATTTTCTGTCTTCACTGTGAGTTGTATTATGTTGTGGGCATGCACTGAGGGAGCTCAATCAATTTCATTGTACATATGTTGTGCACTGACAATAAAGATTTGAATAATAATTTTTAGCTCTTATTCTATTTTATTCTATTTATTGACAACAGTGATCCCAAAAAGGTTTCAGGTCTCTGACAATTAAAAAATAATAAACGTTGATTGTTAAATGCAGACTATCAATTATTGACTTTATAAAATAAAATATTGACTTTTAAATGGAAGTATCAAATGTTTTAAGGAATCAAAGACAGGACTCAAATTTATAACTGAAAAATAAGTGGAACATGCAAATGTGGGCGTTTTGTGTTTACAATTAGAAAATTGGCATCTCTGATATAAATTTTTGAAGTCATTAATATGGTTCCAAGTATGTTAACATGGCAATCGTCTTCATGAGGATCTATAGAGGGATCAGCATATCAAATAAAAATGTTTTATATTGAGGGAATAAAAATGGTGCTATGTGGTGTCATTAAACAAATGCTGTGACTCAAGTATTTGTGTCAGATTGCAGGATGCAAGTCCAAAATGATGGCAACTGTTGGATGATGCCATAATGCACATGTCATAATTGAGCATCAACACAGTTTACTGAATGTGCTATCAGTATTTGTTGGACTGTTGGGGTGTGTGGCTTTTTAATGTAAATATATCTGCCCATATTAAAGGAGCTGTGAAACATAGGAAAATTATACAAAAAACCTGACAATTTCCTTTGTCAAATACATGATAAATCATATAGGTAGAAAATCATCTGCTCATGTCACATTTTGTATATATTTTATTTTCAAGAAAAGTGTGTGTGTATGTACGTGTAATGTGTGTGTGTGTGTTTGTGTGTGTATACACTAAACACTACACTATATATAAAAGCCACTACACTATGTAAACTATATAGTATGCTTTCTCTCATCATTTTTTTTTACAAAAATATATCAGCAGTGAAGCATTGTCTGTTTTAATGGTTTCCAGCAAAATATATTTTGGTGATAAATTCAATATGGGTGCTTGGAAATTTCATTTAGACTGTATTTCAAGTTAAGTTAATTTACATATTTACATTTCTTCCAAATAGTAAATGCAGAGTTAATGCAATTATTCTATAGAACCCTCTTCCTGTTTTTACTTCTACAGCTTTTTACAGCCATCCTTGCTTCTCATACTTCCCAACATGGAAAAAGTCACAAAGATATAAAGATATTCTATGATCCCCTGATATTTGTGTAATCCACTTGGAAGGAATGTACCTTTAATTTAAAACAATTTCACTCACGGTTGTTGAAAGATTGAACAGAAAAATGTTATAAGCAGAAACCAATCTAATGTAATTTCCAATTTTCCTGCTTTCTCATCTAGATTGCCAAGTGAGAGTACTCTTAGCTGTCCCTTCTCTCAAAAATGAGCTCTTGTAATCCACTAAATATATAGAGAAGGGGCTTTCATACATGTATGTTATTTATATTATTTTACTATAATTTTTATTACACAAATTCTGTACAAAGATAAAGAATAAACATAAAAAAATAAGTCAGAAAGAAAATAAAAAGTGTTGAAAGTGAGAAAACAAAAAAGAAAAAAATACTTTAAAATGTAATATTCTTTACAAGCTGTTATAGTCATATTTAATGCTATTTTCCCTCCTCAATATTATATTACACATTTCCTTTCTTTCCGTATATGCAGCCCTTTTAAATGCATAGATACATAAATCATCAATTCATTTTTGGCTGTTTTCTGCAAAAAGATCATAAGGGGTTTCAGTCTTTTATAGTTGTTAATTTCTCCCCCCACCTTATCAAACAAGAGACTTTAACCATTTATGCAATCTCTGCCACTTTCATGAGCCACTCCTGCATTGTGGGTATTTCTGTATTCTTCCATCTTTGGACAGATAGTAACCTCACTGTGTAGTCCTCCAAAGAATGCAAGTGTTTTCCTCTACACTTGAAAGGTGACCAATGAGAGATGGCAGAGATAAAGAGCCTGTAGTCATCTCTCTTAAAGCCAAGACCACAGCTTCTCAGATACTCTCTCTTTCTTGTCTTTCTGTCAGAAATTGGTTTTCAGTTTTTGCCTCTTGCCCATTCACACATTTGCAACAGTGTCTTGTTCTGTTGTATTTTCAGAAGGTATATAAAATTCCAAATCAAGGATTTTGTTTATATATGTTTTAAAGTGAATTAGACAACCTATAATCTGCTGGTTCATTACTGCAGAAATATTTCCTTACCTGGTTCCTCAATGTCTTAAAAAATAGTAGAGTGTCTGATATACGGTCTTCACTTAAGATATTTAGAGATGTACCTGCCTTGATAATAGTCCAGGGTGAACTAGCTATGGCACATAGATATTCCTCCCTCCCTCTCTTTGAATCTTCTGTAGGAAGTTAGCACCCACCCCCCTCCTAGAAGAATGAAATATTTTAGAAAATATTAAAAAGGCAGAATATATTTCCCTGGATGAGAAATGGAGAAACATGTTTTAAGGACAAAGCATCTCCCTGCAGCTTCCTTCCTGCCCCCACGTTTGTCAGTGGGTTGGACGCAGAAACTCATTCTCCCCACCTTTGTCAATGGGACCATCATCTGCAACACAATAGGACCCATCTAGCAACAGAAACTCACCACATGGCACCTGGGGAGATTACATCAGCCAGCAAGGCTAGCTAAGACCCCCATCCCCTGGGAGTCTGACAACCAATCAGAATATTCTTCCTGTGCCCTGGGACGTTCAAAGCTTAGAGAGAGCATAAAGCCAGGAAGTGCACAGCATCTCACCCTCTTTTCTTTTCAGAAACTCAAACCATGTGATCCTGACCACCATTAAACCATCTTTCAAAGCAGTCTCCATGTTTCCAGTGTCTTTATCCCCACTTGGAACTAAACCCAGATGGACATTTCTTCCAACACTTCTTTCAGAAATATTTCTTTATCAGATTACTCAATGCCTTCAACAATTACAGAGATTCTAAAAGATTCTACCTTCACTAGGATACATTCAGAGATGTATCGGCCTTGAAAATAGCTGATGTTGAGCCTTATACCACAGTCAGACATCAGCACAGGAAATGTTTTATGGCATTTGATATTAACATCACAAACTGCTTTATGATAATGTTTATGTCATAAAATGTTTTATAAAATCTGAAAACTTTCAATTCTATGAGAGTCATGGGTCACAGATAGTGAATGCATTCTATAAGTTTGTCTCTTTGAGATACCTTGCATTGTTTTGTCCAGTTAAAGGTTACAGGAATCAGAATTTTAATAGAATGTGGATGGATGGATGGATGGATGGATGGATGGATGGATGGATGGGTGGGTGGATGGAATGAAAGAAGGCAGAAAGGGATAACAGGCATTTGTTTTTGCAAGATAAAGCTGCCTATCCTCTCGAGATGAACTTTATTATGGGTTATTGCAAAATATGAATACCAACATTGTGGTACTGGAATTTTGTACACTTACCGTAC